>NC_044274.1:69243441-69556099 GCF_003957555.1 Calypte anna | reverse complement strand
CTGGGAGAACCAGGTATGTAATACCTGTGTTATTTATAACCCTTCTGATTCAATCATGCCTACCTTGTGTTGTTGTTGTTTTTTGTGGAAGTACCAGGAATGTTTTGTGAGCTAGCTCTGTTGGAAGAGTGGTAATGGAGAGAAACCAATTTCATCCTCCCCTGTGATGCTATTCTTCTCATAAAATCAGTTTATCAACAATTTACTGCCTGCTTGTCAATCAGACCCTGAAGTTTTTGAGAGATTTATCTGAGTAAGGCCTGTGGTGGAATTGGTTCAGATCCTGACCTCTGTGGCAATTGTTTCAGCTGTTTCTGTGTCAGAAATTGCCCATAGTGCTTATTAGGGAAGTGCTTCTGTGGTTGGATGAAAGTCTCAGCCCCCATTGCTTCTCTCATCTCTACTGTTTGGGTTCTGTCCTCAAAAAAATATATGAAGGCTCGAGTTGGAATGCAATGGACTTTTCTGTGGCTATGAATTCTCCAGTTCCTGCCATCTGCACAGCAAGTCTTCTTTTCTCTGCCTTGTTCAATGAAGCAGTGAGAGGAAGAGACAGAGAAGTGGCAAGACCTTGATGTTGATTTACAGTACCACTGGTCTTCTAGCACTGGCAGTAATACCAGTCTGCTGGTCTTCTAGCACTGGCAGTAATACCTTGGCATTCAAAACCCCTGCCTGAGTGCAGCTATGCTGAAACAAATTGCAGATTTAAAGTATCATGTTTTCTTGCTTCCAAAGACAAGTACCTCCAAAATTACCTGCTGTAATCTGCTAGGAAAAGTATTCCCACAAACTCATGATATGGTGGCTGCCCTTTTGTGTGTTTTCTGTGGAAATTATATATTAATTACAGTTATTGAGATCAAGTCTTTAGGCAGTCTTTACTTTCCTCAATATTTCAGCTATCATTTTCTCTCAGCTTTTGGCTTCAACTCTTTGTTTGTTAACCTCAGTTAATAGCTGGCTCTGGTGATGTTTTTTCTGATGTGACAGATGCCACTGAAAACACTCCTGAGGCAATCAAACAGCCACCAATTAAAAGTGTTTTTGGAGTTTACATGGTGTTATTCCTCTTAATGGAAGCCCTACAATGCTGTCTAATGGGTACTATCCCCCATATCTTAATACTTTTCAATGTGGCTGCTCTGCTTTTCTTTAGCTTCCTTCCTTTTATATTTCTTTGTTGCAATGTAGTCATGAGAATATGAAATAAAAAAACAAATCAATGAAATAATGAACTAGTAGATATAAGCATCTGATAACGCTGTGTTTTCTCTTCTACAGAATTTTAACTTCAAGGGATTAAGTACCCAATCATTATGGTCAATCTTTAATCTTGTCAGAGATTCAAACAATTTACAAAGGATTCTTTCTTTGTTTCCTAAGTAAAATATATTAACCTTTATTTTACAGCTGCTTTCCTAGTAACAATAAATAGAATTTTGTTCTGAAGATGGAAAAATGGAATTACTAAACCCAACACAAGCCTTTACTAAAACCAAGGCAAACCTTTATCTAAGCAAATGTCAGTGTTGTTTATTGTGCAGTAAAAACTGTAAAATACTCAGGGTACCCATTAGAAAAATTTGCTGTAACAACACGTAGTGGGTTGAAACTTTCAATTGGAATTGCCCATCCCACCCATTCTTTTTAATGCCTCCTACTCAGAACTGAACTAAAAATACAGGTATCTGTTGCACTATGCAATGCCTGGTGTGTGTTCTGGTGTTCTCAGAAATTAAATTTTCATTACTTCTCAAGAAAATAGTTCATGTGAAGTGCTAAAACCACTGGTGTGTTACACAAGGGTGGTGGCACAGCAGCTGGGCACCACAAAGCCTCTTACTCACTGCACCTCACATGGGAGAGAGAATAAGGAGAGCAATAGCAAGAAAACTCATGAGCTGAAATAGTCAAACAAATAAGGTGAAAAAATCCAGGCAGAAACAGGTGGTGCAATCGCAATCTTTCACCACCTCCCACAAGCAGACTGATGTCCAGAGAGTGTCCAAGCAATGGTTCCCTTCCCAAGACTCACATTTGCTCACTCAGCATGAGGGGAAAAGAGGAAAGCACATGCAGAGCCACACAGTGCTATTTATTTTTTTTTTTTTGATATCTGCAATTTAATTCTTTTTTTAATAATTAAAACATTTCAAATTTGTGCTGGGCATCTGCCAACAATATCTCTTGGTAGAAGATGTTCTCAGCATATCTATATTTCTTCAAGTATGGAGTTATTTTCTTAATATTTTTTCAGTGGAAATGAATCACAAAGCAAGTACATTAACTTTGCAAGAGTATACTTATATCCAAAGTGAGCTATAAGCAGTGTGTTCTTTTAAAGACAACAGTTTAAACAAAACTTCATCCCAAGCACTGTAGAAATAGCATAGAGGGGAAAAGTTTAGATTAAGGCCTAATTTATTCAGTGTATCATTAAATCACAGATATATCATAAATCAAAATTTATGATTTATTTAATTTACATCAATTATTTTAATTGAATTAATCTAAATCAAAATTTATTGATTTATATCATAAATCACAATTTCGATACAACCCAAGTCAAATTTTGTGCAAGGTAGCACATGGCTGAAGTAGGAATTAGGGAATATTACAACAACATCATCCTGATCACTGACCTAAGGACAATTTATTATTTAAAATCTTAAGCTTTTGTTAAAACCCATCTGATCCATCTTTAATAATGTTGAATACAAGTGTTTATTCCGACTAACATTATTATAACAACTCAGTGGATGGTAAGGACGTTTGAGTGCTAATTGTAAGAAATTTGAAGAATTGGGTTTAAGGCAATAAAAAATAACCAAAAACTAAGTCTAAGATCTGAAAGTCCCTTCCAACACCCTATGTGCAGTGTGGTATTTCGTACAAAAGCAATAGGTTAATATAGATGGATCTCATAAAGATATTTTGGAAACATGTCTTCTAGAATAGAAGAAAGGAAGATGTGGATGCCACCCCCCTGGCAGTGCTGAAGGGCAGGTTGGATGAAGCCTTGAGCATCCTGGTCCAGCGGGAGGTGTTCCTGTCCATGCAGGGAGGTTGGAACCAGATGATCTGTAAGGTTCCTTCCAAAATAAACCATTTTATGATTCTAGGGGTTTGTTTTTCCCATTTGAGAAAATGCTGGAGGAAAAATAAGCACTTAATGGACTAATGAGAAAAATCTGTGTAAATATAAGAGTTGGGGTTGAACATAGTTTCAAGCTAGGGAAAGGAAGTGCTATAGTGGAATAATCTAGATAAATTAACAGAACTGTGCTGCTCAAACAGCAAATACCAGTAATTGTTATCAATTCAACTTCTAGATTTTAACATCTGAACCTGTAGTTACCCTTGCTTGAAGGAGCTGGATATTCTAAATTTAAAATCCTTTTCTTCTGTCTGAAGTCCTGTGAAAACATTAGGAAAAACATGAGAGATTTTTCTGTCCTTCTGTTTTTGTTGCCCTACTTTTTGCTGTTATGAAGGATGAAGTCAATATGGCCTTTAAGACATGGGAAGTTACAAATGCTTTTTATTTACTCTGAGAACTGGAAAATTGCTATCTATGAAAGATTATTGCAGAACTGTATACCAGTAATTCTTACCCCAATAAAATCTCAGTTGTTTACTGTACCAGTAAATTTTTACTGTTAAAAAAGTGGAATTTTCCAATTACATTCACATATATCCATAGATATTCATAGTTTCCCTTCTTTCTGTTACAACAAATTGCAATCAATGATAAAGATTTTTGTTTTAAATATATGTTCATGAATAACTTAAATTTATGTAAACTATCCAATGAATTCCGATTCTCTCACAGGATGGGAAAAAAAAAAAAGAAAAGAAGAAAAAAAGAAACTAACACAACCCCCCCAAATTATAAAATAGAAAAAAAAAATGGTTTGTTCTGTTCAGGTCTTCACATAAAAGGTGGAAATAATGTGGTTTCTGATGCTAAACTGAGTATTAAACTGATTATTAAAATTAAACTATGTAATAGGGCTTACACTCACAAAGGTATGTGAATACAGCAATGCTAATGTAAGTATTAAGGTCATGCATGCAATACGAGCTGGATTAACACAGCTATCTGCAATGCATAGTTTTCTAAAAATTCATCCCTTCATTTTCCCTTGTGCTGATCAGGAATCTCTACCAGCTGGTAGGTACCAAGTGCCTGCGTTGTTAGTATTTACTGCTCAGCAAATTTGCACTGGAGACAACCATGAAATGTTGGACCAGGTGATCCTTTGAGGTCCCTTCCAACCCAGGCTGTTCCAGGATTCTATGATGCTTGGTTACATGTGGAGTGGAAGAGTTTTAAAGATCACCTGTAGCCACTTTCCTTTTACCCAGTGACCTTGCTTAAAGATGAACATGATTACAGAGCAGCCTCTTATGTGGTCTTGATGGTAAAAGTACATTTTTAATGGTTTAATTCTTCCAAATATCACATAATCTTTAGAGGGACACTGAGATAAATATGGCTCACATTTGCCTGTGTTTCAGAATAGACTGTTAGAGGTTACTTTGGGAATTTCTCTGTCCATTGTTCAGATTTAGAAGAATGCAAACCCGACGTGCCTGGTGTGGTGCATCCCACCACCAACTACAATGCACCTGGTGCACATGATATTTGATACATGATACACATGATATTTGAGGAGAAAGGCATTCAATGTACAGGTATCAGGTGGCAAAAACAATTTTCAGACTTTCATCTGAGGAGTCAGCTGGTCTTGGATTTGTGTAGTGAGTTAGCACAACTGTTCTGGCATGAAGATTCAAAACCTATTAAACTTGGCCTGGCTTTTGTTCACAGCTAACCAGTTTTACGTGGGCATATAAATTCTTAGGACATCTGTGGTGGAGGCTAGGGTGCCCTTAACTGTTTATCTGCAGGCTGTGATGTCTGCAAATGTGTCTGAAATAACTTTCTTCTTTTCTTTCCCTTTCCCCTCACCCCCCTTTTAATTTTTTAATTATTATTATTATTTTTTTACTTCCTGATGAATGGGCATCCAGAGTGCATTTCAACACACATAAAAACTACAGAAGGTCACAGAATGGTAACTTACATCAGTTATGAACTGTCTGTAAGTTTGAATGGGCAGCAGTTTTACACCAGTGCTGCAAGGGGTTGAGGGTTCACACACTTTACCAACCAAAGATTTATATCTACCTTTCAGATTATATAACACATTTCAGAAAAAAAATTCTAGAAAAAAAAGTAGTCTGTTCAGAAAAAAAGAGTAGTCTGATAAAGTTCCTGAATGGGAAATAATTTTCAAGCCTTTGTTTTACCTTTTCTCAGCATATGCTTCACAGAGGTATCTTCCATGTTCTCACTTAGGTTGTGCCCCTAACCTCATAGAAGCAAAAGTTCTCTCAGTGTCACACCTAATTTAATCATATTCCCTTTGCTTTAGATATTCTCTGTAGAAATAATGGCAACAAACTGCCCCTTTCTTTCCTGGGGCTTTGCCTCCCAGACTTCTGCCGTTGCAGGTGACCTCCCAATACATCTTCAGCACAAACTCCCTTAAAAAGGAATTCCCACTGATTCCCTGTGGTTTCCATGGGGAAGCATCATCATTGCATTTAGTGCAGTAGCCTGAGTCATTTTTACATGATCTTTCTTTGTGTGTTTGAGTTGCTGCTTGACAAAGTTAAGTGGAGTCCAGTCAAGGACATTTTTTAACTCATGCTGACTCCTTTTCCAGACACTGATATTTAGCATGGACAGGACCTGCTACTGCCATGTGTCTTTGTGAAGTGTGCAGATCTCCATGGACTGGAGCAAAGTTAATGATTAATTCTAACTCTCTGATCCTCCAACTTCACAGAAGAACTATGACCTAAGGAGAGCAGCTAGTAATTAACTTTCTCCAGCTGCAGGGAGTTCTTCTTCTATGTGAATTTTATCTGAGCTTGGCTCCATCTTATCCACAATGGAGTCAGAGAAGCTATGGTGAAACAGTGGAGCCCAGACTGTTTGCTGAGCTGAAGGATCTGCTTTGTCCTTTCAAAGAGATTCAGACCTCTATGGTAGCACACTGATTTCTCCAGAAAATTATTATTTTTCTTCTCCAGAGTATTTATTCCTTCCTTTTTAATGTCCCTTGCTTGGATGTTATGTTACTGTTAAGAGAACCAGCCAATTATCTGAGTGTCTGGATTGAGAGATTCACAACCACAGGCTGCCTTCAAGATAAACCTTGAGTTTTGGATTAAAGAAACTGTTTGAATTACTCTTCATCTGTGGCCCTCAGTTATAATTCTAGCATGAAGGAAAAAATTCAGCAATATGAAAAGGACAAGATAGACAATAAAGACATTAATCCTTAGTATGCTAAATTTCTGATAATTTTTTTTGTGCTTGACACAAATACTTACAAAAGCCTTTTTGGGGAAAAAATTGACTGTAAATGTATTTCTTGCAGGTAAGACAAAGATTCTTGGGATTCATTCCTATTTGAGACATCTTGTATTAAAATAATATCTTTCTGCTGGGAATTGTACAAGTCTTAAGTTGAAACTAAAATGTCATTGAACATCATAAAATAAAAATTAAAAATTATACTGTAGAGAAATAACTAATCCACAATTAAAAATAACATATTTGAGTCATCTTACAAATGGATCATAAGCAACTGGAAATGTCATTTTCCAGTACACAATGTCAAGAAATCCTGATCCACAGTCATATTTAGTGTCTAATTATCTCGCACTCAGCTCTTTTTTTATCATTTTTAACATATTGAGTTCCTGCATGGCAGCCAAAGGAAGTGGTGAACCACCCCCACGGAAGACTTTCTATTTGGTTTTAAGAATACTTTTACACAAGCTCGCAGTGGGTGCTTCAGCAGACATTGCTAATATTTTACATCTTTTTCAGGAGGAAAAAAAAAAAAAAATGTTTTAAATGGCAGAAGTTTAGCAGTCTTGCAAGTATCCAAATTATGCATTGGCGTTGTTTGAGTTTCCATGAAAAAGGAAGTAATATAGGCACTTATTTGATATGCTCCAAGTTACTGATGTGATATTGGTATTCAAAACCCAGTAAAAAAATTTTCTGTTTCCTGTTGAAGTGTATTTCTGGGGGAAAGGTTCTGTGTTGCTGCCCTGTGGAAGTGTGCACTGTATAATGTCATGACCTTTCTGGTCTATAATCTCCAAGGGCTTTCATGACTGAACATTTAATTTAACTTGAGCGAGAAAACTACTCTCTGACCATGGTTACTCTCAGCCTAATACATTGGAAAAAAACCACTGTCAAATACCAGCATGGACTATTTGTCCTCTTGGTTCAGAAAAACTGTTGCTTGAGAATTGTGTTAGTAATTTTTTATGTCTCACCACAGCTCTTTCAGTGCTCATCACAGTTTGCTGACTCAGGTTAATGGAAAATGTTAACAAGTTTGGATCAAATTTGCAGAACAGCTTTGGCCACAGTGCACATTTCCTTTGTTCAAAAGTCTCCCAAACCTTAAACCACAGAATGATTCAATACTAGTCACAAGTACACTGAGCAACTCTGAGACTAGAAAATATTGAAATCAATGAGTCTCACTTGAGTAGGTTAGAAGCAATGCTGTCCTGTATGGCAAGACAGTCCTTTCCCTCTAGCCCTGCTCATAATCCCACACTTACTGTGAAAATTTGCCTGAGGTGCCACAAAATAAAATTTATTTGAGTGCCACAAAGTAAAATTGGCCTTTTGAATAGCTAATAAATGAATAATCCAATTATTTAAACATACTGTTAATAGCAGGAAAATACAATAAATACCTTAAGTGTAAAAAAAAAAAGATTGTTAGTTAGGAAGAGTTTATCAGCACCCTTCTGGCACAAGCTGAGGCTTATTCCAGTGGCCTGATTCTTCCAGTTTCACTTTTCTGGGAGATGCCATCTTGGAGTAGACAAAATGAGCAAAGGCCAGTGCCGAGACCAATGTCAGATAATGGAATTTTCTGCTCTAAGGCAGGCTCCAAACATGCAGACACTGACCAGGGATGGGTCTGACTTCAAGGCACAAAATAGCCTGATCCTCCACAACCTTTCCAGTGCTGTCAACAAATCTTAATTGTACAAGGACTGGAGTCACTTGCAGATGCTTGGAGTTCAGCTTTAACAGCAGAATTTTAATTAATTAGTAAATTAATTAATTAATAAATTAATTAATTATTAGCAGAATTGCTATTTTCTTAGCAAAATTCTTAGTTTTCTAAGATGGCTAATTTTCTTAGCCATTCTTAGTGGCTAGGATTCATAATTTACACAATTTAGTCTGCAAGGTGAATGGTCAAGAAGGCACAGCAAGTGTGTTTCAGGAGTCTGCTGTGACCAAGCATTTGCAGCCCCACTCAGACCATTCAGCTTTTATTACAAGTCACATTTTTTACCTTTTGCTTGAGTTTAAATACAAAAAATGTTCAGATTGGAAAGAGTTGGATCTAGAATTGTAAAAATTTGTTTCCTAGAAATGTTTAAAGACAATTTCCCTCCATTCATTGAACTCCAGAACCTTGCAATATATATTGCTTAGCTGTTAGCACTGCTAGCATTGGTTGTGTGATAGGAAGTGTAGGAACCTATCTAGTGTGAAGCCTTCAGTTTGGGAAAGATGGTAAATAAGTAGAAAGTGGTAGCTAATGTTTTCAATTGCATTTTTCTAAGGTTGTGTTGTGCTGCTTGTTAGCACCCATCCTAAAAACACTCTGAGACATTTTCTGAAACAAAAGTTGTTCTCAGCTCACTGATACCTGCTGGGGACACCAAAATGAATTGTGACCCTCAATTTTGCCTGGTTATTTTTACCACTGGATTTTCTTACTTACCAAAACTTGATGCCTTGAACCAGATCCATTGCTGTCACTTTCACAGAAAGTGGCACCTGCTAGTTTTGCCACAGCCCTGGGGGCACTATCCTAATCTTTGCCTACCCATCCGATCTAGACACAAAACTAATCTGTAAAAATTGGGAAGTCAGCTTGGTCCTTGGCAACTCAACTTTAATGCAGATTATTAAACATTAATGTAGTTTTTTCATTTTGAATGTGGACTCTCAGAGTAGATTGCCATACCTCTGTCTCATGAAGACAACAAATATGTGCATTTATTATGTGTTTTTATTTTGTTTGTTTTTTAAAATTTGCCCATGACTGATCTTAAATTTGTGATCTAGATCCAACCTCAACCCTCTCTCAAGGACTGTCTCATTTAGCAGAGGCAGTTTTGGATGTTACCACACTAATTTCTCTACTCCTCTGCTGGTTGTCATCCTTTCAGAACTGAAGGGACAAAATGGGAAATGTGCCCTCACCTGTGTTTATCCCAGCCTGCTAAGCACTCTCAGTACTTTGAACAAATCAGACTGTGAAGTGGAATAGCTGTAGGTCAGAAGTGCTTTTTTCTCCATTGTGACTGCTGCAGGAGCAGTAAATCCAGTGAATGAGCAGAACAGTCACCCAAGTGTGAAGGTGTCACAAATGTGACTTTACCCAATAGGTTTGGTCTCCAAGAAATGGGTCATCAGCACTAAGGTTAGGATTAAACTTGGATTTGCAAGATCTAGGTATTAGCCTCCAAAATTTCTCCAGAAGAGGAGAGATTTTTCTACATTAATAGCAAAACTGATGCTGGCAAAATCTGAGTTAAACCTATAGTATTTTCCAGCAAAGCCCACAAGGACAACTTTGTGAATTTAAATTCTGTTATACAAATACATTTTATTAAACATTCCTTTTTTTGAAGGCCAAAGAATACAATTTTTAAAAATCTTTGTAACTACAAAGATTTGGAAAAAAAAAAAAAAAAAAAAAAAAAAAAAAAAAAAAAAAGCTCCTGGGACAACTGACAATTTCATGAGGAATTCACAAAGGGATACAGAAAAACTGGAGAAAGGAAGCAGGTCTGACGACTGAAGTACTGCAGTCAAGGGTAAAGATGCTAACTCCATGAATATCTTTAAGAAATCTGGATAAGGTGTGGCTATGGCATGTGATCTTTGGGGGAAAAGAAATAGTTACTGCATGTTGTTGGGAAAGATGTAGGAGGGGGAGTTTTCTGTTTAATAAATTGACAGGTAACCTGAGAAGATCAAAGGGGCAATTAAAATAAATTTCATGAAAGTATGAATGAATATATTTATAACTTATTTGGGAATGCACTATTCTGATTTACCTGCCTGTATATATCTGGAACCAGCTTGATTTTAGGCTAGCAGACAAGATATAGCAAAAAATTTTGTTCTAGTTTGAATTGTTCAATTTCCCAATCTCCCCCATTTACTGAACTTTCCTACTACAGAGCAGTCTTGGGGTGCAGAGAATAATTTTCTTTCAGTTTAAGCTGAAGAAATATATCCTCCAGGAGAACTTTGCTGTGTTGATATTACTAGATGCTATGTTTAGGTCCTGCTCCCCACCAAGTGCATGTCTTATGCCCATAACTCCTCCATCCCATCTGTGTTGCTCCACAATCTGTTCCTCCTGGGCTATGCTCCACTCCAGGGTAGATGTAGGTTAGTGTTAGATGTTAGAAAACTTGCTTTCTGTCCTAAAATAATTTTCTTTTAAAGAAAACCAGATATATTTTATCTTTTAACTCAGAGTTTGCTTAATTCATGATAAAGTAGCCTTGTACAGAAATGAACTTGTTCCAAGTCAAAAAGAGTGAATACTTAGTCAATCTGGAATCGACTAAATGTCTTTAATATTTTTTTTTTAAGATTTCCTGTTTTGTTATATCTTGATAAAATATGTAATTTCCAGCACAGATAAATTTCCAGTTGGCTTTCCCATGGAAGCTGAAGCTGCCTCAACATTTCAACACCTCCTGAGAAATACATATCTTCCCAGAACAGTCTTCAGAAAATATCTGTGGTAGGCTGAAGAGAATCAAGGAGGTCCCTTTGCAGGACATCCAGGTGGGATGCATCTGTACATCAGGCAGAGCATTATAAAAGTTTATAAAAGTGTCTTATGCTTCTGGAGTTGTAGAACCAACCAGCAAGAGATCCCTGACCTGAAAACCTCTACTGTCTGGCCCAAGTAGCCTCCTGCTTGTATTTTACAGGGTTTCCAAGGCTTCAGCTCAGGTTTAAGCATTGCCTCACTCCATCCATTAAATGGGACTAGATTTTTTTTTGAGGGGGGGAGGGCATGCTACCAGTGGCTGTCAAAAACTTCATGGACTGCAAGAACAGACCCTTAAAGACATTGCCAAAAGATAAACAAAATCCAGGGCCATGTTTTACTCGGTGTTGGACACAGCAGACCATCCCATAGCTTAAAAACTGTGCCAGGGATCTGGTGGTTAATCAAGTAGTGAGCACCATTTGATTCATTGTATTTGCCATACCAGGTCTGATTTGCTGCAGCATGTCTTGGCATTAGCATGGAAAAAAAGACACTGTGTGACTCACTCTGATGCAATGCAGTGGGAAAAGACAGAGAAAAAAGAAAAAAACAAAAAAAAACCCAACACACAATTTCAACTGTGCAAACTGCTGTCAATACAGATGACAATAAGCTGATCTTGATTTTTACAACTAATTAACTGGTCAATTACCCATAACAATAGGGGAAATATTCTTCTATTTACCATGAAGAATTGTTGCATGTGTTTTAGTGACTGTCCTCTCTGTCTGAGTCTATATTTTTCTTTCCATCTATGACTCCTATCTTGATTATTTGGCTTATTTAAAAACACAAACAAACAAAAAAGCAAACACACCACAAAAAGCAGTGTAGCCACTTAGAGAAGCTTCCCTTAGCAGTAGGAGATTCTTTTTGCCATTGTAGATGGAGTCCTTCATACCTTGCCCTGTGGCTGCTTTTTCCTTTGTTTGCCATATTAACCCTCGTGTCTCCTTGTGTCTTCTCATGCTACTTTCTGCTTTAGATTTTAGGGTCCAAGTAATAACAGAAGATGAAACACTGCCTGGTGGAAAGGAAATCTGACCATCCTCTCAAATCCCATAAATCCCTGAGAGTCTTGCAAATACCCCAAATCGGAGTTTTTCATTTTTTTTTTCCTCTCTGTCCATTTTCTCTGTTTTCTTTTCTTATCCCCACTCAGCTTTGCCTATTCAGCTCACTGCTTGATTTTGTTTCTTTTACAGAGGCCTATATCAATTTGAATGTAGAGTCAACTGTCTCATGTGTAGATCATTTTTTTTCCCCTGAGAAATCAGGCTTGAAAACTATCAGGAATATCCTAACTTTAATTAATGTTGATTCTCCCCAGCAAGTCAACTTGACCCACAAACACCTGAGACTGTCAAGCAGGAGGAAAACCCTTTTTTCTGAGTTACCCCATCTTCTCTCTTTTGTGTCTTATGCATGCTAGAAGCCATAGGCATCAAGCCTAAGATATTGGAACAATCCTACAGTCCTCTGTTGTTTCTTCTGAAAATGTCACATTAAAAAACAACCTGCAGGCACTGTGGTTAGCTACAGGCTGTGGTGTAGCTTGAGGAGCATAGCTGTTCAGACTAACACCCAAGCCTTGACTTATAAATCAGCATAATACATCATTTTTTTGGGTGCATTAGAACCTGCCTAGCAAAGGATATAAAACAATTACCATGAAGTTAACTCATACCTATGTTTACAGCACACTAATTTCTGCAGATAGGCAAGCTGTGGGAGAGCAGTGACTGGCAGAAGGTGTGACCTTACTCAGTGACTTTGTTGGCTTCCCAGAAAGGGGAACAAGAACCTCATTGAGGAAATGTGCAGAGTTCTCTAAGCCAGAAGGAGCCGTGAGCTCTTTAAAAAGAAGAATACCACAAAAGAACCTAGAAGGAATACAAACCTCAAAAGAAATGCTGGTGGTTTCAATTAAGAGAAGTAAAAAAATGCATCATTTTTAAGAAGTGTCTGGAACATGAGAGAGAGAGAGGAACCTAAGAGGAATTGAAGCTGTGAAGCTTGACTTCAGCTAATATGCACCAAATGAGATGTGAGTTTTCAAAAACAAAATTATTTGCTTCCATTCCTATTTCCTAATACTTTTGACCACAGTCACTTGGCATCTCACAGGCAGTCATATAGGCAGAATTCACTGCAGAAGGAAGAGGCACAATTAATTTTTAACAAGGTAACATAAATGCCAGCTACAGGCTTGCCTCAAGGCTTGGCAATACAGTTGTGTCAGTAAGAACTTTGAATACCACTCTATCCACAAAATGAAACAAATAGATAACTTATACAATAGATAACTTGTATACAAGACTGTGTGAATGTCTGTACCAAGTCAGACCAACAGGTCACCTGTCGTAGCAAGTACTTAAGAAGAGCTGTAAATACAACACAGAACACAGGGAGATGTGTGTTGTCAGTCCTGTTGTATGGTCTTCCAAAACCTGGCACTCTGACAGTTTGATGATTTCTAGAAGAAGGCACAAGGCCTGGTGGGATTACATGCACATCATGTTATTCAAAAGTCTTCCTGAACCTCTTTTCCATGAATTTTTCTAATTAATGAAATGTTTTGGACAGCTGGTATTCAGAACATCTAGTGACATTGATGTCTACTATAAGAAGGTGTATTTTTGCAAAAAAATGCTTTCTATCCTTTGTTTTTTGTAGTTTGGTTTTTTGTTTTGTTTTTTGTGTTTTGTTTGGTTTGGGGTTTTTTTGAGACTTCTTGACAGTGTCTGGAACTTTTGCTCAATGTTGGTTACTATGATAATAGAAATAAACAATAAGAATGTGGGACTAACTTCAAAAAAAGTCCAAAGTTATCAGGACATCATAAAGATTTATGAGGTAAGAGAAAAGCTTAAGCTATAAAAGTTGGCAAACTGCTGAGAAACACAATGGGAGTTAGCAAAAATGTGAAAGTTAAAAGTAAGTAATATCTAATATATAGTGTGGAGAAAATAGAGATAGAAGTAGTTTAATACATCTTTATTACTACATCTTTATTATTACATCTTTTGTGTAGATGGTTGTCAAAGCTTAATGGATGAAATGTAGAAAGAAAGCCAGACTGGTAATATTTCTTCTAGATGTAGAAAAGGGTAGTGACACAAATCCCTTGAAATGTCTAATCTGAAATATCTTTCCTTCAGCCTTAAAGATTTCGGTGTATTTCTGGTGAAGGCTTCTGCTTTTCATTTTGCATATGCAAAAATCTAACCCTTCCTTTCTGGCTCATTTTCTCAGCTTTAGCTGTGTGCAAGAAGGGTGTGTGAGCAAGATGTTTCTACAGCTTGAAAGTTCAAGGCATGGGTAAAAAAATGAAAAAGAGAGGTTACAAAATGTTACAAGAGCAAAATGTCACATAGGAAGAAAGTGGAGATAAAGCTGACGGTTTCAGCAGGCTTTTACTTAGAAATAATTTAAAATAAATCCTTTTATTCCACCATCTGACATCAACTCTGAGTAAGTGTGGCAAATGCAGACTTTATGGTTACTGTGAAATTACGCAGTGAGAGTTGGGAGATTCCAGGAAATTTATTTCTGTCTAGTTTTCCATTATTTTCACAAAGCAGAGCAGCATGAATACGCTTTGGTTTATCAAGTGCCATCTATCTGGATGTCAGTACTTGTTTTAGCTCTGGCTGACATTCCAACTGCTTTTCATTTTTTATTATTTCTAATGTTTCTGACAGAAGCAATGCTGTAATGGTTAGTTAGTGCTACAAATACCTTATTCTTCAATTCGGATATGTAGATTTATCATTCTTACAGAATTTCATATCCGAAAGGATATTAAAACCTGATTGATGTATATGGGTGAAAGAAGTGTGTTGAGGAAGTAGAGAAACAAGGCCAAATGTTATGAATAAAAGAGGCCTTAGGATTATCAAATTTACCTCAGCATTAGGGCAGTATCATGTTATGTACTGAGGAATGTCATTCCTCTGTGGCCAGATATCAGGCTGGTTCTGGCTCACTTGTTTTGTAAATTCTCTCACTTCCAAAACCAATTTTCTGTTTCATTTTAGCTCCACAACCCATTTCTTTCTGAGATTAAAATGCAGTCTCTCACTAAATTCCCCTCCTTTAGCTTGGGGAATTAATCTTCAACCCCTGCCTGTGTTGCAACCTTTTAAAATATTTCTCTGTTACTAACTATTTTGGTGGGTAGCCACAAAACAGCTGAAGTGCAGAAGAGGAAGTGCCAGCACCAGCAGCTGCGACAAGAAAAACCCACTACAAATACTTCTCCAGCACTGCTCAACCCCTGTGATTTCCCCTCACAGCACAATGTCTCATAAACATCATTTAAGCATCTCAGAAATAAACCCTGAGGTTCAGGTAGCTGCTCAAGTGACTTTTGTGTTCGGTAGCAAGGAACATTGGCTTTTAATTTATCTCTGATCATTCTTTAAAGTATGCTGGAGTGGGGTTGGTCATGTGCTGAAATCATCTAAATCCCAACAGTCTACATTTTTCACATTTTACCTCTATGCAGAAAAATAGGATTTTCAGAAATATGCATTGCAGACTGAGCTATAAGGATCTCCAAGATGTTTCAAACATGTTTCAAGAGAAGCTTGCTAAAAAAAAAAAAAAAAAAAAAAGCAAAAAATCAGAGGCAAAACGTAACTCCAGAGAAAGAGAATCAAAACAGGAATCACAGAATTATCATGGTTGGAAAAGGCTTCTAAGCTCTTTGAGTCTAATTGTCAACCAAGAGAAAAAAACAAAACAAATTATAAACCACCATGCCCACAAGACCATGTCCTGAAGTGCCACATGCACACATTTTTTTAATGGTGATTTCACCACCTCCCTCGGCAACCTACCATTTCAGAAGAAGTTCTTCCTCAGATCTAGGCCAAACACCCCCTGGTGCAACTTCAGGCCATTTCCTCTAATCTTATCCTTATTTACTTGAAAAAAATGTCCCTACAACCAACTTTCAGGTAGTTGTAGAGAGAAAGAAGGTCTCAAGAGACTCTCAGATGGTAAAGAAGAGATGCAACAGAAATAACAAAGCATCTAGAATACTCAATCATCTTCCTCTCAGTTATGAAGTATCATTTATCTTAAATAGAAAGCCTTTATTCCAGTTGTTTCAAATTTAAGAGTCAAGCATTTCAAACTGCCTCCTCTGTTTGCATTTGAAATGTCTCCTGGGAAATTCTGAAATAAAACCAAAAAAAGCAATGGCTGGTGGGAAAGCCTAATATCTAATTACATTTTCAGAAAATAACTAAATGCTTCTATCTTTTTACACTGAGCAACAGAAGTAGGAGCATCCACAAGAGACCATGATTTTTAAAATGACATCTCCAAGGTAATTTTTGTTCCAAATTTGAAATCTCTATTAGAATGGAAATCATCATGGGTCATTCCACTATAGTTTATGTGGGTCAACTCCAATATTTGATTTTAGTAGCATTTTTTTTTTCCACAGAAAGTTACTGAATCAGCCAGGATAATTTTAAGGATACACTACTGACTTCAGCATATTTAATTGATCATAACATAAGGGTTCCACTAGGGCTCCACCATCTTCTTCAAAGTCTGCACTTCCATGAAAAAGTGAAAGTTAATCCCACTGAAGTGAGGAAAAACAGCAGACAACACACACAGTTCAATTTTTTAAAATGATGATGTTTAGCTGGCTGGAAACTAATGGTCCTACAGTTTGTATGTCAACATAAAATTTCTGTATTTTCTGAAAATAAGTAAATCCCATGGATGGTTTTGAGCTATAAAGAACAAATTTTTGGAAGAATATTGATGCCAAAATATATGTCAGCTTGTTGGATGGTGGTTCAACGCAGGCTAAGATCTTAAAAATATTTTGTAATATATAATCCATAAGATTTTAAGTCTAATGACACTTTCTCACCAGCAGTGGTCTTGTCTTAAAGCAGAAACTGCAAGAACAAATTTGCTTAGACACCTTACTTATAAGTAAGTTTCAAGGAGGTCAGTTGTATACTCAGCTGTAACATTTTCACTAGAAATAGCAAACAAGATCAGACAAGAAACTATAGGTATGGCTTAATAAGATAATAAAAAATGCAATTTAATTTTCTTTTTTCCTGCCCACCTGCTAAGGTAGAAATATCTTGTCTTTACTGATCTGTGGAAGTTAAAAAAAGAACATGAAGCCACAAAGAGATACAACTATCTAGGAGCTTTTTACCATGCAATTTTTTGGACTTGGACATTTCAAAGAAGTATAATTTATCACCTACTCAACTGCTACTCACAATTAAACCCTGTCAGAGACTAGACTATTGAAATTTGGCTTTTACTACATCTCATCTATTTTACAGGAATTTTTCTAGATATGAAAAAAAGAAGCAAATATAGGACTCAAAAGTTAAATAGAAGGATTAAAGTATTCCTTCATGAAGAAATAATTTATTTCAAAAACCAAAGGCCTCCAAGAAACTTTCATATAGAGATGTCTACATATGGTTTCAAGAGGGACTGTAGAGCATTGTATTCATTGTCTGGATGTAATTCCTTAAAAATATTTCCTTTTTCTGCTGGCTAGGTTTTAGATGCCAAGTGCCATCTGTTCATCATTGTCCTGAATTATATGACATAGCCTTGAGCTGAAACCACCATGGAAGTTAAAAAATAACCCACATCCATTATTTTGCTTTAGGTTCTTTGTTTGGTTGGTTGGTTGGTTTGGTTTGTTTTTTTTTACAAGAATAAAAGGCAAAAAGAGTGAATCAGAATGAATTTAATTGGGAGTACTTTTTATTTTAATAAAGCATATCCATAAAGAAACATCTCATCTAGTTTGCTTTAATAAATTTCATCATAATTTTCTTTGTCAACAGTTCTGATTGCATATGCAGCTATGGTGTTTTATTTTTGCCAAGGCTGCTGTTCATAGCATCTAAATCTCTTTTCCTCTCCCCACACTCTCCCTTCTACCCCCCCCCTCTCCCCCAAAGAAAAGTAAATATACAGAGGACAAAATTTGAAGTGAAAACATACAAAAATAATTGAATTAGTCTTAATCTGAGAATGTTTTTCCTTCAGATGATCCCATCATCCTCTGTGGACCTGCAAAAATTTAAGACTGACACTAAGGTTAGACATGGATTGGGATAAACTATTTTTCTCTGAAAATGAATATGACTTTAGCTGGAGGGCAGAGGGCCTAATCATTGCATTTTTCCTGTTATTTTAATGAAGAAATTCACATCTCTAAAACAGACATCTGCCAGCTCTTTGTGACCTAGGTCTGTATGAACCACAGTGGTTTCTCTAACTGAGATTTCTGGTGGAGATAACTTTCTACTATCGCAGAAGGACTACAGGTAGAAATTAAAATTAATCTCATTTTGCTTGTAATTCTTTCAGCAAAGCTATGACAGGCAGAGTTCACTTAAATTGGGTGGTTTCTGCCTGAAAGAAGAATCAATTAGTGGTTAGAAAAAATGATAATTTACTGGGGGAAAAAATAAAGTTTAAAATGATCATGTTGGTTGGGTCAGGGATTTACACTGGGTATATTGATCTTTTTTCAGTGAGTGTCTGGATTACAGGGAAATAGAAATGATGGCTGAAAAATCTACTTAGAAATACCAGGAACTTGGCACTTTGAAAGACAAATATTTTTTATTGCATGTTTTTTGTCATATTGCTTCCCTGTATCTCAAAATAAATTATTTTGCATTTATTTAAGAGCCAGTGTTCTGAAAAAGAATAGATACTGTTATTTTATGAAAGAATTTCTGATCACCTTTCAGATTTCAGCCTCGTTTGCTTCTTTTTGGAGCATCATCTGCTTGTAGTTTTCCTTCCTTACTGTTTCATGCTTCACAACATTGCTACTTCACAACATTCAAATTTAGATGACCATAACATTTTTGATAGTCTGACATCTTTCATTAAGCTAAATCAAGAATCAAGTATTGCAGGTAACTTGGAAATGCAGCCTTGAACAAAGCAGAGAAAAGGTTGTAAAGAAGTTATATATGCCATAGGAACTTCGTCTGGCATCTCAAGAAGGTGAGACAGAAGTTTTCCTGCCAGAGGAAAATGCAAATTGCTTATTCTTGAAGAAAACTACATCTGTAAATTACATGTAAAATAAACAGATGAAACTTCCCATAGCTGACTTTTACAAAGACACTTAAAAACCATTGAAGTTGGCTGATACTTAAGGGAAGAAAATTATTGCTCTTCAACTCTGTGCTGTGTTATTAGTTTGCCTGCAGTGAATTTTAAGTGATTCAATAGAAGTTAAAGGCTTGCAGAAAAAGGTTGAGGAGTAGTTCCCACAGTGAGAACTGTGCAAAGCCAGGCTTTGTAGTCTGTGAAATAATTGGCAGATGTGATGAAAAAGGGGGTGAAATCTGTAGTGTTATGAGAGGCACAGAGCTGACAGGTAGCCACTGGTTGTCATTTGTCATAAGTCAAATACTATAAAGTACAAATTAAGGCAGCAGGTTCCCCAAAGGGAAAGAGGCCTTGTGGTGTAGCTTTAAGTTGGCAATTTGATTAGACATATGTACATACATGCACATATATGTACATTGATATGGATGGGGAGAGAGATGCAAAGAGAAAGGAGATGCTGCTTCACAAAGTGAAAGCTCTAATATTCTGCAATATGTTATGGATGCTGTGTATAATATAGTGAAATATGTTAGAATTCTGCAATGAAGAAGAGATAAATCCCTCTTTCTCATGTGAGCACAATGTGAGACATCTACGGGCTGCTGAAAATGGAACTTTGACGGAAAGTTAATGTTGGGCTCACTTTTTCTCATACTCTTTTAAAGGTTTAAAAAGTCATTTTAAAATACTGAGATTTGTGGCTGACACCTGCCACAGTAAAAATAGTTATTTAAATTGAAATGCACGAAGAAGCATAACTATTTTGTATCTGTTTGTAAGCTATAGCAGTGTAGTTTGTGTAGTAATAGCTAATTCACACTAGTTAACACAGATCCAACCTTTCTGATAATAGTAAATGGTAGTATTAGTCATAAAAACAACAACAATAATAATTAAACAGAAACGACAGCAGCATAATAAAATTAACTTATTTAGTCTATTCTTCCCGTAACTCATAAATTTTTTAATAAATAGTTGGAGCTTGGCACCAAGCTAGCATGCTCTTCCTTGAGAATAAACTGCGAAAAGACTGAAACCTGGTTCCCCGGACGAACCCCCCCCAGCATCCTCAGTGATGCTGCTGATGATGCCAGCAGCCACTCGGTGCCGCTGTGCGACAAGGAACAAAGCTCCGGTCCCGCTCAATCCCTGCCTTGGCTCAGCTGGTGTCACCGGGACAAGTTACCTACAGCCGCCGAACGAAAGATTTTAAAGATATGATTGTTCTTTTCCCTGATGGAAAAACCGAGCCAAGCAAAACCACCGCCACCACCAACAAAAAAACCCCAAACAAACAAAAAAATCCCCACCGAAACACCAAAAAACCCAAAACAATAGCTAGAACAAAACAGACAAACAAAACACCAAAAACCCCACAAAAACAAAAAACAAAACAAAAAACCCAAACCCAGACCAAACCAAACCAAAACCAAACCAAACCCCACCAAATAACAGCACAAAAAAAAAAAAAACCAAAAAACCAAAACCCAACCAACCAAACTCCGCAACACCTAAAAAATCCTCAAAACAAATCAAAACCAAACAAATAAAAGAGTGTCCCGCTGTTTTAGTAAATAATTACTTTATTAAAAATAATATTAGAACTGCTAAGAATAATACTGGAAGTGCTGAACCAGCTCATCCTTGGGGTCTTTTCCAACCTGATATTCCATGATTCTTTTAGGATGCTTAAGAAGGAGAGGGAATTCTTCAAGTAGAGTTAATTATTAGATTGCTCACTTAAAAATAAAGAAAAATAATATTTAAAAAAAAGAACAATTTCTTTCCCTTTGCAGTAACCTAAAGTAGAGATTAATTTTCCTATAACCACAGCAAACAATCAATTTCCAAAGATTAGCCTGTCCCAGAGGAAGGTTTTTCTCATGGCAGAGAGCATTTTCCAGGAGGAATTATAATGTAAAAGTAGCTAAGTGGAAATTCTAAAGGCTTAAAATAGCCTTGCTGTCTCTTGGCAGTAAATCCCAGGTGTACTTGGAGAGACACTTGTCAGCAGCATATGCTGGTGCTCGTGTAAGTGCTGGAGAAGTTAAGTGAGGGAGGAACACCATGAGGACAACAGGACCCTAAAGAAAAAGCACAGTGTCCTTCCTGTAAATCATAGTATCTGAAATTATTTAGGGCTGGTTTCAGATACAAGCCATCTTAGAATACATATAAAAACATGAAGACCAAATAAAGATCATAAAAATCATCCCCTAGAAGCTCCTTGCTTTTCACATCCCAGCGCTGGCAAATTTATTTAATGCCCAAGAATTACAAGGTTTTCCTGACAAACACATGCTCACAGTGATGTATGAGGTGCAGCTCTGAACTCTTAATCCAGCCAAGCTATCAAATAAATCAACCTATTCAAAAATAGGTTGAAGAAATAAATCTTCAACCTATTAGTTGAAGAAAACTATTTCTTCAACAGTGCATTTTTTTCTTGATTGCTAGTAGGCCAGATTTCAGTGTTGACTGGTGTGGGGAAAGCACCCCATCATTTCATGTGATGCAGATGTAGGTGAGGTCTTTCTTTGTGCTGGAAAATGCATGTGTCCATCATAGAATCCTGGAATGATTTGGACTGGGAGGGACCTTAAAGATCAACTAGTTCCAATCCCCCTCAGCATTGGCAGGGACCCCTCCCACCTGACCAGGATTCTAAAGGCTCCATCCAACCTTGGCTGAGACACTGCCAGGAATGGAGCAGCCACAGCTTCCTTTGGAAATCTGTCAAGGGATCAGTACCTTCACAAGAAAGTTTTTTTTCCTAATGTCTAACCTTAATCTCTTCCATCTTGAAGCCATTCCCCCTTGTCCTGTCCCTACCCCCCCATGCCCAAAGCCCTTCCCCAGCTTTCTTGTAGCCCCTTCAGATATTGGAAGGTTGCTCTGAGCTCACCTGGGAACCTCCTCTTCTCCAGGCTGAACAACCCCAATCCCTCAGCCTGGCTTCCCAGGGAGGTGCTCAGCCCTCTGGGCATTTGAGTGGTTCCTCTGGACACCTTCCAGGAGCTCTGTGTCCTTCTGATGCTGGGGACTCCAGAGCTGGACGCAGGACTCCAGGTGGGGTCTCCCAAGAGCAGAGCAGAGGGGGAGAATCCCCATCCCTGCTCCTTTTGAAGCAGCCCAGGACCCAGTTGGTTTCTGAGCTGCAAATAATCACTGACAGCTCATGTTGAGCCTCTGGTCCACCACCGCCCCAAAGTCCTTCTCCTCAGGGCTGTCCACAATCCCTCCTCCTCCCAACTTGTATTCATGCATGGGATTACCCTGACCCACTTCTCGAGCCTGTCAAGGTCCCTCTGGATGTCATCCCTTCCCTCCCTCCAGCCCAGTGACTTCACCACACAGTTTGGTGTCACCAGCAAACTTCCTGAGGGTGTTCTCTATTCCACTGTCCATGTTGCTGACAAAGATGTTAAATTTGTACATACTAAAGAAAGAAGGAGATAAATTTTAAAAGAAAATGTAAGATAGAAAGAGACTAGAAATAAGTCTTGTTATTGCCCATAGATTATCCCAGGAAAACATGAGAAAAGAAGGAAATATATCCCCTGGTCAGTCAGGATGGTGCTGATACCCTTCTGCCCACTGCTTCATCCAAAGAGCTTGTTGGGGGGATCCCACAGACCCCTTCCTTCTCCTGTGCCAACTCTTCCGAGTGTCATAGTCCTCCAAAGACCTGGTTGCCACAGGTTTTCCACATGGGTTTAAAAAAACCCTTTTTATTGTGTTTTCTTATTCGTGGCAGTCCTGTTTTCATTCTTCTTTTCAAAAACCTGAGCTGGAGGCAACGATGGTGCATGTACAGCTTTTGTTTGTGACAGGACTGCAGTGTTGCAAACAACTGAAAGCAGACATTTTGTCAGCTTTTATGAGAAACAATGCTGACATACATCCCTGAAAAAACATAGCATCTACGTTTGTTTGGGATTTAATTGTTTTCTGATGGAATAACAACTTCTTTCTCTGCTCCATTTTCACCTCTACATCATCTTTTTTATTTCCAATCCTCTTTGCCTCTCCTTTGCCCGAGGACTTAGCTGGATGCTTTGAAATTTACCCATTTTTATTTAAAGTCATGATAGGCAACATCCACAGCCCTTCCCTCATCCAATAAGTGGATCATCCTGTCATAAAGGTCAAACATAAGGAAAAAATTCTTTCCTGTGAGGATGGTGAGATGCTGAAACAGGTTGTCCAAGGAAGCTGTGGATGCCCCATCCCTGGCAGTGTCTCAGCCAAGGTTGGATGGAGCCTTTAGCATCCTGGTCAGGTGGGAGGGGTCCCTGCCAATGCTGAGGGGGACTAGAACTAGTTGATCTTTAAGGTCCCTTCCAGTCCAAATCATTCCAGGATTCTATGATGGACACATGCATTTTCCAGCACAAAGAAAGACCTCACCTACATCTGCATCACATGAAATGATGGGGTGCTTTCCCCACACCAATCAACACTAAAATCTGGCCTACTAGCAATCAAGAAAAAAATGCACTGTTGAAGAAATAGTTTCACATATAAAACCTGATTTATTTGATAGCTTGGCTGGATTAAGAGTTCAGAGCTGCACCTCATACATCACTGTGAGCATGTGTTTGTCAGGAAAACCTTGTAATTCTTGGGCATTAAATAAATTTGCCAGCACTGGGATCTGAAACATGTCTCAGCACCCTTGAGTGTATTCCATCCATCCCCATAGACCTGTGTGTATCTCTATAGTGCAGTAGATCACTGACCATTTTCTCCTGGATTTTGGGGCTGTCATTCTGTTCCTGGCCCCTGTCTCCTAGGTTTAGAGGCTGAATACCCTTATTACAACTGGTTGTTTTACTAAAAACTGAGGTGAAGAAGGCATTGAGCACCTTGGCTTTTTCCTCATCCCTCCACACAATGTTTCCTCCTGCATCTAATAGGGGATGGAGGCTCACCCTGATATTTCTTTTCCAACTAATTTATGAATGCATTAATTAAGATGTGTTTGCTTTGTGCTAAGAATAGAGTTTTAGGAGCTGCAGAGCCAGCATTACCTTACACCTCATTAATTTCTGCTGAACAGGAATTCTGCATGTGTGAGGAATTGAGAAATATCTCAGACTGGACACCTGCAACAACTTGCATTAGGGCTTGGGGGGAGTTTCTTGGACATGGAATCTACCTGTCTGCTTCATCAGTAACTCATCTAAACTGATGAGACCTGGTCCTGCCCTGTCTTGTCACTGTGTGTATTTCTCTCTGACATCAGAACAAGCTTTCCAGAATCTCACTCTTTTTGTGTTTAAAGCTTCTGATGTCCAGTCAGATTTTTTTTCAACCCCCTTTTTTTTTTTTTTTTTATTTTGCACTTAACATCTGTCCAAATGCATCATCTGACCCAAATTCACACAACATCAACATTTGATGTGCCTTGCTTCACTATTTAAAAGTCTATAGTGATGTAAAAGTTGAGATTTCTCAGAGCGCTTTGATTGATAAGAATACTAGGCCAATATCCTGTACCAATCACAGTACTCTGCTTTGTATTTCACTATAATGAAAAATCAGACTCAAATTCTGCATAGAAACCCTGGTTGTGCTGTATTTATGTGATAATCAGCATTCAAAGCAAACCTTGCTGCAACTAACTCTCCTAGGTTCCATTATATGAGTATCTTCCCAGTCCAATCTCCGAAATTAATCAAAATCGGTGCCTTTCAGAAGTATTTATTCAAAGCAGCCCTTGCAGGTGTCCATTTCCAAAAAATTATTTTCTAGGGACATTCCACAGAGTCATTCACTCTTCAACAGAATAACCAGTAAGAGGTAGGTGTCTGATACACAGCCAGTGACTGCTAGGCCAACCACTGAGTGTCTAAGTAATGTACTGGATCAAAAAAGGTATGTGGAGATTGTACTGTTTGGCTCCAGCATTTTACTTTACATTGGATCCATCTCAAATGGAGCTGAAGACAGGGTTTTGTTTGATATTCATGGTTTGTTGTTGTTTTTTTTTTAAAGCATTTTCAATTTGAAAATGCATGATACTTTCAGAATGGTCATGAGGGGCATTAGTTAATCCAGTTGCATTGTTCACTCTTTTAATTGAAAAAAATTTACAAAGGTAGCTATGCTCTGCTTGCTCACACCTTATTCAGAAGTGGAAAAATGGCACCTAATTGATTTTGCAGCCCTTTCACAAATCCCAGGAAATTTACATTTGTGATGACTGTTGGTTAGTGATAGTGACAACTTCCATCTTCCTGTGATCCCAGCACCTCCTGTAAGTGCACTTGCTCTTCAGCATCCATCAGGACTTAGAAAATTTCTCTGTTTTAGGTGAGTTCAGATTAGGAATTTTTGTTCGTGCTCTCTGCTGGAACTGCTTTGGTCTGACCTCACTGTTTAGTTCTGACCATCACGGTCTTTTGGCATTATAACCTAGAATAACCCAGAGATGGGCAACCTAACCCCACAAGCAGACTTCAGGGATGAAAGTCAGTCCACTTAAACACCACAGTTAACTCGGGTGGGATTCTAGGCATGCTAGATTTGAGAGGAGGTAACAGCTGGAATAAAATCTCCGTAAGACAATACTGATGGCATCTTTTTATTGATGGTAAAAGAAATAATTGACATTTAATTGTTATATGTGTCTTTCAACCCTAAATCTGTTGAAAAGTTAAACTATTGGTTAAAGTACAATAAATTCTCTTAGATATAAAAGGATTTTTGTATTCAGTTATTGAATCTTTGCTAGTACTTAAATAGGCTAATTAAAAGAAACAAATGTCATGACCTATGAAAAAAGGAGTTATCAAATAATTTCAGTAGCAAGAAGCATGGTACTTCCCACTGTATAATTAGTTGAGAAGTTGATATGTTGCATATTAGAAATAATAATGTCTAATCAGAATGAATTCTTCATAAAATTTTTCCATTCCATTAAAATGTGAAGCACACTGATTACAAGTGTTGATACATTACAACTGTGAAATGAAGAATAAGAAACAAAATTAATTAGTGATGTTAATGAACCTTTAATTTCTTTTATATCTTTTTGGTCTTTTGAGAAGAGAAAGAAGAGTCCCTAAAACTTCAAAGAATAAACTGTTCATTAGTACTTTCAGGTCTTATCTGGAAAGACTGGATTTATACTTACCCTCCCCTATTTACTTATTTATGTTAGTATATTTCTCTTATCCAAACAAAAGAGGTGTAAAGCTAATTTCAATGCAAATAGTGGCAATATTATGTGGACTAGACCACTCTAGTGTGGAAATTTGTGTTTTGGAGGAACACTTTTGCCCTGGATTTTAGTTGTAGCTACTCAAGATATTTTTCCTTACCACAAGCCCTCACTTTAAGCTCTCGGACTCTTTTCAGGGTTCAACCTAGTAAATCACTGCAGAAGAAACATTTCTGTATTTCCCTCTTAACTCACAGTTTATCCTGTTTCTAAGATCTACACCAGCCTCATGGTCCTAGAGGTGCTGTGCCTAGAGGATAATCCCACATGAGGATAATCCCAAATCCCCAGTGTGTCTTAGGTGACTTTATGTTCAAGCATGGCTTGTTTAAAACTTGTGCCAGTGCTTGAGCTCAAGAAGTCCCAAGTCAGCAAACAAACTGCTGGCAACTGAACATATAGGGGAGAAGAAAGCAGCCAGGTCTTTGAGTTCTGGGCATGAGCTCCCCCTGATTATCTCCTGTAAAAGAAGCAGAGTGTGGCCTTCTGTGCCTCAGAGGAAAGGTATGGAATTGCTTAAAAATTAAAACAAATTTGCGGCACATCTTCAAGGGCTCTGCGTGGGTCTGAAGGCACTTGAACTCCTCTTTTTTTTTTAAAAGATCTTCAGAAAACCTTGTCAGCAATTAGCTGTGAGGATGAAAGAGGGAAGTTTAACTCTCAGATATCATGAGCTGCCTGTCTGGGCTTTTTGCATGTCAGGATGAAAGGCATGGATAAGAATTTGTAGTTCTTAATCTTACTCACGCACAGACATTTATCCATCACATTATCTGTGACTCTTTGGGGGAAAGTGAGGCAGTCAGACATGTTAACAGTTTTTTTTGGGGTCCCTAGATCACAGTCTGGTGAGTGCCTCAATGGAAAGGTGACCTGGCAAGAAGGTAAGGGAGAACTGAATATCTAAGGAGGCATTAGAAGCCCATGGAGCACAACACAGTGGTGCCCCCAGCCTGGTGAGTGACTCTCCATTTTACTGTCACGTGGCTTCTAAAACAGTGTTGCTAGGCAGAATATGATTAAAAAATGACAGGTCTGCAAACTATGCAGTAACTTCTCTAAATACAAAAGAACTGAAACTGTAGTATGCATACGTGTTACTTTCTAAACATGACTTGAGGAGGAAATAGTATATATTGACACACAGCAAGTCATAAAAATATATTTGACTATTTCTTACTATTCAACACTTAACACTCTGAACCAGAAAATCCTAGCTGTGGGGAAGAGGTGAGATGAATTATGCAACACAATGTAGCTGCCTTGAAATATTCCCATTTCTTCCAAATCAGTGTTGTAGAATCCCAGAGCAGTTTGGGCTGGGGGAAACCTTAAAGCTCATCCAGTTCCAACCCTCCTGCCATGGGCAGGGACACCTCCCACCAGCCCAGGTTGCTCCAAGCCCCATCCAACCTGGCCCTGAACACTGCCAGGGATGGGACAACCACAGCTTCTCTGGGAAACCTGGGTCAGGGTCTCACCATCCTCATAAAAATTTTCTTGCAAAAAATCCTCGCAAAAAATTTCTTCCTACTGTTTAATCTAAATGTCCCCTCTTCCAGTATAAAACTATTACTTCTCATCCTATCACTCCATGCCCCTGTCAAAAGTCCCTCCCCAGCTTTTCTGTAGCCACTTCAGATATAGGGAGGTCTCTCCAGAACCTTCTTTTCTCCAGGCTGAGGAATACCCACTGCCTCAGCCTGGTTTTGTACAAGTTTTTCAGCCCTGGGGTCATCTCTTTGACCCTCTTCTGGACTTGTTCCAACAGCACTATGTCTTTCCTGTGCTGGGGCTCCAGTACACTACTCCACCATCTGTGTCATGGACAAAATTGTTAAGTAGTTCTTGTCCCAGTACTGGTTCCTGAAAAACACCACTCATTACAGACCTCCACTTGGACATGGAGCCATTGACCACAACTCTTCAAATGTGACCATTCAGGCAGTTCCTTGCTCACCAAGGGGTCCATCCGTCATATCATGTGCCATCTATTGCTTTACTGTATACCATTTGCCACTGAGAAAAAAGGGAAAGAACAAGAGTTTCCTCAACTCTGGAATGCTTTGATGTCTTAGAGTGGAGAAAGCTCTTAAAACTCCTCTTGTCACACTTCATTTAAAACACTTTCATTTAACTGAAAGGATCAGACTTTTATGGCACAACTGTGGCTATTTTGTGTTGGGAACAAAAGCAACAAAAGATTATAAAATAATCAAAACACAATCACACTTTTCAGATACAAGATTTCATAATTCAAAATACAATTCATTGCTAATGCTTCCAAATGCATTAGTACCCAACATTAAGCATAAATGACAGAAGAAAATCACAAAACTCCTTCAAGAAATTTGGCTGTGAAAGCTGCATTGCCTGTTTCATCTTTCCTTTCACATCCCAGATTCCTCCAGAAGTCAGTGGAGATTTGCTGTGTTGAAGGTCACGGAAGCATTAGTTATTACATGCAAACAGAGAGACATAACTTATATGGCTGGAAGAAAATTACATAAACTGTTTCCATTATTATAATTCAGATATTTAAATGAGCTGGAAGGAAGGACACGGTATTTTGACATACTCATTTGGGAGACTCTTTCCCTATTCTACTTCAACATTCCTGTCTAAACCTGAAATTATGATCACACATCAGTCAGGACAACTGATTTAAATAGATTATGCCTGACCTAGCATTATTCCAGATGGCTTTAGCAACCATAGCAGTAAAGATAAATTGACATGGTCTATATTAGATATAGAAATTTAAGGGAGAATATGAAGTTCCAAAGAAGTCTGAAGCTCTTCTGTTTTATGATAGAGATGCCTGTATTGGCTCAGTTAGAGATAGGTCTTCTCTTTCTACGGAAGAGTTATGAAGTGGCCACAACCCCCTTCTCCATCCCCTCTTTGGGAAGAGGAGATAGATAAATGGAGGTAAAGTTAGAGGGTGGGAGAAGGTGTTTTTAGTTTTGTTTCTTTTCCTCACCATACTACACAACTATTAAGTGATGAGAAATTAAATTAGCCTTCCCCAGGTAGAACTTATTTTGCCTGTGATGGTAAATGCTGAGCAATGTTCCTATCTGTGTCTCGGACCAGGAGTATTTTCATCCTGTTTTCTCCCCCATCGTGTTAGGAGTGAGGGTAAGGGTGTGGCTTGGTGCCACACAGCCAAGTTTATCATCACCAACATGCAGATTTATATACATGCGCATAGGAAATTTTTTTTTATAAGCAATCAAAAAAGATTTCATTTTCTGATGAACATCTTAATTTCACTGAGTACCTGACAGGAAAAACAAACATGACTTCTTTCACTGCATCCTGCTTGAAGAAATTAAATGACCTCCTTTCAGCACCTTCAGTCACAGCTATTGCATTAGCAAGACTACAGATTATATTGAAAAATAATATGTAGTAATGAAAAATATTCTACCTTCTTTTATGTTATAATTACATTTTTATTTTCTTTAAGTAATATGATTTACTGGTTTCTCATTCCTTCTGATCTATTAATATTTGTACATCTTCACGGCACAGGGATGAAAGCTCAACTGCTACCTTCTCTCTGGAGGCTGTTTACCCCAGTTTGAGTGTTGGAACCTCTCATGTCATTGAGCTTCACCATATTTCTAGATAAAATGAATCAGGAACTTAATGTATTGAGTTTAACTGTGATTAATTGTGATTGAATATTTTAAACAGAACAACTTTTGCATTTTTTTATTATAAGATGTGTTTTATTATTCTTTCTCTGTGTTAGAATTGTCTCTACTTACCAGCTTACACTGGCCTAAATAAATTAAGAACTGAAGTATATGAACTTGTCAGTCAAATTGCTATGTGTCATGGCACTTCCTTCCACACACAAGCATACACTTAGCTAAACTGAAAAGCTTTCTACTTAAGTGTTTCAGGGTATGCACATGTGTCTGTCTACATATAGATAGGTCACATAAAGGTAAAATGTCTACGTCACACAACATGGGTTCTTTGGATAATGGATGATAAAAAGTCAAGGTTCTAAAGACCAATCCTGATTGACTTTCATATAATAATATATGTTGATAATGAATATAATTAAGCTAGAGAGGAATACAAGCAGCCTAAGCATGAGTGAAAGCCAGAAGGACAAAGATCAGTTACCATGCAGGCAAGAAACACCACCATTAATGATCATTCTTCCTGGAGAAACAGTATTTTCACTGAGGATAGTCAGACATTGGAATGGTCTGCCAAGGAAAGTGGTGGAAACTTTGGAAAGTTTTAAGTCTCAGCTTGATAGGGTGCTGAGACATCTCAGATAAACAATAATATTAGAAGGGTTGGATCAAATGATCCCTGAGTTCCCTTCCAACCTGATATTCTGTGATTCTATGAGTCTATGAATAGTTGGGGGAATTGCTGATTGCTCATGGTTTCTGTTGCAATATTTGGACTTCTTCTTTGTCATGCAGCACCCCTGGACCTGCCAATGAGAATTACCAATGAGTCAGTGCTGAGGCAGCTTATTCATGGCATTGTGCCTTCCCTGTTCCATCACATCCCCAAGAGGTTAACTTAGGACATCCTCTACATACAAAGCTGGGCATGTCTCAAAAAAGGTCCCTGATGCTCAAATGCTTACACGAGGTTGATCAAGCTTGGATCTGTGTCAGCTGGTTCATGCAAGTGGTGCAATCACCTCATGTGAGTGTTTCTTGCTGTCTCATGTCATACCCACAGTCAGGAAGGTCTCACCAAAGGGTGAAACATGCACAAATTATTGGATGCAGTCCACTGTGTGTAGTCAAGCACTTGTTGAGCAAACTGATAATCTTTTCAGTATTCACACTTACAGGTGAGAGCAGAGGATGTGGCCACAGAGCTGTGGCCTTTTCCTTCCCTGCTCTGCTTGATGGGGACCCAATGATTTGTGCACTCTCAGCTATGAAGTTTCAAGAAGTTTGTTCATTAGAGCTGCACAGTGTGAAGCTCACTGCTAACATCTGTCAGAATACAGAGGTTAGGACTTTTTTTCTCATTTTTGGAGTAAAATCCCATGAAGTTTAGACCTTTAGAAGCTTGTCCAAACTTTTTGAACAACTGTGTTAGAGAGACCTTAATTGTTTTGTTTTCTATGATAACTTCTGACTACTCACACTGAACAGATAATAAAATAAATCATGGAATGATGAAACTTTCAGCAGACACCATTTATTGCATGCTTCCAGTCTTTTTGGCTCAACAGATTAGGTCAAATGATAGCACAGAAAAATCCTAAAAAATAATTTTAGAAACATTCACTTTAACAATGTCAGTGATCTAATTTATACATCAGTACCAGGCTGCAACTAGCTCTCTAGACACAACATATCTGAGAATCCTATTTCCACTGATCATACGTTACTATTTATGTTTACATTGCTTTCACATATATAACATGATTATGATTATTGTGATCTTAAGCATGCTCTTATTGACACTATGGGTTTCAAAACAGATTGACTTTATACTTTTCCTAACAAAATATATGTATTTCCTAAGAATAAAGCATCCTCTTCATATATTCAAATTCAAAACAATAATAAATTTGGAGTCTTCCTTGCCATCTTAGACAAATAAAACTAACTAACTAACTAAAATGCTAAAGAACTTATGTGTGAAAGGCAGTTTTTCCTGTTTTTGTTTCCACCATTCAAAGCAGAAAGCTCCTAAGTAGGACTTTTAACTAAGTCACAAGAAATATCCTGACTTTCATCTGGTAGCCAGTTCTGACCATAGTTTTTTAGAGTACCATGAAAAATGACAGGAATTTATTAATTATTGAATGCCTATTCTAAGAAATGGACTGAATACTGTATTAAGTATGTAGCTTTTTCTTTTTGTACAATGTACAGTTCATAGTGAGACATGACTATTTGTTTTATTAGGCCTAACTCACTCTTTAAAATAGAAAGTTCATAGCAGAATATTTCTTCTACTTGGATTACTATTAATTACGTTGTTGTAATCCATGTTTGCTTTTAATTTCTACAAAAAGTCTAATATTTTAAAGACTATGCCAACAAGGTCCTATCTGTGAGGTTTTGTTTGCAGTTATAAAAAATATATATTGTGTAAGATACTTTATTTATTTATATACTTATTTTTAATTAATAATTAATTAAGTATTTTTAATACTTATTTTTAATTCAGATTTAGTAATTCTGCACTGAAATCTATGCAGCATCTGGTGAGGTTATTTTAAAATACAATAGTTCTTAAAACCTTCTGTGCTTCTTACCATGTGAGGCATGGACTGGAACCTGGATCCAAAAGTGATATTCTCTTTGTGAATGGGATCAGGAGGTGGAAATATGCACATAATCTCATTATACATAAGAAAGGACAAAGTGAGAGGAAAGAGAAGGCTAGGAAGGATGGGATGGGATTCTACCTCTAGTATAGGAGAATTATTTAAGAAACTGAACAAAGTTCAAGATGCATTTTTTTTCAGTTGCCATTCATGGAATCATCTCTTATCAGGCCAGAGTTCCCTATTCAGGAAGCATTGCTGGAATACTGCTGCCAAGTATCCAGGGACACAAAACAGCATCCAAGGTTTTGGTCTAGATGTGCCACATAGCTGAATGGCTTTCCCACTCTGCTCTGGTCTCTTCATAGGTCAGAACCACTGATCCATCAAGTTGCTCTTGATCCATCATTGCTGAAACTTAGAAAATGTTCCAATTTGTGCACAAATTACCTTTCACCCCTTTCCATCTCTGTCTTGTGGAAGCCAAATGACAATCTCTATTTAAGCCTTATTGTGTTCAAAGGGATTTCTTAAATCCCCGTGAAGTTTTTTCTTTCTGTGTTCTGTCTTTTTCTGTTTACCTCCCTCCTTACAGTCAATACATGCAAACCATAATAGTATAATAAAAGAAGACTGCACACACTGTGCAATTATTAAACAATCCCCCTTGCATAGCACAGAAGGTTTCTTTTAAATGACATGAATCTAGGGAGGTTATTTAGGTTCTCCCTCACACTCTTTATCACTGTTTTCATGTAGCTCAGCAGGAAGCTAGTAGAAATGGCATAAGGAGTGGCATCTTTAGCAGTCATATAATCAAAACAACTGGAAAAGAGTGTTTTCCAAAGTTAATATACATTTTTTGAGATTAGAAAGTTAAAAGTAATATGCTTTAGGAGCAGGGACAAAGCTGAGTCTTGCTGCCAGCCACCCATAGCTGTGTTAGTGTGAGGTATTACATGTATCTTTCATGCAGGTTTTCTAAACACATATTCTTATGTCCTATCCTTGAAGAAGGGGAGCTGGAGTTGTCTGGAGCACCATTCTGCTCCCATTTATAATGGAATTACACTGGCATAATGTGATTGGTTCCCATGGGATTACTCACCTCAGTGTGAGTGCAGAGGCAAAACCAAATTTTGTAGAGGCACCAAAAGCTTGTCAGTGCTTAATGGTATCCTTTCCATATGTGTTTGCTTTCTCTGGAAATTAACTACAGAACAAAAGAGGAAATAATCATGTCAGGAAACTGTCAAGATTTTATAGTATATTTTAAACCTTTATGTACTGATTTATTTTATGATGCTCAAGTATAACATGCTTACATGGTTGTGTAAAAAAGCATTTATTATTATGGCTGTCTGAAATGCCCTACTCTGAGAAAAGACATGTGATTTTGCTTAAAACTCTTCCTGTCTGAATATATTTTAATAAACAGATAAACCACTTCAAAGGGTAACCTAAAAAAATCAGCAATAAATAAAACTCTTCAGAAAGCAACATCTGGTACTTTGAGAACAGGATATTTTTGTTACAGTAGATGCAAAACTGATCATGGACACTGCTGTGTACATTCATAAGTGACCTCACTGTGACACTGAGCAGAGCAGAAGAGCTTAAAGCAGACACTAAGGCTAAACAATATCCAAGAGTTATTTGTATTGCCAGGGGTACTGGGGAATGATTATACTAAACACCTGGCTTATAAATTACATATTATTAGTTTGCAACACTGTTTATCCAGTGAAGCTGGGTAGCATCTGGTTTTCAATCGTGCTCTGCTTTTCCTCCAGGTTTCTGTCTGAGTTAATTAAGACATTGGGGTTGATGTGAGTATAGGAAGAGAAGGAACTAGCTACTTCCTCAGCATAGCTAAGTAAACCAGGATTGTGTTACCTCTAAGCTTTTGGACCACACAAAATTCCTCTGTTGTAAATATGGTATGTAACTATGGACTCTGACAAGGTTTTTCTCTTGTAAACCTTCAAATTCTCCACACCTTGCTCTCCCTGTGATAAACCATCCCCCAAAAGATTTTTTTTTTCCCCCTTGGAGACATTTTGGAACAAATTCTACATACTGTGGATGTTTTTTACTTATTAAAAATGGCTTCAGACATTAAAATACAGGCTAACAAAACAGATGAATGCTTTATAATTGTAGATCTTATGTATGTTTCCTGAACATTTTTACCTGTTTCATCCTTTCACAGAATGATAGTAACTAGAGATAAGATGTATGGGAGATAAGATTAAGTGCACATTCCACTGAAAGAAGTCTCACATTGTGATTTGAGTATGCTTGGAACAGTAACATAAAGTTTATTTTTTTTCAAAGAAGCATTAATATTTCTAGAGGAAATGGTATCAGACTAACACAAAATATTTTTCTGGTTTGTTTTTTTTTTTTAATTTACATTGCAAGAATCACCTCAGCCCAGGTTTTCTCCCTTACCTCCCACCAGCAGTTCAAAGATTCAAAATCCCTTAAAAAATGTTCTTAAAAGATAAGGAAATCCTGACTCTTTTATTAAAAAAAAAACAAATTCAAACAATTTTCCATGTTGATGAAATAAAATCATTTGCATATTCTATACTTTGAAACAAATGGAAAAGAAAAAAAAGAAAAATTGTATTAGGGAAAAAATAGTAATGGTAATCAATATGGGACCTGCTGGGGAATGTAACACTATCTCTTCCAGGAATGTCCAGATATGGATTATGGGTCTACACTTCCACTTCATTTTCTGAATATATTTCCACTTATTCTTAACAGCAGGAACATTTTAAATAATGGTACATAAAAACAAGACACAAGGGTTGGGAAACAATTATCCTAAACTGACAATGATTATTTGCGTTCATAATTTTCCTAAAGTAATGAAGAAAAAGGAGAAGTGTCATTAGAAAGACCTAAATAGACCAAAATGCTTGTGTGTCCTATTTTGCAGAGCTGTTTAATGGCAAGAGAAACACTTACCTTCTCTTCTTTATTTTGTACTGAAAAACTTACAAGATGTGAGAACTGAGCCTAAAAATTCAGCATTTAAACCACAAAACATTTCTTGATGAATACTCCATATTTACTTGAACCTTTAGGAGAACCAGCAGTGGACAGTGTGTATGTGGCACCAGGAAAAGACATGGGCTACTCCTGGATTAACTTCTAGAAAGCTTTCTCTAATTAACCAGACAAATCTGCCTGCAGCCTTGCTCTGTTTGAAAGTATTGCTAAGAGAGAAAGACAGATGTAGGATGTCTACAATGCAGCCAGATAAAAAAATAAGAATTTTAAATATTGCTTTCCAGGTAAAAAATGTAAACAATTTTTATTTAATTTTTTTATTTGATTTTTTTGGAGGTGTTGCTGTTTTATGCTTTCATCTTGGTCCACCCTTTCCTGTTTTGTTTAACTTTGCTCATAATGGTTTGTGTCCTGGATTTTCCTATGAATTTTTTTTTTTTTTTTTTTTTTTTTTAAAGCTCTGAAGCTCTGTAAGTGTCATGGACTTGTTTAATGCACACATTTGTAGAGCACCTGCTGACCCAATGTGTTTTTCCTGTTCATCTGTAGCATGAACTCCAACTCAGTCTGACAGTCTGAATAGCTCAGAAAGGGCTGGGGCATAAATCCCCTCAAAAACAGATTTTCTGGGAAGTTGCTGTAGCTATCCAGATTAAAAAAAAAAAATAATAATCTTTCCTTCTTGAAAACACAGATGTCTGTGTTATTGTTTAGATTTCTCTTTTGTAAGAGGATGCAGCACAAGTAAGCAATGAAAGGTGACAGGGTAAACCTGTAAAGATTTAAAACTTCCAGCTACCAGAGATATCATCTCTGCAAATGTCTCTTCTTAGATCAGAAGATGCAGGCACCACATTTCAGTGAGGTGATCTGTGAAGGCTGGAAATGAATAATCTTGCACTAGGTCACCGTTTATTGGCTAGAAAAATGTAGTTTCGCTGCAGCCATAATAATACACAAACCTGAGAAGTTTTATCTGCACAAATGGGCTAGATCAGATGAAGGCTGCTAAGATCCCTCCCAAAATTAATTTAAGAGGTGATCTAGCATTCTTGAAATGGAGTCTTGAGTAGGCAATAATTTCTCTTAAAAAAATGCAATAGGAATTGAAGCTGAAATTGCTTATTTAACTTCAAAGTGATACAGCTAGCAGGGTATTCTGGGACAACTTTCCATGTCATTTTCTTATAGAAGTGTAAATATGTCTTTGAAGAGAAAGCTTGTAACACAGGGAGATAAAGCCATCATCTCCCTTTACTCCAATTAAATATGTTGTATGACATAAAGATGTTCAAGCAGAGCAGAAAGTGCCATAACCTAGTCTGGATGTTACTGAGATATGGGTGGTTTTGCTCCAAAATATTGGTCTGAGACAAAACAAGAACATCTTTCAGATGAGGAGGAGAAGTTAAGATAATTGGCTCAAATGATTCTCAACTGCTGGTTTTGTGAATGGTGACTTTTGCATTTACTAAGAAAGTCTTCAAAATAAAACCCAAATATATTGGAAAACTTGTTCCAATACATCTCGCAAGATAAAAACAATGTGGCATTATTCAGAATATCCAAAATGTATCTTATTAAACCAATATTTTTAGTGATACTCTTGTTATTTGAATAACAAAAACATGAAGCTTTTATCTAAAAAGAAATGCACCACAATTTGCTTTTAATCAGTAGATAAACACTCAAATGTATTTCTGTCATTACATCATTTTCAGTGTACATTACCCATGGCACTGTCATTCTGAATGAACATGGCAATAACCAGTGATTATCTAAGGGACAGTGTGTTTTAGAATTTGCCCTCATTTTTGCTTCTGATGCCTCTATAATTTGCAATTAATTGCTTCATCTATACACTCTTTCAGAACAATCCCCTCACCATTTTTGCTGTTTTGTTTCTTAAAATCATTTGAAACTGTGCAACTGGAGTGGACATGCCCAGCCATGATCCGAACATGATCTAATGGTGTAGATGAGATAAATAATTCTTTGGAGTCTCATTTTTACTGAAAAATTCAGACAGACTTTAGCAAAGACAACAAAAAACCTGTGGGTATTTTCAAATTATTGCTGTTCTGAGAAACTTGTAACTTTCAAAAGAGAAGATGCTCCTTAGTATTGATTGATGCTGATCCTGCAGAGTAGTTAGATACTAAATTTTACTTTTGAACTAACCAAATTATTACAAATGCCAAAACCAACAAGGGTGAAGTTATAGGTAAAAGTAGGGGAGATTTGCTGAATTGGGATCTGCAAAAAAACATTCAGCTTTGCAACACATAGCATTTTTTTTGGTGTGACTTTCACTTGCTGCCTCCTGAGAACTGGCCACAGATATTCTCATAGAATCATAGAATTGGCTGGGTTGGAAGGGACCTCAGAGATCATCAAGTCCAACCCTTGAACCACCGTTGCGGTTGCTAGACCATGGCACTGAGTGCCACATCCAGTCTCTTTTTAAATATCTCCAGGGATGGAGAGTCCACTACTTCCCTGGGCAGCCCATTCCAATGGCTGATCACTCTCTCCGTAAAGAAATTCTTTCTAATATCTAACCTAAACTTCCCCTGGCACAACTTAAGACCATGCCCTCTTGTCTTGTTGAAAGTCTTTTGGCAAAAGAGACCAAACCCCCCTGGCTCCAACCTCCTTTCAGGGAGTTGTAGAGAGCGATGAGGTCTCCCCTGAGTCTCCTCTTCTTTAGGCTGAACAGCCCCAGCTCCCTCAGCCTCTCCATTTTGACAAGTATTTCATTTTGCCTTTTTGTAACAGTGTGGGAATGGGTTTTTTTCCATCCTGGGAGCTTTTGCTAGGATTCTATCAGAAAACAGCAGTATAAAAAACCCTTTAATGACAAAGGCTGTATCTGCCTGAGACAAACATCTTTGTAAAAGGCTTTGGTGTGCAGCTGCAGTTGGAATAGCAGATGTTTACTTTACAGTCTGTGAAATCTACCCTGCTATTCTGGAGACACACTGGCCCAGCTGCAGTGCATTTGGTATTCAGGATTCTCTTTCTGTAGTGCCAGACCAGCTCACATGAAGCTGAAAAGCTTCAATTCTCAATTCAGCATATAGTACTCTAATGGCTTAGCAATCAGAGAATAATTGTGCTGCATTTGAAAACTCATACTTGTAACCAAAATACAATAAATGGATTTTTCTTTATTTTTTTGTTTTCTTTTTTAGCAATATAAACACAATTTTCTTGTGCTATGGGATCTCTGCCTGGATTAGTTTAATTTTATAAGCTCTGCAGTTTCAGTATGTTTTTCCCACTCTGGACAGCAAAAGAATTAAAAGAGAAGTTTATCAACAAACCTTGTTTAGCAAATTCATGTATATTTGCACTACTTTTGTAGCAGTGTTGCTTCTGTGGTTCAAAAATCTACTGAACCTTGTTCCACTTGAGCCACAATTGTTGGTTACCTTCCTGGGATGGAGGAAAAGAAGAGCAGACCAGAATGTCACACCACATTTTTGAGGTCTTTAGGTGTGTGCTGTGTCTATAGGAGATGTCCCTGCAAAGCTGGGAGGGGATTGATTGCCAAAATATTTGTGCATGAAATACAGCAGCCTGTCCAATTGGGATAAAAGTTAGTAAATTGAATTAAAATCCCCTCCTTCTGGCAGAAAACTTCCATTTTTGATATCTGAGTTGGGCGAGTGCTTGCAAGGTTGTGTGGAATTTACATTTTTTGATGGCAATTGAGTGATGTTGTCTGGAGAAAAGGTGTAGGCCAGTTTCAAGAGAATCAATTAATATATGCACTTATGGTAGGTGTAGGTGAATCCTTCCTTGCTCAGACATTCACTGTGTGAATGGTTCTCAGCTGGAAAAATCATTGTGTGTAGAAAAATGTAATTCAAGCCAATTGCTACTGCAGAGCATCTCCTGTAGTCCAGCCTCTCCTTTCTGAAATAAACACAGGAACTGAACCTGCAAAAATTGTCATATGAATGTAGTCCAGTTCACTGAATTACAGTCAGAGAACACTTGTTTGCAAAATGTTGCAAATAAATCTTGTTTTCCTGGAGTGAATTTGATATTTGCAGGCACCTTCAAAACTCTCTGAAAGATTGATTTTCATTCAATGAATTACTTGTTGCTACAGCTTAACTTTTTTCCTGTGTTTTGTGGTCTCTTTGGTTGCTCCATGATAGGCCTCCTGAATTAATTTAATGAGGAGATAACACAGTTGCTATTCCCCAGAAAAAACTCAGTATTCGTGAACATTTTTACAATTGGTGGTGACTGTCTGAATAATAGTCAATATGGCTTCATGCATCACAATGAATTTGCCAGCCTTTGCTTGGATAGTTGTCTTTATTTTAACACAAAGCATGGTACTAATTACAGAGTCAAAATATTACTCAAACACAATTAATTTCATAATCAAGCCCATTGGAATTTTTATAATGCAATTTTATAAAAGGTGAGATTTTTCTTGTTATATTTTTATAGGTGAGGTCATAAATAAATTGCTAGCTCATGAACATAACTGATGAAAAATTGATTCCATCTGGAACTACCACAGAGTTAGTAAATTATATAAATCAATTTGTAATACTTTAGCAAATATTTCTTGATTCAGTGCCTGCCATTATATTGCTCTATCAGAATTCCAAATAGTGTGTCTGGAGAGGAAGATTAAAGATTATTTTTAATTCATATTTATAATATTACAAAATTATTCTACACTTTCTGTGTGGCCAGTGTCAATTTGTCTTCAAATTACCATTCTAATGGCAATGGGCTTTGTTTTGTTTACCCCTAGAGTTAATTTGCAGATGAGACTTTTGCAGTATCATTGAGGGCAAGAGGGTTCTTCATGAATTAAGGTAACATTAAGAACATTTACATGTTTTATTACTCAAGCAGACTGACTCATAAAAGTTACATTTGATATGAAATAAAGGAACCTACCCTATGGTGGAATCATGAAAAGAGTGAAAATCAAAGCTTAAGAATAATTTTTTTTCCCCTAATCACTTCTTTGTTGTTTTTTAAATCTGACCTTCCAGACACTGGCCTTTGGGGAACTGCAGGTAGTTTTGAGAATACATTTGGGAATAAACTGAATTGATAAATACTCATTTTTTAAGCTAATCGTTTAGTTAGTTGTTGTATGGAGAAGAGGAAAGTTATAAAAAGACTGTCTTGGCTTTCAAGGTGGTTTTCTTGATTTCAGTAGGGATGAAGAGACAGCTCAATAAGAAAGTTTGTCTTTTCAGCTCACCAGAGTACCAGACTTCTGCCCAAATTCTTATTTGAACACACTTCTGCCAGGAACCAAAATACTTTGTGGTCAAACACACCATACAGCTGTTATTTGTTTTTTAATAAGCTATGCACTCTTAAACCATCCTGACAGTCCAGGAGTGAGGAATTGTTCCAGTTGGATGTGGGCAGATGTAAGGAAAAAGCAGGGAAGCGCACTGAGATGCAGAGTGCTCTTTCAACCTGAGACCACAGCCAACAGACTGTGGTTCCATGCTGGTCTAACCCATGGAGCTGGAGCAGAGGATATTTCTATAGGAAACTTTTCCTCCTAGAGATTATTACACTGTGAGTCAGAAAGAAGGGAGAAAACCTGCTGGGAAATTTTGCTGGCTATTCAGACCCTGGAGAGATCAGGGTTCTACAGAAAACGTGAGTTTTTCTTCATGTCTTCCTGCAAAGTGCAAACTTGACTCCATGACTTGGAAGATGTAGAATTAGATTTGTTTCCCAGTTATCTCTTTCTCTCAAAGAGATAACAGAATTCCTTTCCAATAGTTTTCAGAAGATAGCTCTTCCACTGAATCTGATTTTTGAACAATGCTCTCAGAGGAAAAAAAAAAAAAGGTGTCAAAAAATGTTCATTTTTATTTTTGTTTTTAGTTTGTATATGCATAAAGACAGCACTCTTTGAAATATACCACTGTGTACTTAGAGAGCACTTAATCCAGAGAGAAGTATTTATACACTTTTTCTTTCTTACTTTTTTAACCACCTTGGACAGAATGCTGTTATTATGCCTAATTATGCTGCAGAGACTTTGTTTAGTTAGAGTTTTATGGTCAGAATGATCTATTCTGTATTTCTTTGCTCTAGGCTTTATCTAGAATATTAAAAACCTTTCATTTTCATTACCAGGATTAGTTTAAATGTCAGGAATGTACATTGTGATATTTCAGAATCAAACTGGAATGGAGAATTAGGTTACAGTTTGTAGGTATTGCAGTAATAGGTATGATGAGAGCGTGATCACACTGCCAGCTGGTAATACAGTGGCAATTACTTTTTTTCACTTACTCTTAAATTTATTTGATAGATCATTTCAGTAATGGGAAGCCAAGGAAGAACATGATATTAACTGGCTCATTTCTTATCTACACTGTTAAAAATAAAATTTCTTATGGTTTCTAAAATGTGAATGCAAGAATTCATCTATAGCACATCATCCTGTTTTAATTAATATGTAAGCATAAGATAATTAAATCACTACCTATTTTGCTACTGATTATTTCAGTAGCATCTCCTGTTGTTGCTGGGAGATGACTTACTGGACTTCAGTCCAGTCCAGTTTCCAGTAAAACTTTCTGTCTTAAGAGGCCAGCAAAAAGAATATGGTTTTAATGCACCATGCTAGTCCTTTTTGCACCTGTTTCTGTTTCACTGATCAGTAGCTTTGCTGACCATAAATACAGAGTAGAAACAAAATTGTTGAGCAGCCATATCTAACATAACATTGTGTGCTTTGATTCTTTGGTATTTACTATCTAAGAGATAGTAAATTTACTATCTAATAGATAGCAAATCTCTTGGATGATGCTGCAGACTTTGGTTTATTTAGCAAATGACTATGGCACCTATTGACTTCAGAGTTCATCATCTTGCAGAAGCATTGACATTTTATTTTTTGTTTAGGCAGTCTAGAGCATGGAACCTGTATTTACTTATTATATTTATGTGGAAGAACATAGAATTTTTTTTACAGAACAAACCACTGTGCTTGCTACCTTCTCATATTCTGTTAAAGTTTAGTGCTGGGACAACAATTAACTGAATAAGTGTTGCTCTCTATTAATCCCCCTCCCCTCCCTGATAAAGAAAGGAGAGAGAATAAGAGAGAGATATTTATGGGTTGGAAACTAAACTACACAGCTTTATTAAAACAGATAATAAAAAGGAAAAAATTATTAAATATATACAAATATACAGAAAAAAGTGACACCATGTTCCTCCCTCCTTTTCCCCACATAACACATCACCACCGAGGCTGCAGGGCAGCCCTGGGAAAGTCCAGGCTGGAATCCTGGGATCAGCAGCAGTTGGGAGCTGGAGGCAGGAACACACAGATTCAGGCTTGAATGGATCAGGAGCACAGGCAGAGGAATGGATGCTGAAGCAAACAGGGACAAGGGAAGAAGGGTGAAGGTAAAGGGTTGAACAAAGAAAGCAGGAGGTGAAAAGGTCTGAGCCTCGTGGTCCCTCCCAGAACTGTTTTTCCTTGATGTCAGTGCATGATCAACCCACCCTTTGATTCAGAAGAACAAGTTTAATTTTTGGTGTCAATCAAGGGCTTAGGAACCATGTTAAACCAGGTCGAGGGTTTTAGAATTACTATGTAAGGCTGTAATAGAAATTAGTAAGGCTTCCTTCTGGGATTTCTGCTATCCTAAATAAGAGCGTGATCTGCCTAGGAAGTTTCTCCAGAAAGCCTCTTAGGGCACAACTTTCAGAAAAGAGTTTCTGTGTTGACCAGACTTTGCTCTCTTCAGTTTGCAAAGCAGGAAATCATTTTGACTTTGAGTTCTTCCTCCAGGCGAAATGTAAGAAATGTACATACGCTTCACTCTCCAATTTCCTCCAGGGAGATTTACAGCTCTCAGTTCCAGCTTCACAGGATGATTATCCTTTTAATTTTTTTTTAATATCTTTCGTATCTGCCTACTTCCATAACTACTCCTTTTTAATAGGACCCGGGAAAACTTTAAACTGGGGACCTCTCTAAACAGTGCATACACACACAAAGAAACATGCAGACCCGTTGCAAACGTGTCAGTTTTTACCTGAAAATATTAAAAGGATGATACAGTTTTGGGACTAAATATCCCATTACCATCTCATTATGAGCTACAAGTGAACTGGCAGTTTGGAAACAACTTTTAGAATGTCTTGTCTTCTGCTTGTTGTTCTCACTGACCTCCACATTTTCTTCTGAATCCTTGGTCTGTGGCTTATTGAAGCTTATACTTAATGGGTAACACAGCTGCTACAAGACTTTTGACTAACACAGACTGAAACAACTAACACACATGTAAGGCACTTATTCTGCAGCTGAGAATAGCAGCTAATGAGCTGCAAGGATACTTCTTTGTTTCATCATTTTCTGAGCTGCTAAGTTTGGGAGGGAACAGTTCTGGCTTGAGGAGACCAACAGGAGAAGGCAACAATTACATCATTTTTCAGCTTTTCAGAGAGTGCAAAATAACTCACTGCCATTCCTTCCCTTCACAGACACCTGTTTTCCAGCACTGCAAAACAATGGTTCTATAATAGGGTCTTATAATTATTATTAATTTCCAAGGAAATGGATAGAAGTTTGGGTAAGATAGCCTGAATTCTAAATCCCACTTTTTTTTTTTTTTTTTTTTTTTTTTTTCCCACTGTCCAGGAGCTCGTTGTTCCCCAGTGCTGATTTCTTTCTGCACACAATCTGAATGGTGTTTGTAAAAGCTACTGAGAAAAGAAAGCTTGTTTTTGAAGTTAAGTGGCGTTTTGAACAAAAGCATTAATGTGAGAGTATGCATTACAACAAGGATGACATCTGCCTGGACTTCTGCAAGGTCCTTGGTATCATTCCCCACAGCATCTTTCTAAATTGGAAAGAAATGAATTTGATGTGTGGCCTGTCCAGTGGATAAGGAATTCGGTGGATTGCCACAACCGGAGGGTAACAGTTAATGGCTCAATGTCCAGATAAAGATGGGTGACAAATGGTGTCCTCAGTGGTCTGTACTGGGAAAGATGGGGTTTAATATCTCCATCAAAGACATAGACAAGTAGGATCAAGTGCACCCTCAGCAAGTTTTCCAATAACACTAAGATGACTGGTGTGGTCTGAGAGACAGGATGTCATCCAGAGGGGCCCTGGGCAAAGTGGAGAACTGAGTTCTTGTGAAGTTCATGAGGTTCAACAAGACCAAGTGCAATGTCTTGCTCCTGGGTAGAGGCAATCTTCATTGTCAGTACAGGCTGGGGTATGATGTGACAGAGAGTGGCCCTGTGGAAAGGGATCTGGGGGTACTGGTACACAAAAGGCTGATCCATGAGCCTGAAATTCATGCTTGTAGCCCAGTCATAACCATGAGGGTGGTGAGACACTGGAACAGGTTGCCCAGAGACATGGGTGGAAGGTGGAAGCCCCATCCCAGGAGATGCTCATGATCAGTGTTGAGAGGGCTCTGAGCAACCTGATCTAGTTGGAGATGTCCCTACTCACTGTTCAACTAGACAACCTTCAAAGGTCCCTTCCAACCCATCATGTTCTTCAATTCTATGATTCTATAATTTTCCACCAGCTTCTGAATGGCTGTAATGCTTAGGAATGCTCATATTCACCATGATTTGGGGTTTTCAGAAAAGTGAAAGGCAAATATGGCGTCACATGGACAGTGATTTTGCCAGTGCTATGTGACACTGCTGGAAGACTGGATTTTCTGTCTATCTGCATTTTTGGTTTGCTTGCTTTAAAAAAATTCCCACAAATAGGAGAACTTTTGAATTTCTTGTCCCTAGATTCTTGTTTTAATCACAAGGTGCTATTATTAGGAACTTCTCTTTAGGTGTTTAGTGCTGACTAAACAGGACTACACAAACTCAGCATTCATTTATGATATGAATTTAATCTCAGCAACAGAAATCCATGCCAAATAGCACCTGTGTTTCGGTTTCTGAATTGTGCCACATAAAAAATGGAAGATGATTTTCTTTCCCCAAGAAGTTTCTATTCTGTAGAAAAGAAGTTCTAAGAGTTGACCACAGATCTTGTTGCTTGTTTTATTAGAAAACCCCTATCCCACAGGCTTCACATGCATCCTTCTGCTCTCATTAATGCACAAGTCACACAGGAGAAAAAAATTCTGTTCACAGTTGTTCCACTTTGGAAAGTACATATTTAAGATGATATAAATATGTGCTGGTTGTCCCTGATGTGTTAGTAGAGAATTTACTGCAAAGCTCTCTGCTCTCCATTGCCACCACTTCCTTAAATGCATTGTTTTTTTACCTGAGGATGATAGAAAGATTGTCAGATAAAGACTCAGGCAGAAAACAGTTTTCAACTGACTGAAGAGACTCGAGAATAATCTTAATGATATTTTCTAGTCAGAAGCCCTTAGCTGTTTTACAGTTAAATGTAAACTGCAAAAAAATCATCTTCCAGCTGAGATTTCAGTTTTCTGGCTATGGACTACAGCATCATTGCTGAATGCTTTAATATTATTCATGGATTCATATTCAGGAACTGTGATACAATTATCATGTAACCATGCAGAAAAACCCCTAACAAGCTCTGCAAGGAAAGATACTGTCATGAGAAATTCAAATTTTTCTGACAAATCTAAAGAATGTAACTTCTTGTGTTATTGGGTGGGAATATTTTTACAGATTTGGTTGAAGTAGCTGATGTAGAAGACTGGTGGTTGTTGTTGAAAGAGAAGCTAAAAAAATGACTTTCAGATCCACAAGGATGGTCAGGTAGTCTGCTGTTTTGAGACACCACCTGGAGTTCTATGTCCAGCTCTGGAGTCCCCAGCACAAGAAGGACACAGAGCTCCTGGAAGGTGTCCAGAGGAGCCACTCAAATGCCCAGAGGGCTGAGCACCTCCCTGGGAAGCCAGGCTGAGGGATTGGGGTTGTTCAGCCTGGAGAAGAGGAGGCTCCCAGGTGAGCTCAGAGCAACCTTCCAATATCTGAAGGGGCTACAAGAAAGCTGGGGGAGGGCTTTTTGCACAGTTGTGTAGTGAGAGGACAAGGGGAAATGGTTTAAACCTTGAAGAGGGGAGACTTAGGTTAGATATTAGGAAGAAATTCTTTGCTGTGAGGGTGCTGAGCCCCTGTCCCAGGTTTCCCAGAGAAGCTGTGGCTGCCCCATCCCTGGCAGTGTCTCAGCCCAGGTTGGATGGGGCTGGGAGCAACTTGGGCTGGTGGGAGGTGACCCTGACCATGGCAGGGGGATCGAAACTGGATGATCTTTAAGGTCCCTTCCAACCCAAACCTTTCTGTCATTCTATGATAGTGTCTGTAGTACAGTTTATAGCTAGTCAACTTTTAGTATATGGAAACAATATTATTTTCCTCCCACTTTTAATTTTTTTATTACTGAGATGGACCTTTTGAACTCTAATACCAGAAAGTCCCACATTTACATTGCTGCTTTTGAAATGGACCCTTACTGACAAAGAAAACACAGACCTGCTTGAAAGTGATTTAAACTATTAATTATTAACTATTAATTATTAATTATTTGGTCTTCAGGGTTCTTTGTAGGAACATAATTACTTTTCCTTGCACATCTTTTTCTTTCTTATGTATTTAAGTGTTTCCTGGGAAAGGACAAAGACACCAGGACAGAGTAGTCTGTCAACTTCTTCTGGAAAAGCTGGATGTGTCAGAAGCAGCAAGTTCCTGCCATGAGGAGCAGCTCTTGAAATAGCATCTTCTGAGATCTGGGTGGCCTGGTGTTGGTACTGTGGGGTTGCAGGATTGATCCCTGAGAGAAGAGACCTGGAACTCCCCCCATGTGGGACAGAACCAGCTCCAGCTGCCCCCATAATGTACCCACCAACAGGCATATCTGATCATCAGCCCAGCTGATGGTACCTCTGCAAACATAAGTTTAAGAAATGGTAAATAATGCTTCACAGCAGGAAAGAGCAACAACCCTGGAGACACCAAGGACAGAGAATGAGAGGAAGGAAGTGCTCCAGATTCCACAGAAGATATTCCCTGCAGCCAGGGGAGAAGACCATGGTGGAGCAAGTTGTGTCCCTACAGCTCAGGGGAGACCACAGCACAGCAAAAATCCATCCAGAGGACTCTGCACTGGAGCAGGTGGAGACACCCTGGAGGAAGTTACAGCCCATCTAAAGCCTGTGCTAGAGTAGGTTTATCCTAAAGAACTTCAGCCCAGAGAGTCCTGATGGTGGAGTAATCTCTTGAAGGACTTCATCCCATGGAAAGCAGGAGAAAAGTGTGGAGCAGGAAGGATGAGGAGGGATGAAATGTTATGAACTGATGACAACCCCCATCCCCAGATGCTGGGGGTGAGCTGGGGTTGAAGGACTGAAGTTTAGTCTTGGCAAGAGCAGTGCATGGAAGGAAATACTTTAGTTTTTGTCTCTGTTTCTCACTATCTATCCAAACCAACTTTGATTGACAATAGATTATATTAATTTTCCCTGAGTCAAAGCTATTTTACCTGTAAGAGAAACTGGCAAGTTATCTCCCTGTCTGTTTCTGAAACCAGCAGCTTTTTTACCTTATATTTTCCCCCTCTCTTGCAAGAGGGGGTGTGTGAAAGCAGTTGGCTGAGCACCTGGCAACCCACCAAAGTGAACCCAGCGTGGTCATACTGAAAAAAACCCAATTCTGTCATTTTTAAGAATGCATCCCACAATGATGGTTCAGACTTTTGCTTCAGTCACCATTGGTGATGTCAAAAGTGAATCTGTGGAGGTCAGTGGTGTCACCAGGTGCTTTTAATAGGCCCAGGTGTGGTCCAGCCAGGACACACAGAATGTTGGGTCCGGTTACAGGGAGTCTTGTCCAGAGGATGCAATTGAAGAGGGATCTTTAGTACTGGGTCTTGGATCACACTGCAGGACATTTTATTGGGGCTCCAAGGCACACCTGCATTGTTACATTTGATTGAGTGCCATCTGGTGATGCTCTATGCCAGCTGATTAGCTGATTAGTGGTCTTAATGCACAAAAATAACCCAAACACACAGTACTTGTGTGCTCATCCCATCTGTGCAACACTGCCATGAAAGTACAACTGGCATTCTCTCAATGATTAGCTGCTCAGTCATTGTTTTGGAAGGTAACTTTTTCATCTGATGTCTAGCTTTGGCTGTAGTTGAACTTGTTATAGTGAGGAAGCAGATATTTTAATTCTAAATAATTCTAGGAGTAAATCTAAAACTGTTGCTGGTCAAAGAACAATGATTTCCTAAGTAAGTTTAAAAAAAAAATATAATAAAACATAAAATAAATAGTAATAATAGAAATAAAGAGATAGCCCTAGAAAATATAAAGGAATTTATTTGCCAGATGATGTTTTGCATTGAGATTTTAAATCCAGTGGATTAACTACGTTCACCACTGTGGAATTTAGTTAGTGAATTTATTCTCTTTTGCTAATAATTGTCTTACCTTATTGAGCAATTTCACTTGTTCATTAACACCATATCTTAACATAGTCTGCCTGGCTTGATAAAGTGATTGCCATTCATCTAAGCAAGGCAGGCGCTAACAAAACTCATGATTGCCACCTGCCTGAAAGGGCTTGTCCTTTTAAAACTCACTTAGAAATATGCAGTATGACACAATATCTGTGGCAATGTGAGCATAGTTACAGTTATGAGCCTATAAAGACCTATTGAAGTTAAATTGCAAACATTAGCAACAGATTACTGTTTGTTTCCTATTTTTAGAGGGATTTTGCCATATTCTAGGGCCATGTATTTGATGTGGATTCTCAAACAGCAGTGAATTTTTACACTAGTCATAGAATCAGCTTTGCTGCTTTATTGTGCTTTCAATGTATTTTCGTTGTGTGCTACCAATAGAAAATTCATGGTTTTGTTGTACACGGTATTCTGTAGCTGGTGAGCCATTTCCATTATCAACATCATCACTGTAAAGTCCTCATGCACTTTTCAGCCCTTCAAGCAATTCAAAATAAAAGTGGAAATCAATAAAGAACTCCTCAGGATGTGACTTTTGCTGTATTTATACACACATGCACACGCAGGGAGAGTCAAGCATACTGGCATATCAGCCAGTTAAGGATGTAATAGGACAGAAGCACATATGCTCAGCAGGAAATATAATACACACTTTTGAAAACAGGATATTATGAAGATGCTGAAAAAGGCATAAAAGTAAAGCTGAATGGTTATGTGCCCAGCCTTGCTGCAATACCCTCTGTTGGGATAATAGAGTCATTGGCATTCATCGTGGCACTGGGTAATATTTGAAAGAGTTGAACAATCTCTGCATCTTCAAAAATAAACATTTTCTTCTCCTAATAGTTCTTCAGATATTTTAAAACAGCAAATAAAGCAATAGTGGAGAAGTGCAGATAAAAAACGCACACTGCTTACTTTCCTTTAGCATACTAAACTTCCATATTGTGTGTGTGTGTACACATAGCTAGATACCAATATAGAAAAAAAAATACATATTTAAGCAGATATGACTACTTGGCCAGGGAAAAAAAACAACAAAACTGTTCTCACCATGATCAGCGTCTCTGTAGTATCAAAGAGAAGTAACACCAAAAACGACCAAAGGACCAAAGGAAGGAACATGAGATCTCAATTCTTCTTCCAGTTCTTTATACATTTTTTTTTTTTTTTTTTTTTAAATGAATAACAGCCACCTGCCTTCTTCACTGTGGGAGGCTGATCCTGGCTGGATGTCAGGTGCCCACCCATCTGCTTTTCCACTGGCCTCCTCAGCTGGACAGGAGAGAGAATATGGAAAATATAATGAAAGGCTTGTGGGTCAAGACAAGTACAGGGGAAATCACTCAGCACTTGCTGTCATGGGCAAAACAGACTGGACTTAGAGAAATTATTTTAATTAATTACCTATGAATTAAGAGTAGGTTAATGAGAACTTTAAAAAAATTGCTTCAAAACTCCACTTTTGCCTTCTTTCTGGGCTCAGTTTCTCTCCAATTTTTCCACCTCCCCACCAGCAGTGTGGGTGGGATGGGGAGGAGGGGTTGTTCATCACATATTTTTTCTGCTGCTCTTTCCTTGTCAGGAGGAGGATTCCTCACACACAACCTCTGCTCCAGCATGGTAGTCAGTCCTCCACAAACTTTTCCAACATGAGTCCTTCCCATGGGCTGCAGTTCTTCACAAACTGCTCCACTTTGGACCCTTTCCACAAGCTGCAGTCCTTCAGGAACACAGTATTTCAATGTGAGTTCCCCATGGGGTCACAAGTGCTGCCAGGAAACCTGCTCCAGTGTGGGATCCTCTCTCCATCAATCTACAGGTCCAGCCAGGACCCTGCTCCAACACGGGCTGCCCATGGGATCACAGCATCCTTCGGGTATCCTCCTGCTCCAAAATGAGGTCCTCCACAGGATACAGGTTATCTGCTCCACCACAGACCTCCAGGTGCTGCAGGAACACAGCCACCTTCACAGTCCTCACCAAGGGGTGTGGGGAAATCTCTGCTCCAGTGCCTGGAGCACTTTTTTCCTTTCTTTCTTCTCTGACCTCGGTGTCTGCAGAGATTTTCCTCTCATGCATTTTCATTCCCCTCTCTGCAGGTTTGGTTTTTTTTTCCTTCCAAATTCTTAAATGTTGATGGGTTTTGACTCAGACAGTGATGGGGCCCATCTTGAAACTGGGTGGCAATGGCTTTGTTGAACATGGAGCAAGCTTCTGGTGTTCTCTCAAAGACATTCCTGTAGCCACAACACTTCCCCCCCCCTTCCACTACCAAAACTTTGCCATGCAAACTCAATACACTCATTTTTCTTCTTTCTAGTTCAAAGGAACAGTTTTATTTCTTATGTTTTCAAATATATGATCCTTTCATTTCCTCTATTAGAAGGCAGGCTGTGCTTTTACTTGAGGACAGCTAAATACCATGTTGAGTATTTCTTCTGTTTTACAGCATTCAGAATTAGATTATCCTCTTTATTCTCAATTCATTCAGATTCTCCCTCTTGAATAAGAAATGAAATCCTCCTCTTTTCTTTATGTTCTATACTTCACAAGATGTCAGCAGCAGCTTATTATCCTAAATACTGACTCCAGCTCATAGCACGGACCTTCCTGAGCAGAGATGTTTTTATGGGCACACTGCATTATTTAACAACTTTATAGATGAAAAATGTTTGTTGCCTTCAAGGAATTTCTATCTGATTATCAGAATTTGTATTCCAGTTACTGATTGAAAAATGTAGTCATCTTTCAAATGCAGTATGGACATAAACATATTTTGTCTGCATTATTCCATGATTCAGCAGGAACTGAAACTGCAATGTTAATGAAAAGAGTAGGTTTTGATCCTCTCTAATTATGAGCAACTTATGTCACCTTCTTTGGATATAGCGTCATAAATTAATATTATATTCTTGTTCAACCTGAAGGCAATTGAGTTCTGGGTGCTGTGAGTCAGTTAGGCTGTGACAGCAATTGAGGTAGCAAAATCAGCACTTAAATGGGTCCTCAAACCTAAGACATTAATCTTTGGAGTTGCAAAAAGTATCTGTTTATGACAGGCTAGCCTAGTGTAGTTTAGTACAAAGGAGGTACTAGATCAAAATCAGAAAAAAGTCCTTCCACATGACCTCTAATGGCATTTTAGCATCCCTTTTACCTGAAGCTATATGGCTGATAGAATTATGATTATTTTTCAGTAATGCCTGCAGTAGGATGGGTCTTTGCAAATACTGATGAATCAAAGCTTGGAATTGGTAGAGATAATGTGACCATTTAATCTGAAACAAGTAAATCCATGAGAAAAAAAAGCCATTTTTCATCGAGGTCAGATTTTAAAAATGGATCCAAAACAAGACAATAATATGAATCAGCTGCCTATCAGGTTAGTCATCCTGACCACCAACTTTGCCAAAACAATTTATCTTAAAATAAGGTTGTGTAATTATAATTTCTGAGTTTTGGCTTCATAGCCAAGTCATGCAACTACTATTTGAAGTACCTTTTCAAAAACTCTATATAGAATTATCCAGATCTGCATAACTTCAGCTGTAGTGGAAATAGCAGTGGAAAAAGAGAACAGTCTGCTCAGGGAGGTGGCTGAGGCCTCATCCCTGGAGATGTTCAAGGTGATGCTTGACAAGGCTCTGAGTAACCTGATCTAGTTGAGGGTCTCCCAACTTGTAGAGGGATTAGGTTGGTCTTGAACTTTAGAGGTTCCTTCCAACCCAAATTGTTCTATGATTCTATACTATGAAACCCTAAAACTGAAACTCTGAAAAACAACAAATATAATTCCCAATTTCAAAGGAAATTCTTGCTTTGTTTCTAATTTACAAACATTAATTATCTGCTAAACTTATCACCTTTAAAAATGCAAAATATAAGGAAACAAAATATATTATTCAGTTAGCTTAACTAGATAACTTCTTTTTTTTTCTTTTTTCCAAAAAAATGTTGGAAAAAAAGTGGATTATTAAATGTAGAAAGGAGAGATCTGTAGGAAAAATAGCATTTAACACTTTTGAATGAAAGTAAGACATTAGGAGAAGGGTAATATTTTTTTGCCGGTTTCACATGTGAAAAAGACTAGAAGTTTTTTTAAGTTCAACAAAGAAAACATGAGCTATGTGTAAGAAGAAGAAAAATTGTAGATTACTTAATGGAATGGAAGGTTTAGCAGAGAAATATATTATATTCCTGGGCATATAGCTTAGGAATCTTGAGGTTTCCAAGAGTTTATCCATCTGTCAACATTTCCTCAAGCAGATGAATGGACACTTCTATTTTTTCATGTTTCAGCAAGGAAGTGGTGACAAGAACCCTAAAGCCTCAAGTGAAAGGCAGGTTTTATGTGGAACTGGCTATCTCAGTGCAAACCTCAGGGTGCACAGCAGGTTTTATTTCCATGTCACTGAAATAATTCAGTTCAGCCATGACTGGAGTCTTCAAACTCAGACTGCAGTGCCTTGTCTCCATAAGGACTGAGCTGGCTTCCCATAACACCTATGCCTTTCTGGCAGCAAAAGTCCTGCTGGGATCTTTAGGAAAGACATATGGAACACAGGCAGAGCCATTGGGTGACGTGGGCAGGAAATGCAAATGATGTTTCTGCTTAAAGTGTGCTTTCAAGATGTTTGGCTCACCTTTCTAGTTTGACTTCTAACAGAAATGTCCTTGTGTCCTACTCTGTGCCTCTGGGCTTGGAACCAGTTGGGAAAGTCTTAGCAGAAGTTCCAGTCTACTGAGCTACTTTAACACACTTGTATTGAATGTTTCATTTTAAACCTATGAAAATTTATTTTTCAGGCCAAGAACACCAAAAAGCACCAGCTTTATCTAGTGTGAGGTTGGGGTATGGAAAGATGTGAATGGCTGTTGGATAATGCAGGATAATGCAGTGGATAATGCAGGAAGGTGATGGATCTTTTTCAGCTTTAATCACATTAGGGACTCCTCCTCCACAAGTTTTGGCTGTCATAGACATTTAAGATGTCATGACAGAGTGGAGATGGCTGCACATGTAGTCAGTGTTTTTTGCAGATTAATACAAAGTATTATTTTTGTGTTATACCCAGGCATTTATAGGTGTGTAGTCAGAGAATAAGAGTAAATGGTTTAAAAGTTGAAAAAAGGAGATTTAGGTTAGATATTAAGAAATTTAATCTGAGGGTGGTGAGACACTGGAACTGGTTGCCCAAGGAAGTTGTGGCTGCCCCAACCCTGGAAGCATCCAGGGACAGGCTGGATGGGATTTGAGCAACCTGGGCTGGTGGGAGGTATCCCTGCCCATGCAGGGGGTTGGAAATAAATGATCTTTAAGGTCTCTCTCCCAACCCAAACCATTCTATGATTTAATAATTGATCTCATTAATAAATTTATCTTCGAAAATAATGGAGTATGTGGAGTATGTGGATTTTTTCAGATCTCTTGAAAAAATTAGAATCATGAGTGTGTTCTATGTTTTGTTCTTAAAAATATACTCAATAATGCTGACAAAATTTGAAAATATATTTGTTTACTGGTGAGGAAAAATAAGATGCAATTCATTTAAGAACCTGGTTACCAGTATGTAGATTATCAATCACAGAAAAGTTTCTACTCTGTTTCTAAGTATATTACCATTCTTTCTTCATATATTTCCAGTACCTTGCTGTTGTATAGAGTGCTGGTAATCATGTAACATAGGTTTTTAGTAATTTTTCTTTTCTTCATCATTGGAAAATATAAGTCGTTGCATTTTGTATTTTAGCATGGAATAAATTTCAGTTAGGCAAAAGATACACTCTGAAAGTTAGTTCCTATTCAATGGAAACTTTGATCAATGTACTTTGATAGGGTGAGGAATTTGGAAATAATTGAGAGACAGTAGATTAAAAAAGAACCATAAATTCTTCAAACTCCACTGTGGTCTTTGTCAGCTGCTGGAGAAGCAAATGTTTTGTTGTGAGTGCACCTCATTCCAGGTATGGTCTAATCCAATTTCTCTGATAAAAGTGCCTGTTGGGACCAAAAACTTTGGGGTAAGGAGGATCTTATGGTCACAGAAGTTGAGATATATTCTGGAAAGACCTTGAAAGCAGTGATTTACATAGAAGCTTGAATTGCACAAAAAATTATTCAGCTGCTGCAGAGAGGAATTTCAAATTGTTCACACAATGTTATCTAAAACATCCTGCTTAGTGTTGCACCATGTGTGCGGGTCACCCAACACGGAGGGGTTGGACAAGTTCCCTTAGGGAACCTTGGCAGAATGAGGATGGCCTGAAATTCCAGCTTATTTTCTTAACAGAATATTTTGAGCAGCATAGCACAGAATTTATGATGAGAATGGGTCAGAGCTTCTAAGAGCAGAATCAGTGCAGTGCAATTTACAGGCAGAGCAATAGAGAATTTATAATACACTTTAACTCCCAATTTCCACTCACTTCTGGGGAGGGGAATCACCAGCCTGGCACCCAGGAACCTTGAGGGAGGGGAAGGAGAGATCTGTTTCCTTGTCTGCTTGGTGCATACAAGCTTCAGGTGCTGGTACTGAGGGGCAGGGAACCAATACATCACCTGTTTGGTCACAGAGAATGGCTGCTTGCCTGGGTAAATGGCATCACTTGTGGCCACCACATCATTGAGGTCAGGAGCCACTCGTGACATTGAGCAATGTGGAGCCTGGGCTGTTTTCCCATAAGTGGTTTATTTCCAATCAGAAAAGAAAAAAAAAAAAAGAGAGAGAGATTTCTCCTTTTTCCTTCCTTCTTGAAAATAGAAAAGTTCAGGTTTGGGAAGGCATGAACGTTTTTGTTGCGATATTTTGGCAAAAAATGCAAATGATTTAGCCACATGTTTATGGCTAAACAAGGTTTCTGCTGGGTGTTGAGCTAGTGAACTGGGTGGTTTTGGTTTTCAGTTTTCTGTGAAGGTGATCAACAAGTCTAGAGAAGCTCAAGATTTTTCAGGTTATTGGAAGATAAAAAGCTCATGGTGTACTAGGGGTTTTTTTAAGTTGTTTTTTGTTTGTTTTTTGTTGTTTTTTTATTTGTGTTTTTTCTTTTTTGTTTGTTTTGTTTTGCTTTGCTTTGTCTTGTTTTTTCTGTAGTTTGTCTATTAATTATACTTAGAAATATGTTTGGAGTTGACATACTTCAATCTGACTTTGCCCAGAATACATATGTCCACCTATTGATCGGAGCATCTTTGAAAGAAATTTTAACAGAAAAAAGAGGAAAAGGTTAACAGGAAAACTCACTGAAGCATATTCTCCAGCATTTTTGAATGAACTATATTCAAGCTGATATGAGACTACCTAAGAGGTAACCAGATCCACATTTATTACCAAGAGAGAGCCATCACTTGAGCTTCAATGATTGTTGCACAGCTCATCCTTCAAAGAAGGTCTGCACCAGATGCCATCTGCATGGGAAGAGAAGCCAAACAGAAGGTATAAAACTCTCCAAATGGCTGATTTCTGTTGATAATTAGGAGAACACGAGCTGCAGTACGGTCCAGTTTGTAAATGAAGATACAGCCTTTCTGATTTCATTTTATAACCTCAATTGTTGTCAGCATATGGGTCCAGGAAATAGAAATATATATGAAGTATCTGTATAATACAATCTAAACGTTCTTACATATCTTTTGTAGGTATGTATGTACATGCAAGATAAATGAAGGGGCTGAGGAAGCCTGATTACAAAACACCTTGTTAGATACTGGAATTAAATGTGTTCTCTTCAGCTATGACACAGACTGCTTGGTCCTATAAAGTGCTGACATTCTGTAAGGTACCACCTTGGTGACCTAAACTCAACAGGTCATTGAAGAGTGATTTGAGGACTGCAGTCCTTAATTTTCTGTCAGGCGGCACAGACACCAGGAAGCAGGAAGGATAATGAAGAATGCCCTTCCTGAGCTGGAACTCAGTTGGTTCTTTGTATGATCACAAAGAGGCTTCTTTCAAGAGTGTGAAATAAACTTACTAGAGTATAACCCTATGGGCATGAAAAAAATGTCTATGCTCTGGCTCTCATTCCATCATGTTTCTCAGTTTTACACACCAATTTTATTCATTTCATCTAGAAATGATGATGAGCTTGGAAAGCATCATTTATTCTGATTAGGTCTTTGCATGGTTCACACAGCCATAGTGTAAAGACTTTTTATTTTCTTTCATTTACCTTGTAATTCTTTATCAAAATCTGCTACCAAACATTTTTCTCAGCTATGTACTGTATTTTTAGCTATTCATGAAAATTGTCAAATGGTGACATACTGTTATCTTCCCAGTCCTGTCTCTCTCTACATGTGATAACTCATGGGTTTTGCAAGCCTGGACATCTGACTCAAAAATTAAGTTTCAACTCTGCTACTCAGATGTCTTGTTTGGAGCTGAATAGGCATTTTCATGGAGATTTTGTCAGTGGATTTATAGGCTGATTTCTTGAGTATTCCAATCATATGTGTACCCTGATAGGAATAATATATAATACTACGTGTTATTTTTTTTTAAAAAGTGAAGTTTCTTGCATTGATACAGGCTGTCAGAATAAGCTACCATGTATAACCTGTAATCATCTTGGTTAATATCTTTCTGTTCTTTTCCAAAACCTCTCTAATGATGTGGATTTTATTGACTTAATTTACTTTATGTCTAATCAACATTAAAACTAGTCTTGTCTTAACTAAAAATATCCAAACCTACATAGTCTCCTTTCACTTGCATTTTTTTTTTTTTTCTGGGAAACCTTAGAAAGGGAAAATTCTCTTTTAAGGTGAGGGTGCTTTATTTTAACAAATGCCAGTCCAGAACTAAACCTGTGATGGGAATGTCAGTCTTTGTCAGGTGGCCCACAATTGTACATGATGTTCAAGGACTTGTATTTCAGGCAAGAGATCAAGGACCACACTTTGTGACTCCATCTTTAACCTATGCAAAATGCACAGCTTCACCAACATTTGATATCAACAAAGTTGTTTACCATCATGCACCTTGCTTGCATTCAAAATCTATGTATTTTTGAGGTTCAAAGTGCAGTAATTTCTTCTCACAGCAACAATACTTCCTTTCCTAGCTTCTCTTTTGCCTTAGGATGTGCATTAGATCCATAAGCAACTCACTGACAGGTTCTTATTCTAAACTGGTGAACTTGTTTCAGCAGATTTTTTTTAAATGCCTTAATATGACAGCTAAAGTCCTAATAGCGTTCTGCAAGGCAGGCTCCTAATCAGTGGTGCATTGTATTTATTGTATTTTCCTCCAGCAGTAAGGAGAGGTTTTTTGTTTATTTGTTTGTTTGTCCTTTCCCCCTCCACTAGTGGCTTAGCTTAGAGAAACATAAATATACCAAGTGTCAAAGTAGCTGGAACTGATGAAGCCCAAGATACTGCTTCTGTTAGCCATGAAAAAAGTCTTAGTACTTTCTTGCAATTTCTTATCTGATTTTTAAAATTTATTTTAAATTTTCTTTTTTATTTTCTGAAAAAAGTGGTAAGCAGTAGAACTTCCTTTACTTGACACATATTTTCTCCCACGTCCATGCTCGCTTACCCCCATTAATGCTAATGGGAATTGTATTCACTTTCAAGAAGAAAATAGATCCCTTAATGGTTCCAAATAACATTCATTTTAAAGCTGGCAGGTGTGCAGTGGGAATCTCATTATCGCAGTTTTTATTTTTTTCTATGCACTAGTAAGCAAACTGTCAGAAACCAGAAAGATGCTCATGGACACTACCTAGATCTTAACTGCAATGATGAAGAGAAGTGGGATATTAGTTGCCAACAAATCAACTGCTGACTTCAAAATCAAACTGAAATATTTTACACTTTAGGTGGGTCGGACTGTAATGTACATTGCATAAAAACACCTGTGTAAAGAGATATTGCATCCTCTCGTTGAGACAAAGTGGATAACTTTGGAGTAAATTCCTTCACAGAGGGTTAGATACATTCAATCACACACCATTTCTCTGCCTGAATGTCTGTGCTGTAATAATCTCAAGATACTTCCTTGGTCCACTCTCTTTCCTAGCTCCAATTGAAGAACTGCTCTTTATCACTCAAAATAACTGAAAAGAGAAGGGGAAGACTTTTGATGAAATTTTAGCAAGTTGAAGATACCAAAATAAAGATATATTAAGCTTAAGTGCCAATTTTCTCAAATATATTTCCAGTCACTCTAATTGCTAGCATGACCCAAATCTAAAACCCTGTTACCTGTGTAGCTATAAGAGTCCTACCCTAGTCAACTTAAAAATGAATTATTTTAATCGGGTTTTAATGGAGTAGAAATGAAGCCACTGAACAGTGTAAGTGCTCAGATTCCTCTTTTCTGCAGCACTTACCCAGATGTCTAGTAAAGAAAGCATTTGTGCAAATGTGTGCTACAAAACCATGTGATTGCAAGAATTGTGTTTGTAAAAAAGAAAAATAATTAAAAAAAATTTACACACAGCAGGAAATATAGGCACAGGGTGCAGTGTATCTCTGGGTCTATTTTCACTGACACATGTACTTCAGAATCCTCAGGCCAGGTTCAGAAAGGTATTTATGTCCCAAATCCCCAGTGAAAAATCCTCACTGGGAGCAAACCTTGAGTGCTTTTAAAAATTGCACCTTAATGTATGCATAACTGTGCAAAAATAATTGCATATTAAGTTGTGGTCACACAGAGTCTATTTTTTAATACGTATTTAACCTTCCCCATCCACTCAGTGTAGCACCACTAGATGCCACTGTGCCCTAAGGCAGAAAATGAACCACAGCTTCACAGCCTGTTTTAAACCCAGAGCACAAACAAATTTAGAAAGCCGATGTTGACTCAAATATTGCAATTTCTTTAAGTGTTTTTGAGACCAGATACAGCTGGACTGTTGATAAGAACGGGTCCCTGAAGCACAGTGTTTAGTTCAAGAGGGTTAAAAGACTCTGAGGTGTCACAACTGTTCACAGAACCTGGTGCTAAAATCTGATTGAGTTTTCAGCCAGGGAGAATCTTCCCTGCACAGCAGGAGCATCCCCCAGCAGCACCCCTGCTCCATGTAAGATGGAGCTTTCCCACTGTCTCTGGGCAAAAAAAGTGGGTAATGCATTTATTGCACTGCTACCTATTGATTCCTTAAGGTTTGTTAAGACACTGTGTTATTTTCCCCCTGTTAAGGATGCAGCAGGGACTCAGACATCACAAACATATGATGCCTCCTTGCAGCTTGGAGTGTACAGGTGCTTTTGTGTCTCTAGCTGGTGGTATCGAGAAAAGAATGACAAAACCATGTTAAAATAGCTCATAATATTTAATCTGATTTCATGATCATGAAATGACAGTCAAGAACAACAAAACAAACCTTATTTTTTTTTCCTTTAAAAAATTTCTTAAACTGCACAGAAAAACAAGAATTTTGTCTCAGAAGGCATCTGATAATTTACACTCTCAAATTCACTGTCATTTTAATGAGGTCCAGGGACATAGCCTTCCCACCAATACCTGTATCATCAAATCCTTTGCCAGGTTCCATTTAAAAAGAAAAAAATCTATAAAAAAAGTCCAGCTTCTTTCACAATTTGGAGAGCTGCAGTTTTCTGAGAGTGAAAATAGATTAGGTATTTGAACAGGCAGCTCTGCTTGAGGAGCAAAGTATTCCCTGCAGTGAGGTAAAACTCTCAATTTCTGTGCTGAACATTTTGTTTACAGCAAAGATTCTTCAGCAGCCACGTGACTCTATATAATTATTTCTGCCAAGATGCCCAAAAGAACATTAATAATAAATGACTAATTTATTGCTGCTATGCAGAAGTTTTCAGAAGAAACTAAAAAGATGGGGAACTGCATATCTGCAGCAACCTCTGCAGGGGGTAAGCAGGGAGTAAAAACAGGGGGGAGTAAAACAGGTTCTCTGAGGGAGTGATGCACAAGGACAAAGCCCTCAGCATGGATGTCCAGATGAACACCTGAGACTCAGAACCAAGGTGTTCTAGAAAAAAACATTTAGGATAGAAGTGTATCAAAACAAAATTCCAAGGAAGATGCATGCTAAAATCAGGAGGCTGGGAATATACACTGGATCATCACTAGCTGGGCATGAGGGATGTCAGCATCATATTATGAGGGCCCCCCAGGGTGGAGCAATCCCTGAAATAAGCATGAAATAAGGAGACAGAACTATTGCATCAACTGTTGTGTTAGCACAAGGACTTTAGCTCTTTTTCCATGATGGAGAGGACAGAAGTGAGGATGCAGCTGTGGCAGATGAGAGAAATCCTGAGGGTAAACACTGTGGAGCTCTGGGGTGGGTTAAACTGCTAAATGCTCATCTCTGGAGTTTTTTGGTCAGCTGAGATATGGCTCTGGCAGAAACATCAGCAGAAAAATTCAGAAGAGGAGGTGGGTTGTGTGGCCCCTCACTGCCCCTGTAGTGATTCTTAGTCTGTGAACCCATGAATGTGAACAAGAAGAAATACCTGCCAGCCCAAAAGAAGGGCATACTCAGAAGATTTGTAACTGTAGGCCAGCTAGTGCAGTAACTGGTATTTTAACTTTGTGTGGTAGGTAAATGTGGCTGCACTCTGATTCATTACACACAGGTAAATTTTCTCAGCTGAGGTCTTGTATCAGCATAGCAGTGAATGAATATCTATCTTCTGTTAGCAATAGTAGGTGCTACAGGAGTGAAATTTAGCTAGAATGGCTAACCAAAGCAGAGCTCTACACACAGCATTCTGGTCTGCAGTATAACAATGCCAGGTTAAAAAAAAAAACCAAAAAACCCAAAACCAACTTCTTTCCTACCTCTGCATTTGTATGTGAGTGACATACAGCACTGTGTGTATCCTGTTGAGATGCAGGATGAGGAGGACTATACTCCCTCTCCTTTTCCTCCATTTTAACTATCACTTCTGAGTTCACAGCTCCACATCCCCACCTTTCTTCTTATGATCAAACCAGTGCTACAGATGGTCCTGAGCTTGTCAGCATTTTAAAAATTTTTTGCCAGGACACCTCAGTGCATCTGTATGAATATGTAATATATTTCAAAATGGCACTTATTTACATGTTATATAATGCAGAAAAAAAAAAGGTGATTAAAAACCTTCATAAAGGTTTTTATAAAACCTATATATAAAAAATTAAAAAGGTGATTAAAGCACCTTTTTATCTCTGAGAGACTTCCACAACGGTGTGAGCATTTCTCCCATTTGTGAATACTGGAACATTTTGATGTAGGTGTCTGTGAGCTGTTCATCACCTCATGGTCATGGTGACAGGAAGGAAGGAAGGAAGGAAGGAAGGAAGGAAGGAAGGAAGGAAGGAAGGAAGGAAGGAAGGAAAATATCCTGGTAGACTATGAATACATATTTCCATCATTAATAAATATCCACTCTTGCACACTCTTATTCAAACAAACCTATGAAGATTCTTCAAGTGATGAGTTTTTTGGGTTCCTCAGGCTGTCTTACTCTGTGCCTTTACATATTCTCATTTAGAAGGCCTCAGCCTTCATTCACCCTCTGAGCATCCACCTGGCCCTTCTCTGGACACTCTCCAGCCCCTCCAGGTCTCCCTTGATCCAGGGGCTGCAGAACTGGACCCAGTACTCCAGGTGGGGTCTCAGAGGAGCAGAGGGGCAGAATCCCCTCCCTTGAGCTGCTGGCCAGGCTTCTCTTGCTGCAGCCCAGGATCTTGTTGGCTTTCTGGGCTGCAGGTGCACCCTGATGGCTCACGTTGAATTTCTCATCCCCCAGCACCCCAAGTCCTTTTCCTCAGGGCTGCTCTCCATCCAGTCCCTGCCCAGCCTCTATCAGTGCTTGGCACTGCCTCCACCCAGATGCAGGACCTTGCACTTGGCCTTGTTGAACTCCATGAGGTTGGCATGGGCCCACCTCTCCAGCCTGTCAAGGTCCCTCTGGATACCATCCCTTCTCTCCAGCCTGTCAGCCACACCACACAGTTTGGTGTCACTGTGACCTTGCTGAGGGTGCACTCAATGTCACCAACAAAGATGTTAAACAGGACCAGTCCCAGTACTGATCCTTCAGGGGCTCCACTTGTCACTGACCTCCACTGGGACCCAGTGACAGCCACTCTTTGGGTGTGGCCATCAAGACAGCTCTTAATCCACTGAGTGGTCCATCCATCAAACCCATATTTTACCAGCTTGGAGATCAGGATGTTGTGTGGGACAGTGTCAAAGTCTTTGCTCAGAGCCAAGTAAATGATGTCAGTAAACCAAAGTGAAATCAAAAGGCTGTGTGCTGAGATTCCATATATAAAAAAATGCTTAAAATGGCAACATCTTGCAGTTAATGTAATCTGTACCTAGGTGCTTGAACACTCAGGTACACACTTTTCTCCTGTTCTTTGCTTGCTTCTCTATCAATTCATAGTTAAGTGGTTCTGCTGTCAAGACATTGTAGTGAAAGTAAAACCTGGTGCCGTTCAGCCATGCACTACTCACCCTGTTCCTAGACACTGCAGAGGTGTTAAGCCAAAAATACCTCCTTTGGCTTTTTCTCTTGTCATTAACTTAAAGATGGAAACAATGTCCCTGCTGTTGATATATTAATGCAAAAACAAAACAAAAAAAAAATGAAACAAAACTGTTGATACATTAATGTAAAAAAAAAAAAAAAAAAAAATCAAATAGCTTTCCAAGGATGGTGTGCCCTGTTTATTACCAGCACATAAATTATTAAGTAAACGATATACACAAAGACATTCTATTTCTCACTGACCTTTAAGTTCTTAATATCTAAAACAATTTTGAAATACTGCAGAACATTTAAAGTAGTCCTTGGAAAGAACCTCTGTGGTATGAACAGAAAATATGAAGAGTTGTTGTGTAATATTTTCAAATTTAACTTTGTTGCAACTATGAAATCAAATCACCCAAAAGTCTCAACATCACTTTATACTAAGAAAAAAGCTGCTTGAAGAATAATATTTATTGTAAGGACCATTCCCCAGACTCCTAGTAAAGAAAACAGAAGGAATTGTTGAATTCTAAACACCGATAAGAAAACACAACAAATTGTTAAAAAAAAAAATAAAAAAAAAATCCATAAATACATGTTAAATTACTCTTAAGGTTTATTCTGAGGACATTTAAATCAGCTTCATTTATGACTTGGCAGTGCTGATTTAATTGTTGGACTTGATGGTATCAAAGATTTTTCCAATCAAAACAATTCTAGAGTTCTATGATTCATATGCTGAGGGACTTATTTTTGTATCTCATGGCTGACAACATTTTTCTGCAACTGTAATGAAGGATCTTGGGGCAAAGCAGGTAATTTAACATATTTTTCCATTTTTAATTCACACTTTCCTTTTGAGACTCTGAGGCCTTGCTAGAATCATTCTGGGCATGGAAAGTTTCACCTTCAAAATGATAGATGAGCTGGAGTTCTCTGCTCATGTGGGTAATTTTCCTTTTAGCACAGATGTGCATTTGCCAAGGTGCAGGCCTGTAGGAGGCCTCTGATTTAAACATATGTATCAAAATCCTTACTTTCACTGGTTCCACATCTACTATCTGAAAAACATTTGTTTAAGGTATGGTAGCATACCTCGTGAAAATAACTTAAGTTTATCTTGGAATTTTGTTTGTAAACACAGTCACTGATTAAACAGGAATGAAATTACTGTACTCAGACATTTTGGTGTGCATTTATTTAGTCTGGGTAAAGCAACTGTAATAATTTCCCTCAGTCACAAAATGAGTAAGTGGAGTAAGTAGGTACACAGATACAGCTGGAGATGTAGGTATAGATGTAGATAATAAAGAATAAGATGTGTTGAAGATGATAGATCAGAGACTTCTTCTGTCATAAAACACAAAAGCAATGGGGAATTTATGTGGCAAGGAGGAAATGAACAACACAGAAAATGCTGCAACAAAACATCACAGATCTACACAAGGATTCTGTAGAGGTCAGAATATTTACCAAAGTTTTCATTCTGTTACCACAGATGTAGTGAAACACATAGTATGTATTTTGTCAGGTTCTAAGCAATTGCCTCTTAAAAGGAAGGAGTAATTATGGTATAGTTATCAGATTGTTCCTATTTATATGAAAAAGGCAGGTTTTGGAGTCAGAATACCAGACTAGATTGTCTTGGTCTTGGTCCAACTGGGAAATCCCAATATTTCCAGTTAGATATGCAGTTTAAATAACGAACAAAAGCCTTTTCACATTATTGGAGAAAGGAAAAGAGAGATGAGATTTACAGAGAGGAGGCTGTGCTCAGATATATAGAAACTATAGTATCCTAGAGCTTGCTTACTCCAGCAGTTTAATTTAAAAAGTTCAGATTTTAATCAAACATGATAGCAGCTAGATTTATAGATGGTGTGAACTGTTCACAGTTTTAAGATTTGAAAGAAACTCAGAGTTCGTGGTGACAATCCCTACAGCTTTTTCTCATACAAAAGTGCAATTGAATTGAAATGAGTGTTTTGTCAGAGAAAATAACTTTTGTTAAGATTTTATGTTTAGAAATAAAGAAGAAATAGCTCTAGGCAGATCTCATGGTAAGAACAAACAAACAAAATATATTACAATACTAAAAAAGTTGTTTTAAAAATATCTGAGAAATGACATACCATAGATCAATGAATACCAAGTACTTATATGAGAACTTCGTCAGAAAATTACATAAAATCAAGCAATAGTTAGAATGTCAGGACAAGAAGCAGATTTCTGGTGCCATGCATAACTGTTTCTCCAGTGTTTAACCGAAGATGGTGATATTAAACATTGTAAATGAGGTGATGGTCTGGTGGCAATCACTGCTTCCCTTCTTCTTCTATATATCTTCCCTTGTTCTATATATCACAGACTCTATAGAGCTCTTCTTCTGAGTAAAAGCCAGTGGAAGACCTTGTTGAGAAGCCTGGAGAGTCAAAGGAAATGGGATGGAGGGAGATTTTCACAATAAAAGTCATTATAAGCTTTGGGTATTATATCAGTGCAGTTTCATGGTTAATGAAAGAGAACTTCATTTCTCTCTACTAATCCCTGCCTTGAAAAAACACAATCATAGTTTCTTAGATGTTCTACAAAGGGATGAGAAAGATTCCATGCTCAGGTGGACTCACAAATGTTTTGAGGTCTTCAGAAGGCACAATTAGATTTGAAAGGTTGGATTGTTCAATTCCAGGACTTTTGGTACTGATGAATGGAGTTTCAGAAACAGAAGCATCTAAATTAGGCACTGAGTATCAGAAGGAAGAAGGGCTCTTGTAGATTGTCATAAGAAGTAAACAAATGAACTCTTGTTTTGCAAAAAAGACACCATGATTTCTACCAAATATAGGAAATGGAGAACTCACTTTGGAAACATTCTTAAAAAAACTTTAATAACTGTAAATCTTGCACAATGCAATGGAAAAATTTTTGTTCAATATTTCTGTCTCCCTTTATGCCATTGTTCATATGATTCCATTATTCGATAAGGGAATATATTTGAATTCAGAAACACATAATACATGGAATCTTACATTCTGAGTCAAATTGTGTACTACAATGAAGTAATGCAGGGAGGGCTTGTCCCTTTTTTTTCCTTTTTCTTTTTTTTTTTTTTTTAATTGAAATACCTTCTTGAAAACTTTTTTGTCAGACTTTTCTTCCTTTCACTTCATATTTTCCTTCATAAATTTATTCTGGCTTTCCTTCTATTCTTTCAAACCATTGTTCTGGTTCCTTGTGATAAGGCTGGTATTAACCTAATGGTGTCTTCAAGAACCTCCCAAAAGAGAGTCAAAGCAAAACTAAACTGTGCAGATGAGGGGGCTTCCTGATGCCTCATTGAATTGAAAGGATTGCCATTTATCCTTTCATCCTTTGATAGCCACTTCCTCATTTTCTTTGCTAATACATTAAAAGTGAAGGAATTATCAGGAACTGTGCAGGAAAGGCCTCTGTGATAATTTATTTTTATATAAATAAGCATACTAACACACACACACTGACTCCTTTTTTATTTTTTTAGTGCCTGATCCTATGAGCAAAAGGTTTATCTGAAGTGCTTTCCAGGCTCCATAAGCTGACATTTTTGAACAACATGTTTTGTATAATTAAGATACCATGATTTTGTGCAAAGGCTAATGATGACTTTTGCATGCATCACAACTGAAACAAATCCACAAAAGGAAGGACTGCAAAGTTACTTTCCCAGGCATGGACATACACTTTTACCTGTAGACAGTCAATTTACTCCAGAGACACAAGTCCACAGAACAAACATGGTACTCCGCCTCCCTTGAGCAAGCTTTCTGCACATGCTTCTTCTTTCTGCTTTCTTCTTTTTCCTTTTCCTTCTTTTTTCTTCATTTCTCCTCTTGCTTCCTTCTTCCTCCTAACTGTAGCACATGGGAAAAAATAACACAGAATGCTCTGAGAAGGTGCTTACTGGACTAGCTTCAGGTTTGTGAAATCATGAACTGCAAGTCAACATAGAATACCAAATAGATCTGATCTACTGATCATCTGTTTTTCATTTTTCAGATGTTGTGTGTTTTGCTAGGTGGACAAGAATGGTATGCAGCATACATTCTACAGTCTTTGTAACTGGCTGGAAAATGCCAGAAATCAGAGAGAGACACAAACACAAAATCTTGTTTAAGTTGACAGAACAAATAGATCAGTGTGAGAAAGTGTCTTTGGACCAGCCACCAAGTGTTGTGTTGCAGCAGCCTGGTGTGTTACCATCTGGGAGAACTCAAACAAGCTGTAAATCCCAGGCCCTCCAGGCTGTGGGAAGCTGGCTTGGAGAATTCCTTGTTTTGTTTCTTGGGAGGTAGAGTCTGGTTAGCTGGTGCTATAAGCATTCCCTGCTGGCCCATAAACATCAGACAGAAAAATTTTCTTAACCCCTAGCCAAAGATAAGGCAAAACTGACAAGGTTATTTAGAAGAGAGAGAAAGAGCTTGCTGAAATAAAGGAGAGAGCTAATAGAAAAATTTCTTGGTACTTAGTGAGGACAATGACTATGAGCAAAAGGCAGAGATTTAAAATTGCATTATGCTGAAGAACTGGACTCCTAACTGGACCAGATTTTCAGAGGAACCTAGACATTTAAGTGAAATGAGCACACTTGCCCCTTCATATATGTTTAAAACAACTAAAAATTGTTGTAACTCAACCAGCAAGGCACTTCCACAAAAGAGTTGGGTATAAAGATTAACTGAATGGTAACCTAAGGATGCCTGAAGGGTAATTCATAGTGAATGTTTCTAAGGACTGAACAGGCAATGTAGATCCACACCAATGTATTTAAATGGATTCTGCCTAGAGGCAGCCAGTAGAAAGTACCTAATCTAGACATGTATCTGAACTCCAGAAAACCTCTGACTTCATGGCCACTGTCTGTCCAGGATGCAAAATAGTCCACCAGTAAATAAGTACCTAAATTAACTGGGGGACCTCTCTTTACAGTGTATCTACAGGTCACAGAGGTAGTGATGCTGGAGCAATCTCATACAAGTGTTGTTTAGAAAACTTGTGAGATGTAGGCTGGGGTTTTTTTTCTCTAGAGGCAGTGAGAGCCTTCCTCAGAAGAGAAAGCACTAACCACCAACCTCCAGAAGGCTTGTGCAGGGCTTACCTTCCATTTGGAATCTGGCCACTGCCAGTTCAGGGATGCAAGAGCCATCACAATAGGAAGAGATCAAGCAAGAGACCATGAGTTAAGCATGAAATGAGCATCTCCACCATGTGAGGTCTTAATTAGGTTTGGGTGGCCTTTCAGCTCACATATGGATAACATTGGGTAGGACGATCTTAGCTCCTCAAACAAGAACATGTCAGAGCCCCTGTGGAAGCCTCAGCTGCAGGAAATATTGCGATTCAAAATGAAAGCACTGTGTTCTTAGAGGCAGCCAACAGGCATTGTAATTAGTGACAAAAGGAACCTCTGTATTTCATTTTAATTTGGATGCCAATATCCATAGTGAGGTCTCCTTTTATCTCTGGATCTCGTTCAATATGTATTTTCTAAATTAATTTAATTTCTGGTATCTGTATCTTTTAAGTCATCCTAAATTATTCCTGCTTCCACCCAAAACATGGATTCTGAAGCTGTTGTAATCCTGATACTTAGACTCAGTGCTCTATGACAGCTTTGACTTTTCACTTGCACAGTGAAATTAACCTCATTCCAGAAGTATCTGCAAAGCCAGCATCTAATTTCCCATCTGGTTCTCAAAATCTAAGAGGAACACAGCTATCATCTGTTCATGATCAATCCCTTTTCTCTGTAGGAGACAAACTGAAGCAGTACTGAGTAGGTCAGAGTCCTTCTCAATTCACCAGAGATCTCTCTCAGGTCTGACTTGCATTTCAGCTTCCCAGTGTGTGAGCTGCTTACTAGCACATAGCCACAGCAAAGGTATCAGAAGGGGGTCAGAAAGGCAGAGATGGAGCTGTTGTGTGTGACAGTGAGCATCACAGGACTGGGTGGTTGGCATGACTCAATATCAGACCAGAGACTCCAGACAGCACCAGTAAATGATGGACTTTGGGCCAAAGAACCAATAAAAGGGAGGATGTGAGGAGATAACACTGTTTTCTGTGGAGCTGCTTCCAGACTCACAGAAATTTTTGCCATATGCTTTTCTCACACTGATGGCACCTTGCTGGAACCAGTGGCTTAGTGAGTAGGACCACACAAGTGGCACGAGATGAAGTAGAAATGTTGTGAAGCAGAGTGGATATGATGTCCCACTGCGGTCCTACCTGATTGTTTCAGGACTGGAAATTTTCTGAGAGGATTAGGCTGCTGACTGAAAAGTGTTGAAAAGAAATTAGATTTAAAGTAGGCATCCCAGCCTCCCCTTCTCTCTTTTTCACAGCAGTGTAGAAGATAGCACATTACTGACCTGGTGCTAAGTGTTTGGTACTGCATTCTGTTACTGGCTTCAGACAGAAACAGCTTGTGGAAAGCAATTAAAAATACTATGAGTAGTTCTGGCAAAGGCATTTTGAGAGCTAGGATGCTTTATGTGAGCAGCATAATTGAGTGCTAACACAGTAATAGATGTTGTCAGCTACAAAATCAGAACAGATATGTAATCTTATTAGGAAAAACAGGGAGTGCATACCCTGTCTCTGGCACTGATTATTTCACTGAGATTTTTACCTGTCTGATAGGTTGTGTCAAATTAGCACTACAGTGTTCAACACTTTCCACAACAGTTTAAACACCTAGTCTGAGGTGTAGGTGTGATATTTGTGCTGACCAGTAAAATTGAGATCGTCAGAGTTCATCAAAGTTCTGGCTAAAACCAGTGAAGCTCTCTGATTCTGAAATATTTTTAGACAAGTAATTCTCTATTTCTGGATGTGCCTCAGAGTCTTTGTCTTATGACAGCAGTGAGCAATTCCCTTGCTAAATGCTGCTGGAATCAACATCTTAGGCACTGCTGTACCTAAAGTGATGGATGTCAAGGTGGTTTGCAGGGGTCATGCTGGTGTCTACACAGGACACAGCAGCCCTGGCAGCTTTTAAATCATCATGAAAAAAGCTTTCTGCTGTGGCCCAGGTCAATTGCTCAGTATGTCCAACACATCCAGACCATACTGAATTTCTTCTCTCCATGAGGCAGATGGAGAATTTGCACATGCATTTTGTCTGGCAGGTACTTTCGAAGCCAGAAATCCCAGATACATGCACCCTACTAAAATAATATTTCAGTATCCACTGATGGGCAGAGGGTGGAAAGTTGTTAAAAGCAAGTGTTGACAGCTTTTAAAACCTATTCAGGTTCTGGTCCCACCCACAGATGATCTTGGTACCATGAACTGGTTCTTGCAATGCTGGAAAAAAACTTTATATGTGGTGCTTAAGAATATGGTTTAGCACTGGACTTGCTAGAGTTAGGATAATGGTTGGACTCCATATTAAAGATCTTTTCCAATCAGAAACTTCAGCAGTGCAGTCTGGTATTGCACAGAGGGGCAGCAAGCATCCTTGCCTCTAAAGATGAAGTAATGGATTGTTTTTCTTATATGTGCTACCCAAAAATGCACTGAATAATTTGCTTCTGTAGATTCAGCTCTATGTTTAAAAGTGCCTGCATTCTCACACTAAAACAAATGTATTCTCTGTATTGGGAACAAGAAGGTTAGGGCTGAGGGAATTGAATTAGTGAAGCAAGTAGCAGAGCAGAAAGAGTGCATTGATTGAAGCAGCAAATCTACAACTAACTCCTGATTATGCCCAGACTACCCACTGCTTGACTGCCCAAACTTCCCACCATCTCCTCATTTGTAGGATTTGTAAACAAGTGTGGGTTTTATGCAGGAATGTAGAAACAGAAATATGTTGAAACCCTTGGCAGGTTCCAGGGCTGGGAAATCTGACACAGGATCAAGGAGCAGTAGAGCCCAGGTCTCACATTCAGCTTGTAAGACCAAGCTCACAGCTGGTGTATCCTGGCACAGCTCCAGAGAAACCTGATGTATCCCAGATGAGAGTCTCTTGTCCTGAATAAGTTTCCCTGTGCGTTTCATAAGACTGCTCAGGCTGATTCCCTGCAACATTGCCTCTAGTGTCTTATCTAACTCATTTCTAAGTCTGTGTGAGATGTTGATATACCCTTGGCTCAGTTACTGCTGCTTTCCCCTGGTGACTGATATTCAGTTGAAATGATACAATTTACTATTTGAGAGTAATTTCAGAAACCCCTATTTCTCATACAGTAATCACCATATTGTATATCCTGATACTAAAAGGAATTTAAATAACTAAATAAAAACTCTGCTGTCAGTGCTCATAATGCTTGCAGTGGGCAAAAAAGGAACGCACCACAGACATAAACCCAAGAACTTATTATTGTCATAATTGCAAACTTCATTGCCATTAGAGTAAATCTAAAATATTTTTACTAGCTCACATTAAATTATTGCAAATAAAATTAAGAAGATTGTGATGTAAGAGCCTCAGTTACAAAACCCAGTAACACTGTTTCAATATAATGACTTTCATTTTTCCCCCTTGCCCTCCTGATTTTTTGATTCTCCTCAAGGGTGTTATTTTGCATGTTTTCTAATATGCTCTTAAACCCTGCTGCTTCCTCATTGGTTTGCTAGCCTGTGTTGCACCCAAATTCATTGCATATGGTGAGTTTTGCCTAATATAAGTAAGTTTGCTTGTTCTCTTTGTTACTCAAAACTCAGAAGTAGTTTTGTCCAGCTCCCGGGCAGCATTTCTTTAAGTGACTGGAGACAGGCTGTTTGTAGCCATGGAGCCTCCAGTGACAGCCACTGCCTTGTCTCATACCATCCCATGACTTCTCTTTGCCACATCCTTTTTCTCTGCTGCTCCCCTAATGTGCCTCTGAGCTGCACCATGAAGTCATAAATCTTTGCTCTGCTCTGCTCTCGTTCCTCAAAAAATAACTTCCTCTTACTGCCACCTTACATGGGAATTGAGGTTGCACTGTATGGAGAAGAAAAAATAAGGAAATTTGCCATAATGACCTGGTCATTAGAAGAATGGTTGTTGTGGCTAAACCAACTCAAAATAAAGCTCCAGGCAGGTAAAGACAGAATGAAGCAAAGCAAACCTGATGCGCCTCAGTCCTGCAGCCTTGCAAATGCAGTACAAAGCCTGTGGACTGATGTTAGTGATAGCAATATTACATTTCCTGGGCTAAAGGGCTTCAATAAATATCATTTTAGAAAGGGAGAGCACTGTCAATATTAATGGCTATGTCTTCAGACAGAAACATGATTCTCAAGCTAATAATAAATCCTTACCATTAGGCCTTTTCCTCATTGCAAGCTGTAAGGCTTGTCTGCTAACAGAGGTAGAAAATAATTCACTTTTTCATTGTTAAGTTGAAAGTATTTATAGCCTGTGGTCATGTATCTCACATGAGTATGCTCTGCTTCTATAGTAAATAAATCTAAAGTCTTTAATCTCTGCTCAGACATTTTGTTTCTGTCATTTTTGTTTTCTTGTTTTGAATAGTTTGTCTACTCTCTGCAAAGAGTGCACAACTGCATCAATTTTGTTTTGTTTCTTTTAACAGCTTTGTGAATCCAGGAATTCCGTATAATTTAACTGCTTGCTAGAAGGAAAGGGTTTGTCTGAACTAACCACTGCCCCTACTCTCAGAGAATAACCTTACAATAACTTTCCCTACCACCAGCAGTCACTTACTTACATCAGCATTTTGTGTCTTTCCTACCTCCTATTTCAATTATTTCTCTTACAATTCGATTTTCTGTTTCACAATCATTTTCATCTTCCTCCCAGCCTTCATTATTCTTCCTGTCTTACAAGGTGGGACCCTAGAATGTTGCTATTAGGATGAGCCAGCAAGGAACAAAGATTGGTATTATTTCCCAAACACTTCCCTGCTCTCAGTTTTCAGCATCCCTGGTAGACAGTATAGAAACCTTCCATTTATTGGCCTATCTTGGTGCTTTCTGTAAAAGGGTTTTTTTTGAGGAATAGTCAAAGAACTGGTCTCCACACTGAATTGCTGGCAGCATGCCCATCAGTTCTGATCACCTTTGGATCAAACTCCATTGGAAAAGCATTTGCATAAATGCTTACTGTTAGTGTCATGTTTATAGTCAGTTCATAAATTTCTAATTAAAAATAAAAGCTTATTTTTCTTCCCTCCAGTCTAAATGGCACCTGAATTAATTTACAATTACATAACCCCATCAAATTAATAAGCTAAAGTAAGACATTGACATTTTAAGCACTCTAATTTTATTTTTTGTTGTTGTTGTGCTGTTGTTAATGACAGTACATTAACTGGATCCTGAGATGACATATCTTCCATGTTCATTTCATATTCTCTTATGAAGTGCTTCTCCAGTAGTCTGCCCAGGATGAATAACTTCTGCTCCTATCAAAACAAGATTCACACAAATCACAGTAGTTCTGCCAAAATACTGAATTAATACCTCATTATCTTGCATAAACTGACCTGTACTTTGAAAACACTTACAGACACTAAATTTTGACACTGAATTTGAACAGAAGATGGGACTGACCACTGTGTATTAAGAGGACTGTCTTCTGCCTTCATATAAATGTAGTAGGAGTGTCTTATTTATCCAGCTGAATTCCCCTCTTTGTTCATTTATGTGGATGCATTTGACATCAAGACTTAATTGTTGGATAGGTGAGTCAAAGTATTGTAATGATTTTGTAACCTTCTGCTTCCCTGCAAGATAAACCCTGATCCTTAAGTTACTTCTATGGAGATGGGTCCTTAGACTCAGCAAACCCATTGGAAAAGACAAATAGCACAACAGAGAAAATAAATATTATATTGGAAAACCTGCAGGTATTACTTTAGCATAAGAACTTTAGAACTGAGTTTCTCTGAAACTGAATAATGAAGAAAAGACTACAATAGATACTTTTGAGGGTGCTTGAAGATCATAACCATTGCTCACTGGGTTCACATCTGGGAGAAGCCAGCACAGTTTGTACTGAAACCTGCACAGTGTCTGCGAGATGTCAAGTTTGCAGACTTAAAAGGGGTGATACACTGGCATGACTTTTGCTCAGTTCAGCAGAAGTTTGAGAGCAGGAAAAAAGATAAGGCCTGAAAGAAGTGATAATTCACTAACTCTACCCTGCCAGACACTCCTGCCAGTAAACAAGATCTTGCTTCCCTTTAAACTTGAAGATGAGGGTAGTCTAAGTTTGTTCCCGTCTGTGCATTACACACGACACAGTTGTGTTCATTTCCAGCTGTCCTTGGCAAAGAGAAAAAAGCTCCTCAAGGACCTTTTCTGACGTGGGAGAAGTGACTGCAGCCCAGTGAAGAAGGGAGTTTATTTTTGACTTGCTTAGATGCAAAAAGCATCAAACTCTGCCAAGAGTTTTGAAATAAAAGCAGCTGGAAAGGCTTATGGAAGAAACCAAACTAAACCTCCACAAAACTTAAATAAAATTGCCTGCCTATGTTTTTTTTTTCTTGAAACCAGAGTAGAGGGTGACATGAAGTACCTGTCTCTTATTGTCTTCCTTTACAAAACATTAAGTGTGGTGAAAGCCAGTATTTCACAGAATTATGGAAGTGTTTGCACTTTAGAAGTGTCAGCAATCTCAGACAAACTCAGAGCAACACTATAAGAACACGTATTTACTCTTTCTTTTTTTTTTTTTTTTCTTTTTCTCTACCACACAAACATGTTTTCTCGTCAATTTCACTTGCCTTTCTTGTTCCTGAAAACATGTCAACACCTTACCCTAAACTTGGAAAAAATCAAATTTTGTGAGAACTGTAAGCTCTGCACAGCCTGAATCTCAAAAATTGTCCATCACTTAGGAAATATCAAGTACTTCAAATCGCAGATCAAATCCTCCTCAAAAAGTTAGCAGACAAGCAAAGCCACTGCAAACACAGGAACAGAGAACATGTGTCATTCAGAAAAGATGGAACAGCAGAAGCACTTAGGAGGAATAATGGTTCAACTAGTTGGCTGGGTAAAGCAGTTTATTTATAGGACAGGCAGCTGAAAACTGTTCATAAGAGTAGGATGCCCCCAAGAATAAGATGCTCATCAGCGAAGGGCATCAACCACAAAATTCTAGAATAATGTTAAAAAGTGAAATTAAAATATACCTCTAAAACTATTTTGCTTTATTTGGAGGATATGAAGACCTCCCCATCAGCAGGATGTCACCTGTTTAAAATTTGTAAAATGGGAAAACAAAATTTCCCACATTGAACAAAAACAACAGACAGACATTATAATAAACCAAGTAAAATGGGAATATAACAAAAGAATAAAAATCTACTTGAGTTAAGCCCTCTAGCAAAATAATCTAAATAAAATATATTGTTTCCTTCAGTTAATGTAATTTATGTGCACAGACTGATCCTTACTGAAACCTCATCAGCCATGTGCCTTTGCTAATCATAGTAGAGCTGGTCTCAGGATTCTGTTTCAAAGGTGATTTCTGCAACTGTTTGAGAATTCTAAGAGCTTTTGTCTACAGAAAGGCACAAATTTAACTTGAATAATCAATCAGCTCTTGAGTGTTCTCATTGTGCTTTTTTTTTTTTTTTTTTTTTGGCTTTTCTTTGCAGTCCAATTCAGCTGGCTATCTCCTCTCTGTCCTCCTCCTTCCCATTTCTTTCTCCTCTATCTATTTAATAAAGGTTTTCCACCACCACATCCAAGAAAAATCTCTGCAAAGCAGGTAAACAGTGCTGAAATCCTTAGAGGACCTGACAGAAAATGTTACCACATCTTTCTCTCAAGCTAAAGAGAATTGCAACAGTAGCAATTCCTTCATAATTTGAATGCTATTCTGTTTATGTTGCATATGTTTATTGGGAAAAAATGTTTTACAGCATTATCATCCAAAGGCCATCAAGGCTAAGTTAATTTCACCATCACCTTTGGGAAATTAATTTTATAACCAGTTTATTTAATTCCAAAAACTCTGTCCTTGTCTCTCCCAGGCTGCATTGTTATTATGGGTGACAATCCTGCAAAAAGGAAACTACAGTAAATAACACGCCGTGTATGCTGACAGGTCATGCATTATACATGGAAAAAAACAGCACTGAACTGTGATTTCTTTCCTTAACTGAAGGAATCTTATTCTATCATGGGGCAAGAGACTGTTCAATTCCAATTATGAGAACTCATTTAGATCAAATGTATTTTTCATCTACAGCAGTTCTCTATCAACCTGCCTGAAGCCAAGCTACATAACCCAGTAAGGATGTGCAAACTCAGTTTGGATAATTAACTGCAGTAGATGCTGACCCTGTACAGTGCCTGCAGTCACTCAGTGCAAAAGCTCATAATAAATAGTAATAATTCAGAAACAGTTTAGAGAAATTGTTTCACTTTCAGACCTGTGCATGAGGAGAGGAGGAGCCTCCCTGATGTCTCTGAGACAGTCACAGATCTGGAGAAACTGAGTTATAAAGCACTGAGAACAGCACTCCGAGGCAGGACCTGCTCTTCTCGATGTCTTGGCTCTGCATATTCCGTGTATCTGTCTCTGATTTCACTAGAGAAGAACAGTTCTGGAAGCGCCAGGGAGGGCTGGCAGTAAATATCCAAGCAAAATCCCTTCTGTGATCTAACTTCTGCCCTCAGGGAGAAGCACAAAACTGGTAAAATCCAGTTGGAAATTAGGAGTAAGATTGGTCTTCTTCCATCCCACTCAGAAGGTAAAGTCATTAGACAACCTGGCCTCCTCAGGTTTTTAGGACATTGAACCACACATGGGTGAATTCAGGGGGAAAAAAAAATTACTTAAAGTAATTTGTTAGTAGTAAATTCTGAAGCAGTACTTAAACTCTACAATCATATTGATAAATCCTTGGTGTTTAGTGAGCATAAAGAGATGAAAGTCATGATCAAAGCCATGTTAAAACACACTATTCAAAGCTGTGCTCTACATAATACTGTTAGGTTGTGCTATCAGCTTCTCTACAAATGAATTTTGTTAATCTAAGTATTCATTTCCCTTTGTAATAGGCTCTACTGTAAGGACACATGGACTTTTATAAGATGATATGACCCAGAACTAGAAAGTAATATGAAGACTGAAATGGTAAAGGATTGTGCCATGTGCATTGAGACCAGCAGCATAGTGTCAACAAGAAAAGACACAAGATTTGTCTGCCATTACCATAATTTAATGATGATGGAGATCAAAATGCTTAAGGTGCATGTCTATCAGTTCTTTGGTACTATACTGTAAGTACTATATAAAGAAATGAATTATAATTATATATCACATTATTAGTACCATTTTTGTTTTATTATCACTGCAATGAAGAATAATGGAAACTAAAAATTATTTTCCAACAATGTATAAATCCAACGATTTATGTGGAGAAGTATGACATTAAAGGTGAGGGGGGAGAAATAAATTAAAAATTAAATAATTTCCTTCTTTTCCCAAGTCTTTTACATCTTTCTGAACACAACTACACAAAATGAGCTAAATACAACTTATTTACTTTATTGAGTTTTTACATAACAAGCCTAAACTATACAGTTACTAAAGACAGCACCTTTGCACATGTTAAAACCTTGTGCCAGAAGTTATTTAGACACAGGTAAAACAAATCCTCATTATTGGGAAATGTGAAGGCAAAAAGACTCAATCATTTTGCAAAAATCACTTGCATTAAAAAACCCAGTATTTTGAAATATACAAAAATATATATGGCAAAATAGATACAAACATATACTTCTGGTTTTTGTTACTAAGCTCCCATAGACAAAATGTCTTTAAAATAATCTTATACACAGTATTCAATGAAAAGCTTGTGCAAATGTATTCTGATATATGAGTTTTGTTAATGATTGGTTTTCACTGCATCCTTGATATTTCTCTGTTCATTTGGGTCTTTGGGCTTGTGTGAGTGGTCACCAAAATTAACATTCTCTCACAATTCATCTTACAGGTGTAAAAGATGAAGATGTGAACATTCATTCATGCTTTTAAAGGGGTTGGCTTTTTCATAACCCAACCCATTTTTTTACAATTATGGATGGAAATGCACTGATTTTGGCAACATTAACAAAATAATTGTATTGTGGAAATAGACTCCAGTGATGAGCTTTCCACTCAGAGTGGGGAAGACCCATGAGATATCACTTGCTATACTGAATTTCTTTTCCAAGTGTCATGGTTTAACCCTGGGCCAGTGTTAGCATAAAAGTAAAATTACAAAGAAAATTGACTCTGTCCTGGCCCAAACCAAGACATCAAATGACTTTTAAAGTGTATCACACTAAACTATGAAAAACATTGTCACTTTATCTATGATCTGACAAAAGATTTCACTCACTAACCCCTGGCTTAGACAATTTTTACACTGTCTGCTGTAATCTGACCTCATACTTAAGATCACTATTGACTTAGAGATTCTGCTGTGACAGAAAATGGCAAAGATAACACTTGGGAAATGAATATATATGTAGCAAATATCCTGTGCAAACTAAGTAGGTAAAAGAAGAAGATTTGAAGGAGAGTTGAAAGGAAGGGAGGAAATAATATTAGTGAAATGTTACAGCCATAAACAGAGCATAGCTGGAACTGTTAAAATAAATAGTTGTATTCATTCATGTTGGCAATGAATCCCAGCCAAACTAAACAGCTCTAAGACCTTTAATCTTGATCTCTGTGGCACCACCTTGTTCTCCTCTCCAGCCTACAACTGCAATGCATCAAAACCTCCCTGGAAATTCACAGCTGCACTACGTCTGTCCAGCCTTCATCTCTCTCTGGACAAACACTTCTTTCAAAATTCAAAACACATCAAAGTCAGGACCCTGAGAGGCTTCTTTGTTTTCATCTGCTTATTTGCACATATTTGGTGATGTGAAGGGTGCTAGTTTTCATTCACTGAAGATACTTTGTGAAATACAGAGCACACAGTCTATTCCATTGTGGTGTGCTATGAGACATAGCAAGGACCAAATAAACATAGCTGGTTCTTCACTTTTTTTGGGGGGTTTTTTTGTTTTTTCTTTTTCTCTTCTTCTTTTTACTTTTTTCTTTTTCTCTCCTTTTTTTTCTTTTTTTTTCCTTTTTTTTTTTTTCTTTTTCCCCTATGAGGCATCCATGTTAGATATGCTTGCACCTTCAAGGCTTTAGAATGAGAGAAAAGACTGGTATGTCTGTGTTACTACTAGGAGTGGTGACTCTGAGCTGACTTATGAGGCAAAAAATTAAATAACCTAAGAATCTTCTGTCTGTCTTCTACCTACTGGACATCAGTGCCCATAACAACTCACAAACTGAGCACTTTGACATTAGTGTGAATTTCATTGTAGCTGATGCTGGAGTGAACAACATCAGAAACTTGTGTGAGACCAAAATTCCAGCTGACAACTGCATATATTAATTATTCTTTTACTAACTTTTTCTCTTAGACTTGATAAGATTGCTCTAAATTCAATGGATTCATTTTTATGCTTTAAATAATTTCAATACCATTCTGTTGCCTTCATCTCTTGCATTCTAGGTTTTCCACATCATCTAAGTCACTCCCATTCTTACATTCTAATGTCTCCAAACTCTTCATTACATCCTTTTGTTAACACATTGTTGTGCATTAGTAGAAAAATAAGCAGACAATAATTTATTCCATGCTTGGATTTCTTCAGCTGTCAGAAGAAACCTCTGCAGTGAGTTGGGAATGAGATCAAGCAGCACAGTTTGGAATACTTATAGATGTGAAACAAAATTTATTATTTGCAATAGCTTCTAAATTCATCTAGGCAGTATGCAGGCATTGTACTGCCACACTGTTTATGTAAAGTACAGCTAAAGAATTAAGAGCCTGTACATTTTTTACATGTGAATTACATTTCTGCAAGTCAGATCACTTATGTTCCTTTCACTGCCTAGATAGGCTTTTCTGGAAGCTCAGCTACTCAAATGACTCTGAGTATTTCACTCTCATTAAAATTTAATCTGTGGTAATCCTGCTAACTCAGTGTTACAGTTAACTGTCAAGTCTGAAAAAATATTGCTTGTGTATCTGGTTTGGTATCCCCCATGCCCAAGTACAGTCAGTATATGAACCACATCTGAAGTAAAAGATCTACCCCTTCTCTCTGTTGTAGCATTGCCCATTTTTTTCCTGGCTTAAAGTGGAAAGGATGCCAGAATGTCCAAGAACAGTGCAGATTTCTGGGTCCTATGTCAACATGGGATGGAAGTTTCATGCAGGTCCACCGCTAAAGCAGCAAAGCAAATTGCTCAGATATATCATCTGATTTTTCAAGTGTTTCCACAGCAAATGATTAATATATCTGGAAACTCCTTAGCACCAAGCCATATGAACAAGCTTCCATTTCTCAGCAGAAATTCTAAAAACTTCAGAATAAGCTATTCAAAGGAGGACAGTCATAATTTTAGGGACAGATTCAATTCAAACACAAGCCCTGAAATTCGAGAGCACAAGTTCAAGGTTCTTGTGTTATTGCAGCCCCATACTATCAGGCATTGCCCTCCTCTTATTTATTTTATTCCTTCTTTAGAGTACATCTGGGAGTTGAAGATACTCAATGTAAAGCATTTGCTTCTGACAAGATAGCCATTTATTAAGCAAACAAGCACAGTGGTCTTCTAAACAAAGCCAGCATACAAGTAAAATTCACAAGCATGAAACCACATGGCCCTGAGGCACTTGCATGGTCTTCATATTCTTTATTGATCTTGAAGTTTCTTCTGGCAGTTAATATCCAAATACAGTTTAACATTCAGAGGTCTGTAGGATTTTGGCTGTCAATACAGAACGCAAAGCAATGCTCAATCTGCATGCCGCAAATCCAACCCTCAAGCTGTGAAATTCCTGATTTCCTTTCCTCACTGTTTCTCAAGCATGATAAAATATCACTAGCAGGGAATCTCTTACAAAGACAAATGAACCAGGAAAGGACAGCTATCAAGGGAGTGAAGTTGGAGTGAAGTTACTGCAGGAAGTTTTTGTGGAGCATATTAAACAGGCAACGCAGGAAAAACATTGTAGCTCCATAATTGCTTAGGAACCAGAAAAGATAACACCCCAGCCTCTTTTTATCTCTCTCCCTAAATTAATGGTCCTCTTTAGTGAAACTAAACTGTTTAACTTACTTCCATGGGGGTATGTGACGATACTATAGACTATCCCAGAAGAAGCTTTTGAAGTCTGCTGTGAACTTGTTAGAGTAGAAGAAGCCTTTTCAAATCAGCATGGGAGAAAGTTTAGAGTTAAGAAAAAAAAACACCAAAAAATCACCAGCCAACTAACCAACAAAAAACACCCCAACCTCAAACAAACCAAAAAACCCACAAAAAATCCCCCAAAAGCAAATAAACAAACAAACCAAACAACCAAACAAAACCCTCCAAAAAACAAACAAAAAGCCAACAAAAAACCCAAGCAAAAACAGCCCCGCCCTCTCCCTCCCAAAAACAAACAAACAAAAAAAACCCCAAACCAACCAAAAAAAATCTTTACATTCAGTCTCATGGAAATTTTCCCCCTCCTGTGATAAGAGCTGCACCGTCCCTGTTCCCAGGACTCTGATGCTGCTGCTGCCTTGTTTGCTGTTTTGGCAGAGAAAGGTCCAGAAAGAGAAAAGTCATTTTTCTGCACACCCTCTATATCATAAACAGTGGCATTAAATCACAAGGAAGATTCAAAATGCTTCTGAGACCGTATTTGAACCTCTTCAACTACCTTCTTGTTTAGAGGTGTGCTCTATGCATTTTGAAGAGGAAAGGGCTCTATATGACCCAGTTCTTATTTTTCTTATTTATTACTGAGACAAGTGTCTTATGAGTTGATGCTTTTATGTAGTGCTTTATCATTACTATTACACATGCCAGTCTTTGTGGGACTGGTCTCCAAAGTGCCATTTTCTGTGAAATATGAATGCTAAAGGAGAGCAATTATAATTGTTTTGAAATATGGCTCTTCCAGTGAACTGTCAGCTCCTGTTTAAAGGGAAGTTTTTAAAGGTTAGTTATTACTTACTTATGTAGCTTCTTTCTTAATTGCAACTTTCACTTATCAAATGTATGTTAGTTTTCATAATTAAGAAAAGAATAATTAAAAGTTTAAAAATATTTCTGGTAAACAGCTGCCAGATGGGCTAAAAATTGTTGCAGAAGATCATTTGTCAAGCATCTGTCTCCCTTAATCTTGACCTTTACAAGAGGAGAGAGCACACTGCTGGAAAGGAAATTGTTATTCTGCATCAGTTAAGGGAAGCAATTGGGCCCATTTGAAGCCTAGAGGGAAGAATGAAATCTTGTGATGAAAATGTGTTATTGTCAGGGTTATTCCTTCCAAATGAACTTCATTTAAAAATTGGTTTCTGAGTTAGAGGGGTGGTAAGATAATTATTTGGAAAGCCTTACAAACCCATTTCAAGTCATAGAGGTTAAAAATGCAGGTAGCAATCCTCTACACTTTTGCTTTCCTAAAGGCCATTTCAGCTTTTTATGGCTGAACATTTTAGGCTTTTAAAGGGTAAAAAAATAATTGCTGATCTGTCTTACTCTATGAATTTCAAGTTTCTTCACAAGAACTGAAAAAGAGATTTAAGTGTCTCTATGGGCTCTGCACTTCACATCATACAGCCTGTATTTTAAATAAAAACTTATTAAATCCTTGTGTGAATGGCCTCAATAAAGATGCATGTGATATTAGATGTGTGCTATGTAATCTCATGGCTTCGTTGGATTTTTCCTGACTTTCTTATACACACTCTGTAGAAATTACATAATTTTCCTTTCTCATAGTGTAATATCTTAGGAACAATCTATCCATTCACCAAAATGAAAGGAGCTAATTATTTGGTGCTTATGAGTAATGCACATCACCTGTATCATGCAGACATACTTCCTACAAAGGTCCACTCTGTGGTAAGACAAAGAGAGGTTCAGGAATGTCCTCTGTCTTTGCTAGGCTATCTTCCTTCTGCCTTAATATTTCAGAAAGCCTGAGATACATTTGGAAGAAAACCTCCACATGAAAAGTTAAGAAAGTTAAGCAGGTGTGACTGTTTCTTTGACTTTTGAATGGTTTACTGAAGTATATGACACCAGCTGCAAAGGTTGTCTCTTACACAGATTACAAGAAAGTGTCTGATCAAGATCTACGTATTCCAGTGTTCTTCTCCAGCAAATGTCACATCTTTCTGATGAGGCCAGTGGAGTGAGAAATCAGTCTGCACGGTTTACATTCAACTGCATTTAAGGACATTTTTTTCTTAGAAAAAACCATGGCAGTCTGAAAACATGCATAAAGGTTTAGTGAAGCTCTCACAGTTTTTGTCTGATTAGTTACTACAAGACTTAATTCAAAGCTCATTGTTCCAAGTGACAGCTCTTTTGTGGACTTTAATGCATGCTAAATTGACTTCATGGATCTTAGTGTCATCATACAAAAAAAATTTAAATGGTTGACAGAAATTTTTTTTTTAATGAGTCAAATCACTAGGTGCATCAATGCAAAGCATACATTTCTTCACACACTTTTTTTTCCCTACAAACATTATTAAGGTATTTTTTAGGCAGATGGACAGCATTCATAGCCTTGGCGATAACATGGAGAAATTACATGTCCCTCTTCAGAAAGGTTATAAGATGGGAGTATAACAATAATATCTATATTGAAACTACTGACTCTGCATTCAGAACCTTGGCACTGAATGAATTTGCAAGGGTTTGATTTGTGTGTATCCTTACCTGTTCAATAGCTTCTCTAAACATCTATTACAAATTGTTGTCTAGGAATATTGATTAAGCATGTTTTATTTCTAGGAGGATTTGATGTACTTAAACATCTGAAGAATTTGTTCTTAGTGCAGTTTTATTCCAGTTTTTTTTTTTCCCACTATTTCAGATCTATCACAGGAGAAAGAATCCATTTATTCCTAGGTATTTAGTTTAATTATGGGGATTGATCTACATTGCCTTTCATTTAGAATAGAATAATGTCCAGTCCAAACAGATACTTCAAAGGTTGTACAGTCTTTACACTGGGCTTCATCAAATGCTGTATTTGGCTTGTGCAATCAGAGGACTCTTTCGTGATTTATTTTTATCCTAAAATCTAATGGGGAGCTGTGAGCATAAGGAAGTTGCTGAACTGTAGTAACCTAGTCACTGGTGGTTTATGTACTAATATATGGTGAAATTTATTCTTATATCATCTGTTTTCTCAATGTGGATTTTTCTTAGTGTTTTTCTATATTCTGCCTCTTCTGAAAACTCCAGATTTTAAACAGATGCATGCAGAAAATAACACACATTTCCTACATGTTCAAAGCATAACAGCTATAGCCAGGTGGTGTGTTGCTACACCTGGTGTGTGATCAGACTTTTTAAATAAATTAGATAATAATTTTCTTTAAGGTCAGAAGGCTGACAACAATTTCAAGATTATATTCATTTCACTTAACTTCAATCTGAAAGTGACCTATCTAAGGCTCAAGTTTACTGTCAGAGACTTCTTGACACTTGATAAAAAAAAAAAATGATGAAGTCTGTTTTGGCATTTCTGTCTAGAAGCTTAACCTGGCATAAGAGTTCCCTCATGTAGTACTATGCTTAGAACTTTCCATTTTAATTATTTTATCAACTGTTCTTTATAATTTACTTTTATTTGTGTGGTGGACTGGCAGGGATCAGGCCACATACCCTCAGTCTTCCTTGCATTCTTTCCCAGGTAAGCAAGTGCAACAAAAAAGGCATTTTACCAGTTCTTATCATGAAGAAGTTTGCCACAGTGTGATAATGATTTAAATTAAAGAGCAATGAATTTGTGGCTATCAGCCACAGCTGACAGTACTAGGTAGCTAGTTATTGGTGATAGGTAGCTATATAGTTGTTTTATTTTGGCTTTGGTTTTATTAATTAGTCTCATGGAAGGCTTGCTTCATTAAAGGTAAATAAAAAACATGATGCTTGCCTTCTGCCTCCTATCTCTTGAAGAATTTCAAGTTCTCTTGCTCTTTCTTTTTGCAACAGTGTGAAAGGATGCCTGTGCTTACAAATAATGCATATTTACAGTGAGGAAACTTCTGGATTATGCTCTTCCCCATTTGGATCAGAAAATATTTGTTTTATAAATATTTATTTATAAATATTTATTTAAATAAAAATTTATTCAGAAAATGTTTAATTTTTAGATTTCCTTTGGGACTAATGTTTCCTACCACTTCACAAATCCATATTCTGAACACATTTTGAAGAAAAGGTGCACATCACATTTGCAGATCACTGCAAATTTCAAATGAACTTGGATTATATCCTTCTAGCAGGGTGAAGATATTTTTGACTGTAAGGCAACATTTTTTTTTCAGGTGTCTTAGTTAAAACAATCACAGAATCATAGACTGGTCTGGTTTGGAAGGGACCTTAAAGATCATCTATTTCCAAATGATAGTTGGACAGGGACATCTATCACTAAACCAGGTTGCTCCAAGCCCCATCTAACCTGGCAAAAACACAGCAAAGAATTTCTTCCTGATGTCTAATCTAAATCTTCCCTCTTCCATTTTAAAGACCTTTCCCTGCTAATATTGATGCAGTGATCATCTTAAATACCCTCTAACACTTTCCTGTACAATTGGAGTTATTTTTGGAATAAAGAAGCATTCTCTTCTGTTAAGCTCTTTTTCTTTTGCCTGTGCTTGCAACAGATCCTATCTTTGGTATTGTTCTGTCTCTGTCCAGAGCAACCAGCTCTCTGGTGTGTAATTTGTCAATTTCTTAGCAACTATCTGAACAAACTCTTAATTTTATTAGCAGCAGTGTAAATGACTCCAGACATCCCCAGACATGGGACTTTAATGGTCTAATTTTGATACTCAGTATCAGTGAGTTGTATTTTCCTATTGCAAGTGACGGAGAAGCAGCAGAATAGTGGACATAAGTTTATGATCGTGTAACAAAAAAAAAAAATAAATTTCTCAGAGACCCATTTAAGCCTTAGAGGTAATTTTTTTATTCTCCCACAAGAGTTCAGCCTGACAAAAGTGGTGGAGAAAAGCGCAAACTTTCTGCTAATGTTTTAGACTTTATGCTACTTGTTAAAGTGAAATCTGACAAATTTTAAAATGTTAACTTGGTAGCTAGCATGGTGCACTGCAATTAGAGGCTCATTAGACATGGAAGCTCATTAGACGTGAAACATTTTTTGTCATAAAAAAGTCTAATTTTTTTTTTTCTTGAACAGAGCTATGGTTGAGAAGCAGTTTTAAAGTTTAATTTTAAAGTATGAAAGACTGTTCAAGTACAACCTTTTGTTTCTCCCTCATTTGTTTTAATGCTATACTTCCATCTATAGCAAATGAAATGCTGCCTTCCAGGAAAAGACAAGCTGTGGCTTTACTGACAGAAGTAGGGAGGATAAGAGAAGAACTAAAATGATGTCATAGATTTTGATGTGCTTTATCTTAATAAATGACCAAACAGTGACTTGATGTCTTGTGTGAACAAAAATCCAAAGCTTGGCTTTACAAAGTCTGGAGAATGTTAAGTTCTTTGAAGTTCAGGCAGCTTTATTTAGGGTCTTAATTAAAGATTCACTGCCTTTGGCAGTACCACACAAAGGTGCCATCTGTAACACTTTCTTATCCTCACCTTAGTTATGCTGTGTGACAGTGTTCAATGAATGCAATGACTGGTGCAAAGCCTTCCTTTTTGAAAATCAGTTGCTGAATATGAAAGCAATTACCACAAATAGGTGTAGATAATTAGCACTGAATGACAGAGGTCTTTGAGCAAGAAGCTGCAAGATGATGCAATTCTATGGCACATGCTGCTTCTCACTCTGCACAAGCAAATATCCTGTAGCCACATAATAAAGACCTATGTGCTATGGGACCTGTTGTTATCTGAAACAAGATGAGGAATAAGAGGTCCCTCACCTGATGTTGGCTGGCATCTGCTGCTCCTAGTATTTCTTATGGTTGCTTTAAGAGGGGCCATATGTGCCATTGTCATTATTTTTCAGATGTGCTTACAAATGAACAGAACACACAAGGACATGCTTATAAGGTGTTTCAAAAGAAGTTATTAGAGCAGATCCAGGAACCTGTAGCATAAGTAAATTCCCTAATATTAAGTAAAATAGCACACCTAGGGAAAACATGCTAACATACATTCTAACAATCTATATTATTTCACCAGAAATACCAATAACCTTACGTGCAAAAAAAAGGTTGTTCATTACCCAGTCCCACAGAACTGTGTCTTTACTGTCGTCATGAGCATCCCATGGTTCCCAAGTACAACTGGTCTGTGAGCAATTTACCAACCATGCATTAAAGAAATTACAAGGAGTCCATTAGTGTATGTTTAGAAGCACAATCTAGAGTAAAATCTACTGCAATTTAATTGCCCTACTGTTCTTATGTCTAATTTGCTGCCTACTGGTACAATCTGTTTCTTAAACTAATGAATTTTAATGTAAAATGTAGGTTAATCCTGACAGGTAACACTAATTTGTTAGGCAAATGTGGCTCACAGTCTGAACAGCTACTCTGGCTTGAGTTGGGCTGCTGTGTATTAATCACAGAAGGCTTGTTTCTTTCTTCTGCTTTTTCCAAGGAAAATCTTTTGACTTCATTAATTTTATCCTTGATCACCAGTATTCTCCATCAAGAACTGTACTGATGCTCCTATAAATACCAATGTGACCTTGTAAAAAGGAGATCACAATTTTTGTTCTAGGATAGCTGCTGCTTCTCTGCCAGTTACTCAACCAGGATGAGCCTTATTGCAGTCACTTCTCCATCAAACTCCAGATAGGGACTACAGACATAGGACTATGGTCTGTGTCCTGGTGTTGCTCTATCACAATTTAGAGTTTAGCTTCTAGAGAGCTCACCAGGAGAAAAAAGTGCTGCTATTGTATTAGATTTATAATGGACAGTGAAGAACAGCTGATAGTATCGAGTTAGCAAGTCAAATGTTGATGTTTGAGGAGGAATGAATGGCAAATTCATATAGTTTATAGGTATTATATATATATATACACGTATATATATATATTTAATTTTAATAAATATTTATATTAGTGTAGCACCTGCTGGAGTTGGATGATTTGAAGTTTCTGAAACTGGTGAACTTTTAACCACAATTTACTCAAATCTGCACTCTCACTGCACTTGCATTTCTATAATCCTGAGGTTTTTTTGTTTGTTAATTTTTTTTATGAGATTTTGATAAATTTTACAATCTCTATAGATTATATGTGGCAGTCAGAGCTTAATTCCAGCTGCGTTGCAGTTCACAACTGATGTAAGGAATCAAATTGTTCAAGAACAAGAGCCACAGCATTTCTTCAGATAAGCCAAGATCCCATGTTACACCAGCTTTTTCTTTTTGGAAGTGTGTGGTAAAATGAATATCGAACCAAATCTTCTGTGTGCTCTGCTGGAGCTGCGGTTTCAGACTGAGGCATGCTGGAAACAGCTGGATGTGACTCAGCTGAAATGAATATTACCCAAAATAAACACTCATGTGTCACAGAGATATTAATTCCAGGTTGTCAGCCCTCTAGAAGAAGGTTACATTCTGCAAAGGGACACTACAGCTCTTCCTGTTCGAGTGCTTTGTTTATTTGAAACACTTTTAAGCTAGCCTTAAAAACACTTGTGTAGACAACAGAGAAAAAAAAAACTTTAGGTACTGTTCTAAATAACCGTGGGTTAAATTTCTGCACAAGATTTTTCCAGAAAGCCATGAACTTCTTGGTAGAGTCACCATTTGCTCTCGTTTCTCAAACCAATATTGCATCAGTATCTTAACCATCCAGTTCCAAGAGCTTAACACATCATCTGAGCTCACCTTTCTGCAGACCTGCCCCAAAGCTGCACATGGGGATTAATTAATTAATTAAAGGATTATGAACCTGACACATCCAATGGGAACAGGGCAGATGTCCAGCTGCTGCTTGTCCAGGTAATGCCTGTTGTGTGTTGAGACACTGACCAAGGGGAAAGGAAACTTAGCCAAGATGTGATGATGACAGTAAGTGTGGTAATACCTAACAGACAATTTTAAGTATTGTAAAGATTTCTCCTACATTTTCAGCTGTTTCAGTGGAAATATACCTGTATTGTATTAATTCTACTAATGAAAAGTTACTAAACAATCTGCTGGAGACTTTTAATAAATTAGGTGATGAAGAAGCAGAAATAACATCTTTGAAATGAATTTTTTCCATCTTCCAGGAGTTCCAGTTCTACGTGTGTGCTTTCTCTTCTCATTGCTTACCTCTTTTAAAATATATAAATTCTTCAGCTTCCTCATCAACATTTTTCCTCTTTTAAAATATGATTTTTTATATTCTAAATCGGGGGAAGCGAGTTAGTTATAGGAACCATTTAAATGAAAACTAGTGTATTTAAAGCTTGGAAAGTAGCATCATATAACATGAAACTACTGTCACTGAAAAGCTAATTGTGTGATACAGTCTTAATGTAATGATGAATTTTAAAGGAGGTTTAGTGTCTTACAACATCAAGACAAGTATTATCATATATTGCCAACTTCTCAATATGTTAATACTTTCCAATATACAAGTGCTACGAGGAGTTACTCTGATATATTCTTACTATCTAATGCTTTCTTGCCTATTCTGCATTATTTTAAATAGTATTGAAAAGAAAGAGAGATTAATTTAGGTGCTGGTGAATTCGGACAGTGATTTATGGGCTCCAATCTGAAAAAAATAAGGAAAATTAGCATTCTAAATAAACATGTCTATTTACAACAAACAGGCCCAAAAAAAGCAACCCAATCCTTAAATGGCCATTCATTAAACAAGAACGTGCCTGCTATTATTTCCTCCTAGAAAGATCTTTTGTTTTTTATTCCTTCATTATTTACGTAAGAACTGCAGCTTTTGTCTAGATTGGCCAACTGAAACAGCAGCTGCTGAGAGAGTAAATTAATTTCTGCTGGGAACTAAAGATAAAAACTTGTCTGTAACCACAGAGAACCAATAGAAAGAAAATAATTAATTAATATGGAAGTTCTTAGGCTACTCAGAATACTCCACAACAGTGTGACACTTCTCCAATTAGAAGAGCAGAGGCAGAAATGGTTTTTTCTCCCTGATGCCTGTAACTTGGGAGCAGAAGTTGCTGCTCAGGCACCAAAGCAATCAGGACTTAAAATAGGTTTGTCTAGCAACTGTCCTCTACACTGGTTGTAGCTGAGTCCATTACCTTCATACTTTGGGAGGATTAAATGGTCTTTCTCCCATGATCATTTTACAGAGGGAAAGAAAGGACTCATGCTACTGGAACGCTGTCACTGAGGTCCAGCCTGTGACATTTTTGCCTGTTTTCACCACCAGTGCAAAAGTCTATCATCTTTAAAGATTTCCATGTAGATGTCATCATAAATGTCATGATAGATGTCATGATACCCCACTGCAAACTAGAGAATTCTGTGTTTGGACCTAGGGAGAGACTGGAATGGAGAGAGAATCCACACCCTCTCCCCCTTTTATCTTTTCTCTCTTGGACACCTAGAAATCCTTTAGCTGATCTGCAGGAGTCAAGTGGAAAGGGGAAATACAAAGGAGAATAGACCAGAGGATTACACTTCTTTACAATTCACCTGATCAGTAAGTCCCCTCCCCCCCAAATAAACCCCAAACAAAAAACCTCAGCAAGGTTTCATTTGTGGGCAGGTATGGAGATCATAGAAGGAAAGACAAATGTCTGGACTGAGATGATGCTGAGATTCTGGGATTATGTTAGATAGCTATTTCTGCAATAAATCAGCATGACAGACTGTTCCATGTAGGACCAGGAACAAACCACAGATCAGGCTACTCAATTAGTTTTGACAGACACCTTGCTTGATAACAACATACTTTATGCCTGCTGCATTCAAGTGAATAGAGGCAAAGCACAACTATTTTCAGAGAAACTTGATTTCACTTTCCTCCACTTTTGTCTCACTGTGATGTCTCTGACATGTTGATGTGATCCCAGGAAAAAGGTATTTCTAGTCTACACCTGTGCTAAAGCTGCTCGAGTGTCAGAGTTCATCTTAATTCTTGGTAGCAATTTTATTATCTCTGTCATGTCTTCTTTCTGACACCCCTGCATATTTTTTTCTGATTACTGAATAAGCTCAATATCTAAGACAGCTTTAAAATTAAAGTGAAGAAAAAAACGAGATCTGGTATAAAGCTTAGTAGAGTTTAAAATATCTGCCCGTCACCAGAATTATTGTCAGTATTACAGACATATCTACAGGACTTTCCAGAAGACTTAGAGCTCTTCACACTCCCTTACTCATTATTGTTCTCATGATGCTTTAGAAATAAAAAGTATCTCTCAATCTCATTATCAGAACTCCAAAGTTTTTTAATGCAGGTCGTTGGAAGGCTGGGTTGATTTGAAGCTGTAAGTTCTGTGAACCTTAATTTTTAAGTGTATTCCATGCAGAACACCTGAAATTAAATTTTAAATAGTATTTACGAAGAGGGATTAAATTCAAGTCTCAGCAGTGACATAATTAAGGCAGATGAATAGGATTTTTATGGGTTCCTTTGAAGACTGTAAATGAACTTGTCCACTCTAAGAATCTTGCCTTAGTTAAATATATGGCTCTTATTAAAGACAGATTCTAAAACATATACTTTTATTACCCATATACCCCCAGGAAGAGATTGATAGATGAAACTATATACTACATCCATAAAATCCTGCTTGAAAACAGGTTGAATCATTAAATGGAACATTTATATTATATACCCAAATTTTAAGAATTTGTGAGGATCACCTAAGTAGGAACTTATTAAAGGCATTAATACAATGGTTATATTATTACAATAAACTGAGAGAATTATTTTATCCAGAATTTATCCAATTTGTTCCATATCCAGACAAATGGGCAAAGTTAATAACACAATAGTTACAGTGGATGAAAGGGTTGAAATCAAATTATGCCATTGAAACACAGTTTTAGTCAACAGAGAGCAAGTGACACAGGTTTTTGCATTTTAGCTTTCTTTTTCTCCTCAGGCCCATGCTGTAACACTCTGAATACGTCCTGCACTCTACCATTTTTGCTCTTTTACTCTTCACCTTTTTTTACTTGATTTAGTCACTGCTCAAAGTGCAGTGCTGTATGCAGCATTGAGCCCAATGTTCTCTTTGCTCACCATCTCCCCAGTGACAAACACAAACTGAGTGCTCTTCTACTGCATTAAACTTTCAAGTAATGGGATACTGGTGTGGGAATACCCCTAATTTTGCCAGCAAATTGGACCCCCTAATTATCATTTTTTAGAAGTCCTCTTCAATGCAAGACTGAACAGACATCCAGGTAACTTCAAGGTCTTGGTCTCATTGCCCTAAAGAGCCAAATGCTCCAGGTGAGCATTCCTGTCTGTACAGCAGGATAACACAACTCCTCTAAAGGTCAGAAGCCTGAAAGAGTTCCTTAGGCTAATTGGGAAAAATATGTATGAAATCAATCAGCTTTCTTAGTTTACTTTTGTTAGCTGCCATTAATTATGGGCTGCAAGGAATTCATCCAGGAGTGGTGATAATTCAGGCTTGCAAGGTATTTTCAGCAATTATATTTGCATGAACTGAGAGGGTTCAGTGAATCTACTACACATCAGGCATTAAGTGCACAAAATATATTTATCCCTCAGGAAAATAAAAGCCTGGATGCCAAATGTGCTACAAGCTTAATATTTGTTTCGTTATTTTTTCCTTCTTGTTCCTTTTCTTAAGACCATTTTAGATTGATTTAAATTAGGAATTTTCTCCTATGTTTCTGAAAATATCAAAAAGCAAATATGGGAAAATTGTATTCCTGCTAACTGTGCATCCTACAAGTTGTTAGCTTTTGCCTAGGTTCATATACCTGGTCCAAACAATTTTACAAGTGTCTTACATAATAAATACAGACCCTAGAAGTCCATCTGCATTATCTTCGATGTTGCAGCACAGAATCCCTGAAGTCCAAAGCACTGTGGAGGTGCCTGCTCTCCAAGGAAGATGCTTGACCTGCATTGGCTGCCCTGACCACAACAACTACCACAGCTAGACCCACAAAATATAACCTACTGTAAAGTCATAAATATACCATAAACTTGTAACTCACCCTCCTCTCTCATGTGTTCATATTGAAGAGAAAGAAAAAATTGATTGCCAGCTGCAAATGTCAGGTTTGAAATGTGTGACTCCATGGTTTAGGATAGCACATGATAAGTGAAGAAGTCTTCCCTCATAAGGAAAGGTGTTGGCTTTGTGAATTTTCAGATTACGTGCATCATTTTCCATCTCAATATAAATGCAAGATAGGGGAAAAAAAACAAAAGAAAATCTCTGTCAATATAGAAGCTTATTTTTTTTAAAAAGTGGTTAAGGATTTCAATGAAGATCCTCCTATGAATGCTTTTTCTTTTTTTCCCACTTTGATCAAAATGAAGCTTTTTACTCTAAAGGTTCTAATATGCAGACTTCTGAAGAGAATTTAATTCTAACTCACCCTACTTCCCTATTCAAAGTACAACAACACAGAACTTAAGGGCTTAAGGACTGAAGTCCACTTGTGGTGGACTTGTTAGTGTCACATTCACCTTTGTACTACATGATCTTAAAAGTTCTTTCCAACCTAAATTGTTCTATGATTCCACATATAGCTCTTGATGGAAGCCTCTTTCTTCTGGAGCCCTTGTGGCCCTCAAGGGCAGTTCTTCCTGCCCAGAGAGAGAAACTGGGAAGCTTTGCCTTTCTGCTTCAGAAGGGAGTAAAAGGGGTGGAGAATTCTTTCTCCTTAATGAATAGCCTGTCCTGCCTATTATTGGTTGTGGAATGAGAAATTAAAGAAGCCTTTCCTCTCTAGCTGTTGGTGGTTTCTCCACTTTCCTTCTCCCCTTCTGCAGGTCTGGTTTCTGCTCATGCCAATTTCAGGATCAATTGCTGTTGACTTGGTTGGATAATTTGGCAGCTGCTGCCTGCCTTTTTATTTAATCTTTCTTATTCACTCAGCTTGGCTGGGTGTCTGTCTGCATCACTGATGAACTACAACCAGAATCTTATGTTTCAGAAAAAGGTATGCTATTGTTGAAACCCACCTTCTTCAAGCTACAGACCAGCTGTGATGCTGTATAATAAATCAGAATCTCTATGTCTTTAATTCCTCCCAGATGGTCTGCATGTTGTCTTCCTTGCTGGAAGCCAGCCCAAGGGTTCTGCACATGTAGGTTTTGGTGAACACATAGGAACTGTGCTGCACTTATGTCCAATGAATATGTCAAGGGCAGATGCTTTAAACTTAAATTTAAATTATCATAATGGTTGGAAATGACCTTAAAGAAAACAATTTTCTTCTACAACTCCACCTTTGATAAAATAAACACACAATTTAACATATACATTAGGATGGAATGTATCACACCTTGCTGGGGGATATCTTTATCATATGTTTTTTTGCATGCAGTAGAAAACACAATTGCTTTATTTTTCAGTGCCTTGCTTAATACACGTACACTCAGACAGAATTGGGAGGCTAAAAATACAAAAATGATTGTGGCAAAATGGATGTGTTGGGAAAAATACAACTCAGTTATATGAATAGATAAAGATATTCCTAAAAAGTCTGAAAGAAAATGCACACATTTATAATTTAAAAATTCTCAATGAGACAAGCATTTTGGAAATACACACATATATGTATTTGGTTCCATTGTGATTTCTTTACATACTTCTAGGACCCAGCTTTACCTGAGAAAGGAAGGATAAAGAAGGAAGAATCTGGATAGCAGTGGTTACTCAGTGCTTCTCCTGTCCCCATTTCTCATGACTTATACCTGGCATTACATGGTACAGTATACATAGTGTGCCACCTCTGCTAATAATCTTCCAGGACATGACAGGGGAAATGGCAAAAATGTATATTCATGGTGGAAATTCAGGGTGAAAACCTCTTCTCTTGAATTACAGGGCCAAATGACCTTAAATGTCAATCTTCTACTGTGTCAACTTTATCCCAGTGCTGATTGGTGATACACACTTCTGGATCTTACAGAAGTGGGTGAATATCTCAGACATTTTTCATGGACATTTTTTGTTTCTCACTTAGTGAAGTGTTTGCAAATGAACAAATTATCAAACCAAACAGAAAACTGTGGTTCAGTCCTGAAAGTTAAAATAATTGCAGTTTTATTGAACGGGAAGGGAAGAGAAGAGATTTGTGTAGTTACAGCAATTTGTAGTGACATATATTCAAAGAGAGAGTCAGAAAAGAGACTCCATCTTCAGTTCCTTGAGAATGAATGCTGAACTTATGCTTTGTGTATGGTATATTAATATATTGGGCCAAAGTTGTGAGCGAGGTCAGTTACTGCCCAGTTCTGTTACTGCCCATTATTTAGCTACTTCCAGTAAGATCAGATCCTTCCTTAACAGTCAAACATTACTTGCAGCCATGCCTTGCAAGGTTTACATTACATAAACAGGTTTACATTGCTTATAACTTCTCCATAATAATTTCTCATGATTAAATGAGAATGAATGCTAGTAATTAAGCAGTAGACAAAAACACCTTGCAAAACTGTTTGTCATTGTTTTACAGATGGTAATCCTCATCCCTATCAGAAGTCCTAACCTAATATCCTAAGTTCTTGGTGGTGACAACCCAAATATCCTAGAGCATCTACCAACAAAGGGGAGAGTTAAAAATATCTGTGACTGGTAGCTGTGTTTTGACGTGAGATACAGCTATTCCTAATGAGCCTTAGGAGCTGTAACAGGACCAGTCCAGTGACTGGAAAGAAAGGGTACCAACTGGCCATTGGAGGCAACCAGGGGCTTTTCTGGCACTCTCAGTCAGGGTCATACCTGGGATAAGAGATCAATATTCCACATTGCTATTGCCACTTATGTCCAGTTTTGACAGACAGCTGGTAACTCCCTTCCCCATGTTTCTCCTCATTCCTCATCCTTTCCACTTTGCGGTTGAAGAGGTTTGTCCTCTTACAGAATTAGTAAATCTTCTCTGGGCCTTACAAATACTTAAAGCATGTTCATTGCCTGTTCTTTGGGCTCTCCTCCCCTAAAGGATGTTGAAAGGACCCTGGTCAATCCAGCTCTACACCACAGCTGTGGCATCTGGCTCAGACACCTGCAGGTGTGTCTGAAAATGCTTTTACTGAGCCATTTCAGATACCAGTGTCATGTCTGGAGCATGTTCTGTGCAAGGTTACCATGAGCCTGCTACAAACCTCCAGAACAAAAATTCCTCTATTTTTGAGCTTAATGTTTAGTGCCCTTAATGATGTTCTGCTTTGCTTTTTGAAGCAGGGCTCAGCCAGTCTCTGTTTTTCTTCCAGCTCATTGTGTTTCTGCTCCCTTTCAGCAGCTTATCTCCTGCCTTGGCTCTCAGTACAGCCTCAGCTTGCCCTGATCTGCCCTCCAGCTCCTGTCTTAGGCTGTGCTGCTGCAGAGATCTACAGAGAGGACCTTCCTTTGGACTGCTGCATGTGGAAGAAAATCAGGTTTGTTTATATGCTCCAGATGACTGTGTCCAGGTAAGGATTCCTTCCACAACAGGTTCATCACCTCTCCTTGTCTACATTCTTCTTACCTCTTCATGAAACAAGAATGGTAATACCAACGTGCTGTGAATCAGCTGAACTAGGAGATGGATGAAATGTCCCCCAAGATACAGAGGTTAAATTCTTAGCTGCCCTTCTTCTGACACATATAGGTTACATTCTGGGGAAAGATGACCTTCAGGCACTTCCAAACTTGCTGTTTTTGTAGAAGAAAGCCAAGCTGTAGATTTAACATCTTAAGTATGTGTGGCACGTGAAGGTATAGATACCCAAGCCATATTTTAACAAGATATTGGAATCAGCCAAGATATTACAACATTCAATGTCATCTTGTTTATTTTGCTTTTTAATTGAAGTCCACATCCTAGGCCTGTGCAGCAATCCTCTTACAATTTGTTTTCACATATGTAGAATGATAGCTCTTCAGCAGGGACACTTATCTTGGTCTTCATCATAGCTGAATGAAATAATACTAAAGAAAAGTGGTCTTCTCAAGGGAAGTTTCTCATGGAATAATAAAAAATGGAGCTGGAAAACAAAGATGATGTCATAAGGTCACCTGGTCTATGTTCTGGCCCCAATTACAGCTAACTCATTCCTGACAGATGTTTGTCTAGCTGTTATTTTTCTCATCCCAGCATGTCTTTATTATAAGCTGAACTTATTCCATTATGAATCAAGCATTATCAAGTCTCATTATCAAGGAAATACCTGACCTAGAAACTGCTGTCATGAATAAAATGTCTTTAAAATGAATTTAGGATTTAATAGATAAAATAAAAATTACAGCACACCCTGAGGATCTGAAAATTCCCTAATAAAATAAAATCAAAAATTTTTAAAGAGTACCAATTATGCCCTAAATGGTGTTAGTAGTGTGTATCATGTCCTTCGCAAATCTCAGAGGAATAAATAGTTAATGCTTATTAAATGAAACCCTTGGCTGAAAGACACCATACAAAAGCACTCTATTACCGCTAGAAAGAGTCATATTTAGCAGCTTTCCAAATTACACTGTTACAGCTGCTTTAATAAGCACTTTTTTCTTCTTTTTTATCTTTTTTTTTTTTTCTCCTTCTTTACATGTGTCTAGCTTTGGTCTTTCTTATGTCTCTCTCACAAATTCAGAAATCCTTTTCTTGGTGGTGACCACAGCCTGGGAAACATTTAGGCCTCCAACATACCACACAAAGCATCACCAGAGCTATGTGGGTTTGCTGGAATTAGGTGGTTTTGGCACAATTATGTCCCTCTCCTGTGATGCATTAAGGGTCAGTTAACGAGTGCATTGTACTTGGAACTTTGTACAAACTGAAGTCATGCTGCAGAGGGCACTATTTACTAAGAAAATTAAAACAGGCACAGGACTGGGGTTAGGGAATGAACAATGCTTTTAAAAGCATGTAGGGTGCTTTGATCCATCAATATTTTTACTCATTTTAATAACACATGAGGTATGAATTAAATTATTATCTTTTTCCCCCCAAGTTCAGAGACCTGAAAATGTCTGCACTCTGTGTTTTCTCAGGATAATGTAAACTCCTTTTTTTTTTTTTTCTTTTTGGGAAGAAAACAGGATTTACTAAGATGATATTATCTGACAGTGTTATGACTGAGACAGGCAGCTTTTACACTTTGAATTTATTCTGGTCTGCTATAAATTGCTGGAAAATGAAGGCAAGTCACGATATAATCTCACAGAGCCTTACATTATACTATAGTTTTCCACAAAAAACACTAGCACTAATAAAATGACTGATCAAGATAAGATAGTCAAGTTCACTTTTAATGTTCTCAGAGAAGATGAACATATCACTCTGTCTGTACACAAGATATTTTTTTATGTTAGTTTAAATGCAGCCAACCTGCTGGTAATAATCTACATATTGTAAATTCCCTGATGGATGCTGCACATAGACAAATCCAAATTTTCTTGGGAATTAGAGGGGAGGTAGAAAGATATAAGGTAAGAGGATGAAAGTGAGTTGTAAGACATGGAACTCTCAATATCAGTCTATCACAGTATTCTAGTCAGACCCTGGCTGCATATTTTATCACAGTAGGTAGCTTTAAAAATTATTTATGAGACTTCCAGAGTGCTTAGTGTACCAAAGAAAGGACAAATCTCTTCTGCTCAGTATATACTTACGCTAAATTCTCACTGTTCTGTAGCAAGTTTAAGATAAAGCTTCTCCACTTTTCTTCCTGAATAAAGCAATACAAATGTGGTAGCAACAAGTGGGAGACATTTAGATGTTCAGCTCCCATGCACAGGCTGGGAAATAGTTTCCTCTTCCAGCTCTGCAGCAGTGCAACAGCAACACAAATTATCCCATTTTGTCAGCAGGGATCCTTTCCATCAGCCTTTTAATGGATTATTAATTGGCTGAATTAAAAACAGGGAAACATGTAATCAGACCAATTTTACAAGCGTTAGTTTGAAAGGGAATTTCATCTCCAAATCAGGTTGCATCCATGAGATCTTTAGCTGTTGCTAACAGACTCTGAGGATTAGATTTGAGTTTAGCCTGGAGACTGAAGCAGACTCTCTCGAGATGCTTCCATTGTATTAACCAGGAAAATTTGAATCACAGAATCACAGAATAGTTTTGTTTGGAATGGATGTCTGAGATTACTGAGTCCAACCATAAATATGTGTTGAATCAGTCACAAGACACAGTCTCCACAACAGATTTCCATGCTCATTGCAAGTCCTGTAAAATGGCCAAAAAAGCAAACCTGCTGTAAGATGTCCTGGCCTCACAGGAGACGATGTCACTTACTTCAGTTTCTGGCAGTGTTTTAGGATTAACCACCCACATCTGGCAGGTCTTCTGCTTGGGCTGGAGATGGAAGGCTCATTTTTCCAAGCAATGCAGTGAGAAATGGCAGCTACGTAAATCATATGATGTGTTTCATTCTGTTAACAAGAGTAATTCAGCAGTCAAGGAAAAGAAGCCAGCACAAAATCATATCAACATGTTATTGGACCACAATGTATGTTCCCTCTGCCTCACAAAAATTCACTGCTTCTTGTTCATTCCAAGTTCATCAAACAAGTATCTAGGATACATGTTCACTGTTTTTTTCCTTTTTTTGTGTTATGAAGATAAAAAAAAGTATTACATGCTTCTAATCATATGAAGATTTCCGTTGATTTTAGTAGCACTTAAAAAAGAGTCAAAATGTTGCTTCTTACATGGGACATAAGATGATTTTCCTCTGATGGGGAAAGGGCTTCATTTTTGAATTTTGAAAAAAAAGAAACAAAAAATGTTGATGTGTGAGTTGTTAAAGTCAAACATTTCTACATTAAGAATGGTTTCATCAGATCATTTTATTACTAACAACAATATAAATATAGAAATTATAGAGCTGTGAGATAGCTGACTTTTAAGCAATGAAATAAAAGAACCTACACAAGTAAGAGTGCTAAATATGGCCGTGCACAATGAAAAATCATTTTTCCAGAGATACTTTGGAGGACTGGGTAATTGCAGCTTCCTCCAGGATGAATCCCTTCCTGTATTTTATGTGTATTGATCTGCCAGAATGAAGGACATTGTGAGAAGGAGAGACTGAAAAACTTTTGCAAGATTTCCCTTTGTAACAATGCAACTTTAGCTTTGGTTTTAGTTTTAGTTTAGGAGTGGTAAAATCTTTTTATTTCTGCTTTAAGCTCTGACTTCCAGTGGCAATAGATTGAGTTTCTGAGCATTGTGAGTGCTCAGAAATGAGGATAGGAAGCTTTCATCCTGTATAACCAGAGTCTAAGCTAAGAGTAAACAACATATCCAGTACCTTTTTTGCATTTCCCACCTTGCTCTATATGCAACTGGAATAATTTGGTGAGGGACACATAACTGAAATTGTGAATATATCTTTTTCTTCATGAGACAATGAACACATACTTAACTGCAGAAGTAAACCAGGATCACGAGATAGGTAAAAGAATTGACAGAGGCTTTCAGTAGCCATCTAGTCATAGCCACTAAACCAGGATCAAAAGAATGTGGTCCACAGTTGCTAACAGTGAATGCAGCATGGCTGACATTGCCTGACCAGTGCCAGATAAATGTTATCTGCATTCAGCCTCACACTGAGTTCGCTGGGGAAACCTTTGCAGGGAATGAACAGTTTGACTTGCTGAACATGAGCTGGCTTTGGACCACCTTTGTTCTGGTTTTGCAGTCTTTGTAAATGAGGGGCTGTGGTGATTCTAATTTTTATAAGCTCCCATTGAAGCAGCAATATCAGTGGTAAAGCTGTAAAAATCCTTCTGCTCGAGTGACAGAGAAGAACAGACTTGTGCAGATCTAAGTTAGCAATGAAAACCCCAGAGGTCCCTGGCTTTTTGAAGGCAGACATCCAGCCTGTTTTACTCTTTTATTCTGGGAGGGTGGTTGGCCATGCTCCCAGCATTGAGCACTGGCTACTAAATGCCTGGAGGAGGAATTCTGTGGATAAATTTTATATACAATGGAAATAGATCAAGTCTGGGAGTTATATCTTTTGACACATTCTGACACCTACATTGCATAGTCTGTGCTCAGTCTGTTACTAGCATTTATCCCTTCACCTGTAAAATGTGCATTTGCTAATAGCTGCCATGATGCTGACACAGGCCACCAGCCACTGTTGTTTGTTTGTGGTTCGATCTCCTTGTTCTCCAATTTTATTATGAGAAAACAGTGAATGCTCATGCAGAGCATGTTCTTTTTGCATGCCATTCCCATGCAATGTGTGATGCAACAAGCTTCAAGCAGGCTGCTTGATAAGAACAAGTCATTTCTTTGTGTGAGATGGAAGCCCAAGGCTGATGAAATGTATACAAACCAGGAATAGACAAAGAGCAAAATTCAGCAGTATAGTGAACTACTACACATGGCATGACAATGTCTTTAAAAAAGTGCAGAAGGAAATGTTATCAGTTAATACACCAGAGAGCCCAGGATAAGATTAGGCCCTCCAAAAGTACAAAACTAACATTTAAACCAGATACCGAGATTGTTTCCTATTATTTTATTAAAGTAAACTTAACAAAATTTACAGGCTCAAGAGAGATGAGACAAAATTTAGCCTTAAATAATTTTTTATAGCCATTTGCCTCAGTTCTCCTGGGTCTTCTAGTGCAGTCAGGTTTGTTACAGCAAAATAGCCAAACATAATCTTTTGCTGCCTGTATAAGAGCAACATCAACACATTCACTGGTTCTTGAATTGATTCCCCACACCCCCTCTCCCCTGGAGTTAGAATTCATTTAGCTAATTTCAGTGAGTAATGAGGCATGATCTCGTAAGGGAGTCAGTGTGATTCTTGGTGAATGGTATCAAGAGGTATTTTTACTACACGTTTTTTCTATCCCTCCACCTAGATCTTCTTTATGGAATCTCTCAAGTTGTATGCATACCTTCAGCATATCTGCTTCCATAGTTAAAAAAACAAACAAAAAACCCCCCCAAAACAAGACAAACAACAAAACAAACAAAAAACCCCAAACCAACAAACAAAAACCAAAAACAAATTGAAAAAAAATTAAAAAAAAAAAACAAAAAACCCCAACCCAAAACCAACCAACCTAACAAACAACAAAAAAACCCTGAAAACTTCCTGGAAAACTGATTTTATTTTAACATTGTCTTATCCACACACTTTTTCAAGCAGAAAACCATACTCTTTTCGATATTCAGCATGTCAAATTGGTGGGGTTGGTAAACCCAGGTCTTGGCATGCTATAAGATGCTTCTTTCCCACCCAAGCCTGGACCAGGTATTTGCAGGCTTCAGTCTGTGAAACAGAATTGCAACTTGTAAGAGCTTTGAGGTTATTCCCTTTCAAGTCTTGCCTTAGGTGGCTCCTCACCCTGTATCACTGTTCCTCAGCTTATTTTAAATGCACTTAAGGCTAAAAATAATATAGGGAAGGATGCCATACAACATTAATGTTTTTTTCTAAATAATCAATGATAATGTGATAAGAGCCTATGAAAGATATATGTTTATGGATTATGTGACTATATTGATGTACTAACTCTGTATACCATTAGGTAAGTGCTTTACTTCTCATGCATAAATACTGCCAAAAGACATAGCATCAGATGTTATCATTGAAAGAGAAGAAACTAAAAGTGCCTCTATAGTTTTACCTCCTGACAAAACAATCTTAACTGGAAATTGGTTAATCCTTTACCCACATACTTAAAAATCACAATGGTGTGCTTCTGAGGCTCACATATTTTTTACTTTAAAAGTGTTGAAGAACAGCATTGGAAAGCTGGAGTCAATTTCTGCTCAGGATAACAGTAGAATTCTTCTTGCATGTTGTAGAGGCAATCTTCCTGGTCCTGTTGGCGCCATGTCTCCAAACAAAACTGCCTGGTTCCACATGTGTGGATAAAATGTGTTAAATCCAGAGGAAAGGGCTCTAGGTCTCTTCAGTGGTGAAGACATGTATGGAATTCCACTGTCAGGTTATCAGCAGAAGAGACATTGTAAAATGAAAGGGGAATATACCTCATCAGGACTGTGCAGACACAGCAGCAAAGTTCTGCAGTTTTGTGAGATGGCGCTGGATGCTGGTGCAAGACCAAGCATGGTGTCTCCATCAGCTACCCCAATGGACCAACACTAAAGGCTGTATAAGAAAGAAGTGTTGGTGGTACCTGTATTTATGTCCTTGCAAACCATGGCATCCCAAATGTGTGCTACTTGTGTAATTATATAGGCCTAGCTACAGAGATTCTCACCTTTAGGGAGAATAAACGGGATTTTAAGCCAACAGGAGTTTCTGATGTTTTACCTCTTCTCCTCATTATACATTAGGACATCCACAGGTGTCTCATAAACTATGGATAATATGATGTGTATTCCTGTCATCCTCATCTAAATTGCAGGGAGGAAATGACAAGTAAGCAACAGTGATGTTCTTCTAGGATTGCATTGTTGGTTAAATCATAGTAACATAGAATTGGCTGGGTTGGAAGGCACCTCAGAGATCACCAAGTCCAACCCTTGATCCACTACTGCTGCAGTTCCAAGCCCATGGCACTGAGTGCCACATCCAGTCTCTTCTTAAATATCTTCAGGGATGGAGAATCCACTACTTCCCTGGGCAGCCCATCCCAATGGCTGATCACCCTCTGGGTAAAGAAATTCTTTCTAATATCCAACCTAAACCTCCCCTGGCACAACTTGAGACCGTGCCCTCTTGTCTTGCTGAGAGTTGCCTAGGAAAAGAGACCAACCCACCCCTGGCTCCAACCTCCTCTCAGGGAGTTGGAGAGAGTGATGAGGTCTCCTCTGAGCCTCCTCCAGACTGAACAGCCCCAGCTCCCTCAGCCTCTCCTCATAGGATCTGTGCTTGAGTCCCTTCACCAGCCCAGTTGCCTCAGTCACAAAAGTCTTATAAGGATTCTTCCACAGCTTCAAATTCCCCAGACCCTTCATGTGTTTGAGCTATCACCTTTCTAAATCTCTGGTGACTGTAGGGGCTCGATTTTATGACTTCATTTTCAGGTAGGCTCTGGGTGGGGTCTTTTGTTTTGTTGTTTGGGATTTTTTCAAGCAACAGTGAAAGATTTCATGCTCTTGTTTTTAGCTCTGACGGAGACTGTAGGCTAACAAATAAGATATGTATTCATGGGTAAATAAAACTAATGAGTCATCCAGTGCTACGTACCTAATTTTTAGCCATTGGCAGCTGTGAAGAAGACACAGACAAAAAGAAAGGAAGCTACTATAGATTTTTTTGTTGATCCATGTGATGCAGTGCTACTTATTTTTAGAAACAGATAAAACAGAAGCAATGCCCTATTGTTTCGTTTTGTTTTGTTTTTTCTCTCTATTCACTCATGATTCTCCTTCCAGCTAAGCCTTACTGTGGAGAGTTCTGTTTCATAAGAGGATGTTGGAAAAGTTCCATATAATCACAGAACAGTTTGGGTTGGAAGAGACCCACCAGCCCAGGTTGCTCCGAACCCCTTCCAGCCTCGTTTTGATCACTTCCAGGGATAGAGCAGCCACAGCTGCTTTGGCCAACCTGGGACAGTGTTTCACCATCCTCACAGTAAAGAACTTCTTATTAATATCTAATCTTTGAATGAAAAAAGCCAAACCCCAGATGCTTGTAATGGAAAAAGATGTGAGTTCTTAGCTGCAGTGCTTTCTAATCAGCAGCAACACAAATGGAATATCCTGCACAAGATATTCCTGACTTTGAAATATCAGCTCCTTTAACTTTTTGATATCTAAGGAATTGTGTTAAATATTACTTCCACAGGATAAGTATAAGTGAATCTTCAAAGAACCTAAAAGCCATAGAAAGAGGACCTAAGTTTTTCTGAGTTGTTTTGTTTTTGAAGTTTGAGGGTGGAACCCTTGCCCATGTTATTCAGCGTAACTGTAGAAAACCAATTTCCCAGATCTTTATTTTTAACCTCCAGGTCCAACTCAGGCACCTGTCTGTAGATGGCATGTGCTACTAAGGAAAGACATTAACCTATTTCGTACAGTGAAAAGGAACAAGTCTTAATTTACACTGAAATACCCATAGGAAGTTAGGAACTGGTCAAGCTTGCAGTTATGACCTTCCTTATATTGACACCCAGGCACCATTTCCTTCTGTGTTATTTGAAGTGCTGTTTCAGAACATTGGCACTATGACAACCTGTGCATTGTAGCTTTAAATTAACTTGTAGACTGAAGTCTACCAAATGAAAATAGAAAATCAACGAAAGAAATGTTTTAGATTTTTTTTTTTGCCAGGTGCTTGCAAACTAATATGTTTCCCTGCAGGCTAGAAATAAAAAGCATCTTATTAAATCACATCATAAATGACCCATGTAGCACAGTTTATTTTACATTACCTAGGTAAGGAGGCACTGAGCCAAATAAATCAAAGTGAACAAGGCAATAATTGTTCCTCCTTTTATATCACCTAAAATATGAGAGTAATGAAGGAAACATGATTAAGGTGAGAATACTTTATTAATAATAGGCTTTTCTTTCATTGTTTTTTAGAGAAACCATTTTCACTGTGGATATGGAAGCCCTTTTGCCTGTATTTTCAAGCTGACATTTCATATGTTTGTAGGGATAATACTGTACTTGTAAACTAAGATCAAGCAAAAAATGTAGGTGGTTTTTTCTAGGGTACAGATTTTATGAGTTGGATTTGTTTTGATTTTTTTTTTTATGACTCCTTGCTGTGAGAAATCATATGTTCAGGAAGAGGTCAAAACATCTCCTCAGAGCTTATATTGAAAATTCTATGATTTTCTGGAGACTAGAGACTATGAAAGAGTCTTTCTTTCATGTGCCAGCTAGTTTTATTGAAAAATGTAATTACTTAATGGAGGTTATATGGTGAATCTGTTTCTTAACTGAACTGTGTACTATACCCATTAGTCTTCAGTAGGATTAAGATTTCACAGAGTAGCAAATTAGATTTAATCATTACAGTTTAAGTAAATGAAATAGCAATATGGCCCAGAGTAGAAAAATGGCCTTAATTATGATTAAAAATATAAAACAAAGAGAAATATATCTTCATGATGAAGATTAATCATCTACTTGCCAGATCTGAAACATGATTAAATGTTTAAAAAATGCATCTTAAAGGACCAGTTGCTTAAGATAGTATTCCAGCCTCCTAACTTCATTGCTGACCCAGTCTAAGGGTCCTTTTATTGCAGCATCCTGCCACCTAGGTCAGCCAGCAGAAGACACAAAAACCCATAGTAGGATATGTATGTATGTATGATATGAAGTATGTAGAGATACTAAATACTGAATTATATATAGGTCTTTCACAGGGTACCTCTGGGTAGCTTTCTCTCTTATGGTTAAGACTTTACATCGTATTTGGGCCATCATGTGTATTTCATATTAATGGACTGAAATTCTTTGAATTTCTCTAATATTCAATATCTAACTGTCCTAAACATTTTATTCCTTTACTTCCTGATGAACAGGTGGTTGCTAGCAGTACCAGAACTGAATGGAAAGAAAGAACAGCCCATAGCCTTTCTCCTCATTTGGAAAAGGCCTTCCATAACGCAGATATCTTAAGCACCTCAAATTCACATTTACTCAAAGCATACACCTTCTAATGATATTTTTTTCCTCATCCCAAATCACTCTCTTAGTTTATAAATTAATTCTGAAGCCAGATCACAGATTGGCTCCGGACTCAAATGCTTGGGAGAAGAACAGAGGAAAGAGAGCTGGGCCAGCTTCCACCAGCTGTCCAGAGACACGATCAACCCATTTGTGCATCTGTGCTAACTCTAACCTGCCAACGAGCCTGTGAAATACTCTGATTGTTTTGATATGCCCTAGAATGGCATCTTTCAGTATTTTATTTTTTTTAAGGGGGAACAGGACCAGTTCATCAAGATTTTTAACACTTTGTCTGGGGTTTTATGGCCAAATGTGAACCAATGCACTACATTCTTGTGTTAGGTTATGGTAATCAACTAAAAAAACTGAATGAATGAGCAAGAGGTTGTACCCATCCTTTAGAAGCATCTGCTGAAGCAGGCATGATCCTTTCCTCCATACTTTATCTGTATTCACCCCTAAATCATTCTCTCTCTTTGAAATTAGCAATTAATTTGGGCACCAGCCAACAGGAGAATAATGAAGGCTATTGAGAGCGGTTTCAAAAAGATCACTTTTCATCTAAATACCTCTGTGCAAAAGGAGACACTCCTGAGCTGTCCTACACAGCCTTTTGGTGTAGGTCACTGGGGATAACAAGCAGCACTTGCCATGAGTCATTGCTGACAGGATTCAGGACTAAATCAAGGAGCCTGATGCAGGAAGCCAAAATATAATCAAAAGGGCGTTTAGTCCTTGTGCTCTTGGCAGACAAGCAATACCCGCTTGTCACTGATGGCTTCAGTCCACAATTGAACTGTGTATGGATTTTGTTTATTGCTGCTAAAGATGGCAGAAGAGTAAATGCTGTCTTTGTACGTTGTTTGTTGTCATAAATTGGTGGCTTTCAAGGCAATCGTTCTGGCATGCTCTGCTTATTTTGGTGGGATGGGACTGGGGGTTTATGAGCATTACACTGGTAGAAATGACTTTGTGTTAAGCTGGTCATAACTGAAAGGGTTAGAGTATATCCAAAAGCAACATTAAGCAGATTGGGCTAAAGATGATGTGTTATCTTAATCAAATATGTTGTCTGAAGGGTAACAAAGTACGGTCATAGCTTTATTGTCACTACATGGTCATTTACTAGAAGCCAGTAAACTACACATTGCTTGTTAAAATATGAGTGACCTTTTCAAGGCTGAGTAGAGTGCTAACTATATTAAATGAGTCACGTTTCCTTATCTGGAATGACAGATGTTTGATTTCGTTGACATTTGCAGAAATGCACAAACAATTACGACTTCAGTTGTTTATTCATCAGAGAACGTGAAGTTACCTGATGGTGCATATATACTGGGGAGTTATGTACAATAAATCTTGCTGTTGCTGTTGGTCTAATGTAACTTTATCAGCATTTAAAAAGACATAGGCAACGATTGTTTTCTTCATGAAAAGGTCATTTCTTTCTGGCAGGTGATGTTTTAGACACCAGCAGTATCTCAGGGAAGCCTAAGACATATAATTAATTGTTTCCAGACATTACTGAAAATCAAGCATTGCACAAAACAACATGAAAAGGCATCTAATTTAGGTACTCTTGAATTTTATGAGCCTCACCAAGTTAAGGAGTGTTCTTCTCTTTTTGTATGGTCTTTGAATGAATGGGTAGTATCTGCTGGATGGTTTACTGGGAATTCTTTTCCTTGGCAGCAATCCAAAACACCTTATTTTTTGGCAAATGTTTCAGCATGTATTTCAATTTTCTACCACTTATAATACTTATTATAGCAACACAGCAATGTAAAAACACTTCCTGTTGAGAAAATGAGGTTTGGGAATAATTGCAGTCCTTTGGACTTATACAAGTAGAACCAAGCAAAGAAATGTAGTAAGAACTAGAGAATATTTTTTCAGATACAGCAGTGCTATGTGAGAAATCATTATGTGCAAAGAATGAAATTTTAGGAAAGCTGGATTTTGTGGCTAAGCACTGCAGAATAGAAAGAAATGTAATAGAAAAATTTTACGAGTTGATTTAATTTCTTACTTTTTTGCATATTGATACCAAACTAACAAATATTTTTCTGTGTAAAACAGAGGAACTCTGAGCATTCAGACACTTCTGCAAACTCTTGCCCCTTAGACACTACTCTACACATACATAAAAGAGGAAAAAAACCAGTAACTTGGAGAAGGTCCATCAAAATAGATGAAATGATGGCACAAAAAGTATTTTTACCACTTCTGCAGAATTTTTACTGTCAAGGAAAAGGAAATTCAAAGAAATTTCTTAATTAGCTAGACTTTGAATCCATCCAATTTCTCTTTTATAGCTTCCCTGGAAATATATTCCTGTACTTCAAGAAATGCAAGTATCTTTTCCAATCTGAACATCTTTTTCCAGCCTGAAAATACTCAATATTGAAAACATGAACTTTCCAAACCACTAAGTACTTCTCTTCTAAATGTCTGCTTTATGTGACATTGGCAGTGCCATTCTTGTTATCTTGAAACCGAATTTGTATTTCTGCATTACAATACTATAAAGCTTTAGCTTCTTGTAGGGTTTTGAATGCTTCCTAAATTTAATCTTTTTGAGATAAAAAGAAATGTGACACAAGCACCTATAGAAGACTGTGTTGTAAAAGGAGGGAGCAATGAATTTTTGACATCCAGCAAGACAGGATATCAAAGGATATAACAGAGATATTATGAAGGTAGGTGGTGCATTTCTGCATTTCCATTGCCTACTAAAGTATTTTTTCTTTTTACAAGAAGAATGGAAAACATGGCAGTATCAGCAGCCTAATGGATAGTCTCATAGATGGGTAATCATTAGCATCAAATGGGATGTGTGTTGAAGTTTCAGAGGATACTAAATGATAGAAATGGAGAAACTATAGTTTTCCAGAATGGCTAGTGAGATTGTACAAATTTCTGAGAAGAAAAATGTCTGGGGTTAAAAGTAAGCAAAACCATAGCTTTTTTAATACACAGGCTGACATTTTCTAATTTTTCTTTACTTAACGACTTCTAATTTTGGGGACTATGACTTCCTTAAGTCTGCACTGATCTGGTATTCACAAAGTGTTTTGGCAGACCTTTTTCTGAAAAATTGTTGTCTGAATAATTGGAGATGGGGACTTCAGAACTGAAGAACTTGGATCACAAACATTATAGAAAATACAAACCAAAATAAGGGGGTCCACTGCTGCTGTTTTATTTTGAAAGTCCTCCTGTAAATACAGATGGCTTAATTCAGTAACAGTTAATGCAGAATACAAACTGTAGATATGAATCCTGAATTCTCTTTCTTTAGAAAAAGAAAAAGATACTGTTTCTGTTCTTTGGTACACAACTACCAAAACTCATTCACCCTCTGATGCATGTCCTTGGTGTGTATTTTGGTGCTAAATCCACGGATTTGCTCTCTGTCCCAAGCCCCCAGCAGTGGCAGGGTGCAGTACCCTCCCACCCCACAAATCCAGATCCACCCCTGCTACTCATGGACCTGCTGGCTGTTCTCACCGGTGGTTATTCACATGAATATAATGAAAAGAAAAAAAAACTGAAAAATTCAGGGCCAAATCTTTCTCCTTTTTATTCTTTTTCCACCTGGCCTAACACCCTTCTGTTCATAGTTTTTTCTTGAATGTGGTATGATGCATATGTGAGACATTTTAATCTTGGGCTGGTATCTCTCATCCAGCAGTGTCCTCCACTTTTTCATCTTGAGTGAAATGGTTGAACTCTTGCTTTATTCTCTTTTGCCAATAGACTTTGAATCATCTTCTATTTCTCTTTGGTCACTAATTTTTCAAAAGCCATTCATTTCTAGCTGAGACCAGAGGTTTCATTTAGTAATCTTACTGAAAATTGCTAAGGGAGTTTAGGAAATGAGTGTTTTCAGTCCCTCTGACATATTGTAGTTCCACTCTACTATAATTTCTGAAGAACTTTTTAGAGGTGGTATCTGACAGCAATCTTGTTTTCAAAAGCAGAACCTGTGGTTATTTTCCTCTCCTGTGGAATCTGATTTAGGGGGTTCACAAGGCTGGTGGAGGGGATATCTAAATTTAGCTGGAGATAGAAGCAGTCTGTGATCACCCCACACACAGGGAAGATTTTGTGCAGAATATGAGACTCAGACTGAGTTTCAGGTGACCTCCATTGGCTTCCCAAGAGCATGCTGTAAGCACACAATTTCAGGTATCTTGATGAGGGTGTGCTGCTCTCAGCACCACCCACTGGAGACATTCCAGTTTTCAAGGATTATTTAATTACCAGCTGTATTTCACATTTTATTAGGATGTTTTATTAGGGCCGAAGAGAACTGGGTTTGCATTCTAATAAGTAAAAAGTAAATACATACAACTGTATTTAAACACTCACTGGAGCAGGTGCTGACAGTGTCTTCTTTGTCATAAAATTAGGTTGACAATCAATTTATGGGCTTTATATAACCAAAACATAAATTAAACCAGTACAAACATGGCGATCATAGCTGCTCACTACAAGTGAGGCACTAGAGAAATGAGAGGGTCTGAGTCCTATCTTGTGCTTGATACTGTACTGTGCTGGTGTTCCACTTGGCTTTCTGGTTTGCACATCCCATTTTTAGAGTTCGCTACATAGCAAACCTCAGGAAAACTAACTTTCATTAAATTCTTAAAAAATAAACTATCTAAAGTACTACTAGTTAAGTTTTTGCTGACATATGGAAGGTTTAGAGTAACTGGCAAATTATTTTGCACAAATGTAATCCAGAGGTAAGTTGAAATTGAACTGACAAACAGCTACTTTAACTTAAAAGAGGTGTCAAACTGAGAATGTATAAAGTTTAAATTATTTTAAAGTCAAACCTTCAGCTGCTTAGTTGTCCTCTAGATAAGCTGTCAGGTGCCCATACTCCCCTTTTCCATTATGGACTAGGCAGAGGCATTTAAACTCGAGAAGCAAGATAAATGGTGCAGCATCTAAATCTTTTTGCAGAATATCTCCCAGAATATCTGCTGCCACTTCAGAATATGACAAGGAACACCACATTCAGGGGCTGCCAGCCTTCCTCTGCCCTCTCAAAAAACCCAAATCCAAATCAAAACCCAACAAATCTAGCACCCTTCTACCCAGATCCATAAAGCTGACAATAAAGTACTCCCAACTGGGCTATAAAGAGGCATTTACAGCTCCTGACAGCGGGTTGAGATAATAGTGAGTTAACAGCTTAGCTGCTGCTGTTTGACTCAAAACAATTTTATGCAATATTGGATTCAGAGGACAGCACTATGTCTGGAAAAACAAACAGGAAAGAAAAGTGACAGCCGTGGGGTAAGGGCGAGGAAGCTGACGCACAGCAGTGCACAGTGGCACAACAGTGATGTGCATGTTTCCAAAAAAGTTTCCAATTAGCTGTCCCTAAATCTTAAGCAGCAGTGCTTCAGGCTGTCAGAAAACAAAAACAAAAACAAAAACAAAAACAAAAACAAAAACAAACCTCTGTTAAGACAAGGTCTTGATGAGATGATCCTCTTTAAGGATGCACATCTTCTTCAGGTTTTGCTTCCAATTACCTGTGTGGCTTACGAACACACGCAACAAGAATTGCTCATTCGTATCATTCATATTAATAATTCATACATATATATATATATACACACACATTAATTTTTTTCCCAACAGCTCATCTTGCTGCTGGTTCAGACAACAGGTAATACTTTCAGCTAACTGCAAAGCCTCATTTACTCAAATACCTTTACTGACTGATGCAACAAGCTGGTGGCTGATAGTCTTCCCTTCTGAAGGATGAGATCTATCTTCTGGCCTTTACAAAACTAGATTACCTCCACAATTATGGAGCACTTTTCAATGTTATACTTAAGTCTAAAGAACCCACAAGCACTTCTAAACTGTAATGGTGCAATCAAAAGTTTAGAAAAAGGAAGCAAAACTTCATACCACGCTCCCATCTCCCTCCTTCCACCACTTGTCATAATTTTTATACCCACTTGTTTTTTCACCAGCAAGGTGTGTTTCCACAGTTTGTTGCTGGCTCTGGCTCAGTTAGGTTCTCAGCAACACTATTTATACACTGACATTTTTCGAAGAGCTTCGTGCTTTACCTAGCTAATGGAAAAGGTAGCACAACTGCAGAGAAGAACTTAATATTATTCATGGAATACTGAAAGAGAAAATGGATAGCATTAATTCCAGCAAATACTATTATTTTAAACTCATTTAAATGCAAGTCAAACTTATTGACCATACCATCCTAGGGAGAGACTAGCATTTATCTTAATGCTGTAATCAGAGAAAACAAAAGCTAGTTACGAAGTCAGGCTGGTGTTCATGTTTGCAAGGACAGGCCATTAGCACAGCTGCCTCTGATAAAACCTACAGATTTGGCAGAGTAGGGGAAATTCTACCCTTATGTTTTATTTAATAATGAATCAATGATTAATTGCATGCATCCTTATCTGTACAGACGGTCTTCGGGTTGTTGCATTTTCATCTGGATCTGCCATAAACCACCTATACCAAAGTCTGTGTTTCCAGTACCATATAACCTAAGCTTTTATCAATCTACCCATTTTTCCACCCATGTATTTTTGTGTTAATTGAAGATATAATTACATTGTCTGTAACAATAAACAAACATGCCATTGTGTTCCCCTGATACTCCATTCCAATTTCCAGTTAAGCAATCCAGACTTATATGATGTCTTGCCCCACTCTCTATATTTGCACACATAAAAGTAATGATTATATATACCTCAGAGCTTTTTAATGTACCTCACTAAAGTGAGAATGGGCATGAATATTTTTATAACACTGGACAGCTAGACTGTATCCCGGCTGTGCTATGACAGTGGATCTATCATTTGACCTTTTTGTAACTTTGTTTTCTTGTTCATGAAATTGAGATCAATGTCTTTATATAGAGGCTGAAAAATGGTTTCTTCCTTTCCCTTCCTCTTCCCTTTCCTTTCTCCTTTCTACTCTTGCCTTCCACTCCTCAATAATTCCATTTAATTTTTTTAATAATATCCACTGATATTGCTACACTCAGATTCAGGAAATCAGCCAAATACTGAATCAGTACTGAAATGCAATGTATACACATGACCTTTATCTTTAAAGAATAAACATAATTTTCATTTATTAGACTGTGCAATACTGTCTGAGCTTTCACCCACTGCTTATGCTCAACAACAATGGCTCCTAATTTTGTTGTCATGACAACCACATCTCTACTTTCATATTTTCTTTCTCAAGCTCCATTTGTTTATAAACAAATTGTTTCATGTTTCTATGTTAACTTCAAACAAAAATGAAAATCATAGGTCAGCAAAAAAAAAAAAAAAAAAACAACCACAAAGAGTAGCTGATAACTTCTACTACAGAATATTTTGATTTTCTACTCTACTATTTAATTAGTAGTTAAAAGATTTCTTTGTAAGTTCTGTGAGTAAATCATACTCTAATTATTGTATAGGGCAAAATATAACTTCAAATGATCATCACTACTCTAATAGAAAGCCAGGAGAAACTTATTCCAGGTTTCTCTTTAATTTACATGCAAGCTTTTCTGAAGTGTTCATCTAATCCAGTATGCTACCTCCAACGTGATTTAGTACCAGATGCTTCAAGGTAAACTGAATGAAACCTGGAATTTTTGTTCTTAGGGAATAAAAAAAAAAAAAAAAAAAGCAGCCTATTGCTTTGCTTCATGAAATGGAATCTGAAAATATATACCATATTTAATTTAACTGAGCAAAAGTCCTTCAGTCTTCCCTCCAATTTAATACTGTTTCATTCTTGAATGATAGCATACTGCTTAGTGAAGGAGCAGTTCAAAGTTTGTGCTTAATTTTTCCCTTTAAAAACAAGCAAACTAATCAGTCATGGCAGCATCTTCAGCACCTTAACTCACTGCAGAAGTCACAGCTTGAGTTGTGAGCACTGAATTTTTATTGAATAAAGTATTACAGATGTGAATGATTTTGAGAAGACTTTTTCCTCTCATTCTTTTGTGAACTGAGGCATTCTAATAGATTACTCTTTCTCTGGGTTTTTGCGTGTCCTTCAGTAATCTGGGTAGAATAAGAAAATTCCACATCATATTCAAGAAATGGCAAAAGCCTTGTATGTGTACCATGGTATCTACTGCGATGGTTTCCACCCCAAACCTCCTTGACTTTTTGATTGCCATTTTGAATTCCAGTCTGCAATGGCATCTTCTGCTAGAATGATCATGATTCATTCAGGATACATCACCCCCCTGAGAGTTTCAATTACTCCACTATCACCTTGCAGTTGTCAATACTGAATTTTACCTATCAGGCTGATTAGGAATTAGCTACCTCTATGCACCTAAGATATATAATATAAACATGTAGACGATGAAGCATGGCTTTGCCATCCCATTTGTGCTAACAGTCAACATTTGTTATTTTCAAAAATATCTAACTTCTGATACACTCCTCTTCATCAAAATACTTCGAAAGCCTCAGAGCACTTTGTGAAGATTTTGTGAGTGATCAGCTGTGTTTAGGAAATGAGGCAAAGTAATGTTCCATAGTAATACAGAAAGAACCTGATGGATTTAAAAGAAAGAACTTGATGGATTAAGAACTGGCTACACAATAGAGCCCAAAGAGTGGTGATGAATGGGACAGATTCCAGCTGGAGACCTCCTATGACTAGTGGAGTCCTCCCAGGATAAGTGCTGTGCTGGGTCCAGTCCTGTTCAGTATCTTTACCAATCTCCAATCTTTACCTGGATGATGGGACAGAGCATCCTCTCAGCAAGTCTGCTGATGACACAAAGCTGGGAGGAGTGGCTGACACCCCAGAGGGCTGAGCTGCCATTCAGAGGGACCTGGACAGGCTGGAGGGTTGGGCAGAGAGAAATTTAAATAATTACAACAAGGGCAAGTGTAGAGTCTTGCATCTCAGAAAGAACAACCTCAAGAATTAGTATAGGTCAGGGACTGAGTTCTTGGAGATCAGTGAAGGGGAAAGGGCCCTGGGGGTGCTGGTGGATGGAAGGATGAACATGAGCCAGCAATGTGCCCTTGTGGCTAAGAAGGTCAATGGCATCCTGGGGTGCATTAGAAGGGGGTGGTCAGTAGGTCAAGAGAGGTTCTTCCTCTTTACCCTGGTGAGGCCACATCTGGAATATTGTGTCCAGTTCTGGGCCGCTCAGTTCCAGGAGCAGGAGATTCCTGAAATAGTCCAGAGCAGACCCTCCAAGATGATTAAAGGGAGAGGAGCATCTTCCTTATGAGGAAAGGCTGAGGGAGCTGGGTCTCTTCAGCTTGGAGGAGAATTAGGGGTTTATTAATGGTTACAAATACACAAAGAGAGAAAGACAGGAGGATGATGCCAGGCTCATTTCTATCATGCCCAATGGCAGGGCAAGAGGGAATGGATAGAAGCTTGAGCATAGAAGGACGTTTCATATACACAAGGAAAAATTTTTTCACTGGGAGGGTGACAGAGCTCTGGCCCAGGCTGCCCAGGGAGGTTGTGGAGTCTCCTTCTCTGGAGACTTTCAAATCTCACCTGGATGTGTTCCTGTGTGACCTCCTGTAGGTGACCTTGATCTGGCAGGGGGGTTGGACTCAGTGATCTCTTGAGGTCCCTTCCAACCCCTAACACTCTGATTCTGTGAACCTCAAACTAAAGGTTTGAAATTTCAGGACATCTAAATCACACCTGCTTAGATTTAACTGAGAAACCCCTTGAGGAGGAGTGGTATCTGATATAATTAAAATGCTGAAGTGTGAACCTCTCTGGAAACCAAGTTAAACTCTTTTGAGTTGTAAGTCAAAAATTGAAATTGTAAAGGGTAAGATTATAACAAGAAAATTGGAAAAAAAAAATAAAATCAGGAGTCAAAAAAGACTTTCCTTAAAACTGCATCTGGCAAGCAAAAAAATACTCATGGATATGTTTCCTCCATGTCTTTTATTCAGTCATTCTTTTGTACTCTTTTCCCAGGCAACTCTCAGCAAGACAAGAGGGCAGGGTCTCAAGTTGTGCCAGGGGAGGTTTAGGTTGGACATTAGAAAGAACTTCTTTCTGGAGAGGGTGATCAGGCATTGGAATGGGCTGCCCAGGGAAGTAGTGGATTCTCCGTGTCTGGAGATATTTCCAAAGAGCCTGGATGTGGCACTGAGTGCCATGGGCTGGGAACTGCAGCGGTAGTGGATCAAGGGTTGGACTTGCTGATCTCTGAGTTCCCTTCCAACCCAGCCAATTCTATGATTCTATATGATTTCCCACCATTCAGTCTGCCCTAGCATTTTATTACCATCAAAAACCTTCCACCCTGTGGAGCTAGCCATGTATGAAGAGTTGAGAGAAGCTACAAGCAGTGGTTATAAATAGGCCTGCTCTAAAAATCTGAGTTTCTCTGGCTTACCTGAATAAAAAAGTTTGAAGAGAGAAGGTACTTTAGGATCTGACATGCTCCTAAAATCAACCTATAAGCAGTGATCTTCTCATAACAGCAGAGCAACATCTGCAATCTGGAAAGTTAAATGTTGTCAAACATCTGTTATTAATGACCACATATGTCCCAGTGACACCCAGTATTACCCATCCTAGCAACAAAATGAAGAATTTTAGACTTTCATTTCATTGAACAGTGACAAGATTATAGGGAATCCAAGAGTAAAAAAAAGAAATGCCCTTTGGGTAGTATACAGACGAATACAGACTGCCCCAGTTTTCATTAACAGACAGACCAAAACAGATGTGTTTCTAGTACAGAAGGGGAATTTTTGATAACTGAAGAGAACCCTCAAGTCAGAGAGAGAGTTTGGAGACTTGATAATTGATGGAACTTAGGAATTAACTGAAAACTAGCCAAGCAAGTCATGTAGAGGAATAGTCCAATTCTAAAGGGACTAATTACAGCTTGAGCAGCATGTAAGAATAACAGTGTGCAGTAGAGTATGTGTACTCATACTAAAAATACAAACAACTGGAGAATTGAACAGATCAGAATGAGCAACTGCACTTAACCAGTGAAGAAGTTGAAATAATGGATTAAAAAGGCTACAAAAAGACCATACTAAACTTCCTTTTTAAAGGAAAGATTAATTAACAATGGAACATCATAAGCATGGATTTATCAAATGATAGTGTATGAACACCAGAATGCAGGTAGTCAGCTACCATACACAGAGCAGGGCTGATGTGATTTGTGACTTAGTGTCATAAAGAATGGAGCTTATAATCAGTAAAAGATGGAAGACAACCATCAGCAAAACTGAGGTTTAGCCTTGCAAGTTGTATTAGTAGAAATAAACTTAAAAAGCAGGTTAGAGGTCATAGGTACTGTGATTCACATCAGTTATTTCTTCATAAATTGGTGTCAGGGTTGGAAATAGGATCGTAATTGGAAAACTTAATACCACTAGTAGCCTCCAGGACCCCTATGCTCCTCAATGACAATGATCCATAAAAGTAGTAACACTGTGAAAAAGGGTGGTTACAGTTTTAGAACACACCCTGGGAGGACAAGGTCACTAACATTTAATCTAAAAATAACTCTTTAAGTTTAAACACCCATGTTTAAATATATAAGCTGAAAAGTACAGATAAGGGGATATTCAGAATAGTGACCTTATTTTAAGCAGACTAAAGGAACTCAATTGCTCAGCCCACAAGATAAACCTTCTCAGATGCTTCTTAGTTTTCAAATATACCAAGGACTTGAGTGTAATGGGTCCTGGAAAGAAATTAACCAGTTATTTAACTTAAGAACAAAACCAGTGAGCAAGATATAAATAAATCACAGTGGAAGTTAAATTTGTGATAAGCAAGAGAAATGCAATTCTGCAACTGGCTTTCACTCAGACTTCTCTTGCAACAGATATTTAACTTGCTCACCTGCAACAGGAAGCAAATGAGACTTTGCCACCCACTTTAGTTTTTGCATTAAAAATGGGCAGAATTATTTTTAGAGTTCCTAGAGTTCCTCCAGGGAACAGGAAACAAGTAAAGCAGAAAACCTTGAAGGAAAGCAAAGCACAGTACTCCAAGTTGCCACTTCAGAACACTGTTAGAAAAGGTGAAGGTTATGCCAGTGCTTTTCTTACCTTGTCTTTAGCTAGTGTGGTCATAGCAAAAAAAAGTGAAATTACTTCCTCCTTATACTGCCAATGGAGCCACTAGCTTAAACAGCTGTCAAATCAAGTTGGTAGAAACAAGATTCTTCACATCTCCTACATTAAACAGGCCCCAATGTTAGGCATGACCTTGTGCTAGGACTACAGCTGGAACCTCAGTGACCACTTCTTTCCAAACAGCTATAAATTTACATCAGCATCATACTTTTGATAAGCTGTAGAATATTACCAGTGTTTTTTCTGGTCAAAGCTGTGGTTATTGCTGCTGTACTTGTTCTCCAGGCTATATGATTATCAGAGACTGCAAGCTAATGAAATCTGCAGGACAATGCCTATGTTCCTCCTCAGAGCAACAATAATGCAGCAAACTATGGACAGCTACAGACAACAGTGGTTGTCATGGATTATAGTGACAGCAGACCCACTGTATGGCTCATCAATTATAAAACATTCCAATTCACTACTTGGCTGGCCATCAGCCTAAGACGACCATTTAAATGCCTATCCAGCTGACTACCTTAAGCCCAACTTCAGTTTTGAGATGCAACTATTCCAGCCCTCTGTTTTTTATATACATATAAGACAGTTGTGTTAAATTTAATGTCAATACACTGCAATCAGAAGAAGTTCTCTGTACACACCAGTTGTCAAAAACACTTCAGGAGCTTCACAAAATACACAGCCCAAGACCTTCAGGTTAAAGATTTTATTTAGACACAACCAGCATTGTACACAGTGCAGCTATCCTTTTCCCATTGAAATATGGTATGCAGAAAACTTCAACTCTGCAAGGAAAAAAAAAAAAAGCATTAACAAATTTAAGAACTCTGTGTTACCTTTTAACTTTAGAACAGCTAAAAGAAAACCATTTGCTTTAACTATGATTTTGATAGGCTTTACTTCATCTACCACATGCTTTTGTAGCAGCAACCTTGTATTACATGAAATCATAGAATTCCAAATGCTCAAGTTCACTATAAGTCTGATTACTTTTTGTGGCTATTCTAGGAAGCAAAAACCATAAGACTGGCAGAGGAATTAAACAGGTGACTTTAATTTATTCCATTTATGAGATCTGAATGAAGACTGCTACTTTCTTTCAAGAACTACTTGAGTCACTCCTGCTCCCTGAACAGAATTGTTTCTCACATTACAAAATACCTGGTATTTCAAAAGTGGAATCAGATTAAGATATCTGATGTGGCCTTTTAACTGCAAATGGCATGCTTGCATAGCCTGAGCTATGTCTAGGGCTTGCCTGTAAGGATCACCAAGAAAGCATCAATTAATTATCAAACATTACTGCTGTTAATGCCCTTATTTTAAGTGCACCTCATCCTGTAAATGGTTAGGAATGTTGTATGGTGTGACTGTTTTAACATGAGTTTTCCACTGAGTTTTAACTGGCACATCAGAAAGCGTTTACAGTATCACAGTTTCTCATACTGTTTTGTTCACATCACATGTGCCAGTTATTCCTACAAATTATATGAATGCAGCTTTAAGTTTCCTCAAAGAAGAGGGCAGACATGCTCTTGATTACAGTTATTGTTTAAACTGAATCAGCAGCACACTTCTTTCAGGCCAGCTGTTGGCTAGCTGCAGTCAGAAAGGTGTGGGACCACCTTTGGGTTTGGGGAGCCAAAGTCCACAAGTCTGTGAAGGTCTAGCAGCCTCATGAAGCAACCTTAAACATATTCATTATTTGAGCTCAGATGCAACTGCAGACCACAACTCTAAGCACTTGGACTGTGAAAGGCTGAAAACTTCAGTAGCAGTTTTATATGAATTTAAATGGCAGTTTTAGATGAACTTAAAACACTTAAAGGTCAGTTTTGAAGACAGATTCCACTGTGTTGCAAGATCTAACAAAATCAGTTACCTAATTATCACAATTACAGTCTGTCCTCTTCATTTCTTAAGAAGCTGGTGTCTGACAATAGCAAAAGGGGCAACAAATCCACTTCCAAAGAATCCACACATTAGGACGAGTAATCGCCATTTATTGTCCACAGAAAATGGAAGATTCTAGAAGACAGAAGTTAATATAAGTTTAGCAATCAATCCAGCAATTCCTTCCTCATTGACTGAAAACTGGTGCAAGTTCAGAGCACTAAGAGGTGGTATTAAACTGACTAATCAGTATAGAAACGAAATCCCTTCCTTTTAAGGAAAGAGACACAATAATTATAATAACAGCTTGGATGTGACCTCGGTGGAGGTCATTTTGCCCACTCTTCCACTCATACAGCCAAATACAAATGTCACTGATGATAACCCCCCCCCCCCCTCCCAGCTGTTCAAACAACCTGCTCCAATATTTAATTACCTTCGTTATGAATATTTCCTCATGCTTGTCAGGCATGTAAAATTAGTTTTTTAGAAATAAAGCTTAGGAGAACATAAATAAATACTAGACACAACAGAAAGCGTTTACAGTATCATTCTTGCCCTTCATACTCCAATGCTCATCATCTGTGCCAATGAAAAAGGCTGCAGGAGCCTGAAGTCTTGGGCTTTGCTCAAAGCCCACCCAACATCGTCTGGAGAACTGGCAACACAGCAGTTATTACTCTGCTCCTCACATCCAGGCTCGCCAGAGCTTTAGAACCCCATTATGTAAAAAATCCTTCATGGGGGTGCTCATTGATTGAGGAGCTCACCCTGAGCATGCCCGGGGCACAAGGGGCCCGCGTTTCACTCAAGCGCCTACGGCGAACCAGGGCAGGCCCATCCCGCGCCTTAAACCCCATCCTCTCTCCAGCAATCCCCATTTCCCTCCGGTCCCTCCCCCGGGAGCAGCGGCGGGGCTGACCCCTGAGCTAGGCCTGACCAGAGGCCTCCCCTGGCCCCTGCGAGTCCCGCCAGCGCCGTGTCCCTCAGGGACGTGTTTTACCCCTTCCTGCTTCCATCCCCTACCATAGCCATTACATTCCACCCCCTCCCTCCATTCCCCGGCGGACCCCGGCCCATCCCACAGCATCTCCAGGCCCGGCCGCAGACGCCTTCCTGCGACCTTCAGGCCAGGCCGCGGCGAATAAGCCTCTCCCCTTTCACTTTACCTTTCCGGGGCCTTCCTCATAGTGGGTCCTGCGGAGGGCGGTGGTGCTAAACCTCCGGACAGCTGCAGTCAGCATGGTACCGAGTAGGGCAGCCCAGCGAACCTCTCCCCTTCACGACCTTCCCGCAGCAGCGCCGGCGCCTTCTGGGAGCGGCAGGCAGGGACAGAAGAGGAAGAGGCGGGAAACCTCCGGAGCATGATGGGAGTTGTAGTTCCTCGGCGTGCCGGCGCGGTCACGTGCCCCCCAACCGCGGCTTCCGATTGGACGGGCTCTGAGCCTCGGAGGCGGGAGCGCTGCGCCCCTCTCCATCTTCCGCCGCCGCCATTTTGTTGGCAGTCCCCTCAGGTCCTGGCGGGGAAATGGCACCTTGCAAGGTGGGGGAGAAGTTGAGTGAGAAAAAGAAGAGAAAGCAATGACGACAGTGGGAGTGGAAAGCAAATAACCACCCCCGTGCTGCCTCAGGCTGCTTTGGCGGGTCGTAGAGGCTTCGGTTCTTTGTAGGCTGGCAAAGCAGTGGAGGCGTGAGTGGAAATCTGTGCTTGGTCTCAACAGTCCTACAGAAATAGAGGTCATTTGGCTTCCCCTTAGCTGGTGGTTGTGGTTTTGAAAACAAAGAGTCCCATAAGTAAGGCCAAGAAAAAAAGTAAAGATTTATGTGGTATTGCCAATTTACAGGAGTATATTCTGGCTTAGTTTTCTTACAAAGTAACACCTGAAAGAAGCTTGACAACATGGATGAAAAAAACCCCAAACCAGCCCAACCTTCATGTTTGGTAAAGCAGTATTAAAAAAATTCTACAAAGCTCTAAAATGATCTTGTGTGTTTTCTAATATACAGAAGTTACAATTGTTATTAGCTCAGGTGCAACTTTCTGTGTCATTCTTTTGTGTTATACGGCATAATGTAGTTTCTGAGTTCTGAATTTGTAGTAATTCCAATAGCATGCCTTTTAAAGCTAGGAGTAGTCAGAATTTTTTTTTTTTTTCCCAAAACACTTTTTTATGTACTGTTTTGCTCACTGTACTGTGACAAGCCAAATGGAAATTTCAGTGAGATAATCTCTGTCTACATGTATATTGATGCCTTGATCAGAAAGAGCTTTGTTGTGATGGCCTTCTCATTATGGAAGCAAAATAAATACTTCCACCTTGCATTTATATTTATTCATATGTCTACTAGTTCTAGCGTTATTATAATCTTCACTAAAATGTCCTGTAAACATTGCTGTTTTACAAGCCTGTAGTTCTTCCTGGAAACTGTCAGAATGAATAGATATCACATTTGTTATGCAAGGAATTTTTCTATGGCAGCTTGGCATAAGCATTGGAAACTCAGCTATTTATCACAGCTTTTTCTTAGAGGTTTTATGTGAGTGTAGTTTGGTCTAAGTTATATCTTCATGCTTATTTTGTCCAGAGATAAACCACAGGCCATTCATACTGATCCCCTCCCATCCCCTCACAAAAAAAAAAAAAAAAACCAAACAAAAAAGCAAGCAATAAAACAAAAAATGCCAATCCTATCACAATTGCATTTGTCAGAGTTTACAATTCTTTATCTTCCTTCATCTGCTAATTCTCAAGCCAGACGGAGAATGCTTCAGTGTTTCTGTTAACCTCTGCACCAGCTATTTAAGTAGCAAAGTCTCTTTTCTCTCTTTCTTGAGACACTTGTAATTTCAATTAACAGCATAGTTGTCCTCTGCTTTCTGTTTAGTACTCTGTCATCTTTTTAACAATGTTCTCATTTTAGTGTGGCTCTTTTTGTAGTGGGTTTTTACTGAGTTTGTTGCTGCTGAGGAGCTGCTGAATGTAAGTGTAATGATCAGTGTTACACAGTGGCAGCTCAGTGATGAGATTTTGTGTCCGATCATTTTGTATCATGTTTTTCAGGACCAAGTAAGCAGTTCATTTTCTTCTTGTGGTCTCATAGCCAGCTGATTGACAAAGCAATCAGCAGCATGGCTTAAAAATCTCTTCTCTACTTAACATGGCAATGTGATTTTTTTGCTCAAAGCATTCAGCAGTATGGTTAAAAAATTTATTCTCTGCTTAACATCACAAGGTAATTTTTGCTCCATCTACTGTGGATAATTGTAGTCACTCAGTGAAATTGCAGTTCTTGTCCCTATACTAATGTAAATCCAGCATGCCAGCTCTCCTGGTGGGGAGAGTGGTTATCACAGTGCTACATTGCTGATGCTGGGTTTGGACCTGCCACCAGATTTTGGTACTCAAGAAGGCTGTTAATTACAAAGACAGATATTAACCAGTGTCTAATAGAGAATATTACCACATCAGTGTCTGAGTTTACTCATTGATTTTCCTATGTATATTGAATCCCAGCACTACAGTGTTTTGTTGATCTACATCATTCTGGTGAGTTTGTGACAGGCTGTTGTGTCATTGTTTCCTTTTCAGGCTATGTTGCTGCATATTTCCATACAGATTAATATTAGGAGGCACAGTGGATCCAGTATCTTGGCTTTGAGATAATCCAGATATCTTCTGTAATGATTCCTTCAGTGATAATTGTTAGAGGCTTTCGTTAGCAATGGTAGTATACTCATTGACCTGATGGTTTGAAGATATATTCTATGTGGACAGTAACAGAGGTCTGTAGGGAGATAAGATAGCAGTAGGTTTTCAGGAGAAGCAGTGACCCATTTTACAGCTGATGAAGCAATTTTTATGAATGGCTATATCTGTTCTCTTTCAAAGTATAAACTAGAAAATTAAGAATGCCAGTCTGGGCATTTGAGAAAAACATGCAGGAAGAGTTTAGAGAAATAGACTCAATTGCATCAACTGGAATTTTGGCAAAGAAATGAAAGAGAGTATCTTACAAATTATTACAAATATAATTCAATGTAATTATAATTAGGATAATGAGGTAGCAGGGCAGGTAAATGTTCCACTGGGTGCCTTTGTATTTTACTTTATAACTTGCACACATATTGTAGGGCTTACAAAAGAAATTACTAAGTGAAGCTACCTGGCCTGTATTATGTGGAGGGTCAGAGCAGATGGTTATAATGGTACTTTCTGGCTTTTAAATTTGTGAATCATTGAATCTAGGCTTTTAATTCACATACAGATTTTAAGATATAAAATTCTTTCTTCCTTTAAAATACCTTGTACAATAATTGCCTAGATTTGCCAGGTTATCTTCTTCATTTTCTGTAATCCATTGCCTTTTGCTGCTTATGAATATGAATTGGTCATGAATTATTTCAGGTACTGCTCTCTCAGTGCTACTCACTTTTCCCCACAAAGAGCATTCTTCTTTTTGAACTGTAAGACAAAAGTATGAATCAGAAAAAAAAAACTAGGTAGCCAAATAATACTTAATATATATCTTTTGTGATCTGGATTAAAGAAAGAAGCATAGAAAGCTTAGTGGATGCTTCAGCAAAACACAAAGGGTTTATCCATTTCCAAGCTGATCATGCCAGTTGCTGAGATATAATGATAGAACCTAGATACAAGCTGTATTGGCTTTTTCAGTTCTGTTTTATGAGTGAAGGAAAGAGCTGTTTTTAAATACTGAAATTATTTGTGCTTAACTTCACATGTATGTACCTCATGAAAACTTTTTAATAGCATAAACTTCCTACGTTTTTTTCATAGTGTTATGGACAGAGGTCTCCAGAGACAAAACAACTATCATAGAAGACATGAAAATACTGCTTTTTGGCAGAAATGATCCGAGTATTGTTGGCATAGGCAAATTATTTTGTTAAAATTAGGTGTTGGCCTCCATCTGGTCATAAGGTCAGGGATTTACCACAAGAATAAGCAGTTGTTAAATGCTAATTAATGAAGGGAAAGACTGAACAGAAGCTGTAAGAGACATTACATAATGGATAATGGTTACATATTTTTTAGCAGAACTGTATGTAAACTGTAATATTTCTAATAGAAATGGGATAATTTGTCAGGATCTTAGGCTGATTTCACAATTGTAGGAGTATGTCTCCCATAGAAATAATTTAGCTTGACTCATAAGCAAAGTGTGTATTTTACTGAAATGTAAAAATATGTTACCAATGTAAAATACACAGAGAAGAGTATTGAAAAGCAGATGGGGATCATTAGGAGAAAAAAAGTAGTGTTTATCTTAGCAGCATTTGTATTTAACACACTGAAAGTCTGAAAACCTAATGATGAAAGAATAGAGAATGTTTGTATAAAAATAATTCTTACCTTAAGAAGATACTTTCTTAACTTCCAAAGAGCCCTTATAAGTTGCTGAGAAATTAAATATATCAGCAAGAGGAATTGTCCTGTGGAAACAGTTATAGCCCCTGTTGTAGACATGGGTAATATAAGATGTTTGTGGTAGAAGCTTTTTAAGAGTAGTATGTTTTATGGTTTTATTATGGATGTAATTGTTAAAATCAGCTAAGCTTCCTGAACGTGTGAAAATGATCAGTTCACAGATCCAGTTTACTGTGTAGCTACACAAAATCTTATGCTGGCCCACACAAAGGTGTGGAGCAATTATAACAATTAAAAGGTGGAAATGGAGGTAGAGCTTTAATGCTTTTCTTGGCAGTAACATCAGTTTACTTTGGCAAAAAGAACCTGCACAGCTACTGAATACATATGTATTACTTGTGCATGGAATGAGGAAATTATTACATTGGACAAATCTAATTCTTTCTCAGTTTCCAGTTTTCTACATGTTGGGTGCATTTATGAATTTCAGTTCCCAGAATCATCACTGATGATATTCAAGAACAGACTCTTACTGTGGTAGACGTTACAAATATTTTTCAATTTTATAATCAGATTTCAGTTGATCATGATATGTTACCAACAAGAGGGTAAAACCATTGGAGGCTTTGTTTGGTTTTTTTTTTTTTTTTTGTGTGTATGTTATTTTCATTTTTGTTTTGTGGGGGGTTTTTTGTTTTGTGTTTTTTTTATTGTAATGTATTTATGTCAGTTATATTTTCTGTTCTCAAACTCAATTGAAATACTGTGACTTTGGCATCTGTTTGAAAACTGAAAAAGAGCCTGTGTGTACAAATTTGTCCTGTTAGCTCCTTTTGTATAAATTAGTTTACCACTAGGATTGCAGGGAGAAGTATCACACTATCTATATGGTTTATAGTCCTAAATCACTGTGACTACAAAGGTATAAGAACTTCTTTTCAATGTTCCTGCTTGTTAAGCTGGGTAGTCACTTGTAAATACTCTAGCATCAAATCTTTGTGGAAATATGGGTGATAAAAAAGCTGGGCATGTTCTTATAGATTGAATGTTACTCCTGAATGCAGGTTGAGCATAGCTGTAGCTGGGTGTGCATAGTGACAAGATTACAGTTTTGGAGGTGACAAAATTTATTTTCACCTTATGAGGAATATTTTAAAAATTGCTCCTTCATGTAGGTGATTCCTTATGCTTGTGAAGTCTGATTTGTGTGTACAAAACCACATTTCACAAGCTGAAATGAGTGTCTGGCAATAAAGTTTTACCCTGAGAGATATTTTTAAATTTTGTTTCACTAAAACATCCCAGTTCAGTCAAGCTGTTTAATTTACTAGTGAGCCTTTTAAGTACCTTCACTGACCTATTCACTGATCTCCACTCTAAAATTAGATTCTCAAGAATGTTTTTGTAATATTCTAGTTAAATTGAATATGTCATCTACCAGTGATCAGTATAATGAAATATTAACTGTTCAAAATCTTAGCTGTGACATATGCTGGTAGCCTCTGGTTTATATTCACTGTGCATCAACATTACCACCTTTGCTTATGATATCCACAAAGAGCTAACACCTGCTGAAACACAGGTATTTTTTGTTTAAGACCTGGCTGTGTTTGGTAAGCAGTGAGGTATGCTGAAGGGACCGTGGGTCTAGTATTGGGCTTGGTTATGAATTTGCTGTGTAATTCAGGCAGTACTGACTCATTAACTTTAAATATGAACTTGAAATGAAGTGACAGTGAAGATGATTCACATCATTTTCATTACAAGCACTTACAAGACCACTGTGCCAGAAAGTCTGCAGTCACGCTACCAAGTCAAATGAGTAAGATGTGTAGCAGAATATATTTCAGTGATGCACTTTTCATAGTGAGATAAGCAAAAGATGGTGCACTAAATTAATTTACTAGAATGGGATTTTCAAATTGTTTTAACCTACATCCTAACCATAAGTTCCTGTTTCCTCAACAAAGTTTGTGCAAAGCTGCAAAGGGAAAACACAGCTCAGGAGCTAACTGGTATTTTTCTTAACAGGAATCTCAAGTTAGTAATTTGCCACACCTTTTGACAGTGAACCTCGTTCTGTGAAATATTGAAACATTATTATGGAAAGTTTTGATACAGTTCAGATTCTTCCTCTGGAATATTTTGTGCATGAATTCCTCCTCTCCTTAAAACAAGATATCTTTATAGTAGAGGACAGTGTTTTGTTTACTCTAAAGCAAATGGGAGAATTACATGCTGTATTAGGTTTATGTGGCAAGGTTTTAGTAGTGGGCTGCAGAACAAGGTCCTGAAATAGCTAACTTGTGTTATGAAAATGGAGATCTGCCCTTTTTACCTCAGAATACTTGAACTTGGCTCTCTCTACACTACATTTGGGTCCTCTCAGGTTATCTGGCAGAGGGTTTTGGAAGGTTCTTCCAAAAGTGGAAAGACTGATTGCACTCTTGAGTCTGTGGATTTAGTAGCAGAATGCTAAATCTATGAGAGATGGGGCATCTTGACAATGAGACAGAGAGCAAACAAGAAAAGACTGTAAACAGTGTGGTTCTTTTTCTCCTATGACAAATCTGGCCTGCCTGTGGAAGGAACTGAGTTATGGTTCTATCTGGTAAGTCCTCTCCCCAGGTTGGAAGCCAGTCAGTCCTCCAAGTCAAGCTCATGAACCAATGCACAGATAAAGTATGAATCTGGATGTAAGTAGAAAGCTTTAATGTGAATAGAAATACTAATGTTGGAAGTATCAGGAGCTACAGATGCATCTAATACTTTGCATGAAGTGTATGTTGAAATTGGAACTCCAAAACCCTCATTCAAAGCCTTACTGTAGCATTTTTAAAAATCTTTTTCATCAGCTTAATATTTGTTTCTGAGATTAAAAAAAATCCTCTTAAACATCTGAAGAAATACACTTTGGAATTCATATTGGGTGGAATTACTGTCATTTTTAATCCTTTATGCCTCCAAACTTGATCAATTGATGCATTTATCAAATTCCATTAATATTTTCTATTGCTCAAAAGGTATATTTTTTCATGCTTCATCTTTGTCTTATACTTTGTCTGGAAGAGATGTGTTTTAAGCTTCTCTGTAGAATTTTAAAGCTTCAGCAGCTTGTCCCTGAGGCCCAGCTCTCTCCTTTAGAATAGTTCATTTTGTAAATGGCAATTCAATACATTTTATATAAGGGAATCATTACAAACTAGATGTGGGTATAGCACTGGGCTTTTTTTCTACTGCACATATGCAATTGCTTCACAGAATTTCATTTCACAGTTGGAGACATGACTCCCCACTAGTGTTGTATGATACTGCCACTTTTTGCTTTGACTATTCAAGTGTAAAAGTGGCTAACTTTGCAAGAATACAACATATTTAATCCCGCTCAAGGGTGTCACATTACTATAGAGCAAGTAATTCTTGTCTGTGGAAATAACCAGACTAAAAATACTGGAAATCTGAAACAGAAAAACGTCATTTTGCTAGAATTACTCATCTTGAATCAGAGATTATTTATGCCCTGTCTTGATCAGAATTTAAGATAATGGTCCTGTACTCTTATTTAAAAATACACAGAACTGAGCAGATTGATGATCCTTTATATTCCCCTATTTCCTATTACACTGATAGCACATAACTCAGTTAAGTCTACTTGAACTGGTTGTCTTAAGGCTCCTCAGAATGGGGAGTATTGTTTAAGCAGCTGAGGTGTGAGTTTTCACCCTGGATGTTTTGTTAGATTATGCTTTTTTAGGACAAGAAGGTGACGGGTGGCTGGTGCTGAATCTTGCCTGAACACTCTTGTTAAGCTTTTCAGGTAACTATGATGCATGAGTTTAAATGTGCTTGAACCTGGAATTCTCTAGGAAAGAATTGAAGGCCAGATTTCTCTTGTTAGAATATGGGGTAGAGAAATGAACATTCTGTGAGAAGCTCAGTTTCCTCACAGTTGTTTTTTTACATACATATGTAACGCCAAGCATCCATTTGACTTCTCATATGAAACATTTCCACCTCCAGTAACACTTTTTTCCTAGGTTATGTCTGAAGTGTGAGAATTGCACATGAGAGCATAGAAAATTCTTGTCTCTTGAGATATGAGGGTATGTGCCACATCTTCGTCTCCGTTCTTTCCCCTTCTCTTTTTGGGATTCCTTTCCTGAGGAAATTACTTCCAAGTCATACGACCAGAGCCAAAAGATATTCTGGTGTTTATTCTTCACCAAATCCAAAGTGTCTGGTTCTATTTTGCCAGACTCCCTGAAGTATTTGATCTTTTGGGGTTTTCCAAGGGATGCTTTAAATGCAGCACACAGTTTACTTGAGTACTTGATCTGCAGACAGTACTTTTGGGGAGAAAGCAGGTAAAAAGCAGAGGGCTAAGGCTGGAGGTAAATACACTGAAGTAAGTATACTTGAGAAAAGATAGATGAAAAACAGACTAATTAAATAAATTACAGGGGATTGGGTATTACATAATGATGCATGAAGAGCATCAGCTTTTGTTCTGTGTTGATGTTCAAGTCTGGATTTATTTACTGCTCAGTGGTGTAAAAATGCGTGGTACTGAATGGTACTCAAACATATGCTGAAGTGCTTTCCAAACTGGAATTGGCCTTACAAGTGAGACCATGTTTGTATCTGATGAATCTGTTTTGGTGTCTAAATAAAAGGAAGATAGTAATATCTTTTTCTGTGATCATGGTCTCCAAAGGCTGTGTGACTGTTACAAGGAAATAACTATTAAATCTCCTGGAATGAGATGTGACAATAAAATGAACACTTTCAGGTTTTATGTACTGTTCTTTGTGTGGTATTTATTCTTTAGAGACTAATATATTTTTTGAAAGCATAAGTATTTTTTCACATCTGTCACTCTCTTAGTAAAGCATTTAAACTAATGTCCTGAATCTGTGCAGAGGCATGCTTGTGTTAGTGATACATATGATGATGATATTTAATGATATTTATATTTATGACAGTTTGTGTGATCTTTGGAGTGAGTGTTGCCAGGTCTCAACTGGGTGGCTCAGATTATTCAGGATTTAGCCACAAGACTGCTACAGAAAACAGAGGTTCAGAGAGTGTTATGCTGATGTTTAGTGCCTTGTTGTGTCATTCCTGCTATGTATTATTCCTTCCCCTGACTACAGACTGCTCTCAGCAATGTATTCTAATGATTTTCTTTTTCAGATAATTTTGAAATAAATAAATAATAATTAAAAAAAACAAACCAAACAAAACAAACAGAAAACCAAGAAATAAAACTCCCATGATGTTTTTTTTCTTGAGAAATGTAGTTTCTGGACAGATTTATGTTTACCTACAAACATTTTATACTCTTAATTTAACTAAGGAGACTTAAATGATAGTGTCTCAGAATATAATGAACTGGTTGTTTGTAGTCACTGGCTCTCATTCTAGAGGAGAAGGAAGAATCAATTCTGTGCCTGCATGTGTGTTAACAGAGAACCCATACCTGCAATTTGGTATGGTGTAAGGGGTCTTTTAAAATTCACAGGTGTGACCTCTTTACTGCTTTTCTCCTTCTGGAGGGCAAAATGTTCCTCAGAGCCGAGCAGTGTCCTTGGCTCTGCAGGCCAGTCTCTGGCTGTAACTATAAACATGGAGTGGGATCAGTCCCAGAAGCAGACACTGACTGAGAAACTTGCTGGTAATATCAGCAAGTGCAACTACTTAAAGAGACTTAGCTGAAAGCAAAAGTACAAGACAGAAAATTATCTTTATCCTGGCCCAAATCAGAACGAGGGTACACTTGTTTTCCCTCTGCAAAATGTTTTGTATATTATCTTTCTACCACTGAGTTCTTTTCATGTATCTCGGGGGAGATGAAGTTGAAACTCTACCCATACTGAAATGAACAATTGTCTCTTGAGTTATCTTTATTCAGCACTGTTTTCTGTGGATTTTTCTGTACAACCAGCTGCAAATAGGAATAGTGTAAAACCATAGATGATTATATTTTACGTTTATAGTTTCATTTGAAATGAGCCAAATTCTGATAGTTCCATCCCTTCCATAAGCCAGAAGAGGTCAAGTCACTTTCTCATAGAGGAAAATCCAGCATTTGAGGTTGGTCTTTATACAGTAATATATTTTAACATATGAAGGAACAGATTTATGGTCTCTTTTACAGAGGGGCCTATCTGAATCCCCTGTGTTATTCTGAATTACTTAGGGGAGGAGTTTATAATAGCAAGTGTGATGGGGTGGCTAATGTTCAGAGGTGATGTTCTATGCCTATTTCCAGTGTTCACTCAGCCCAAGAAGCTTTTTCATTGCCATGGTGCTGAGCCAGAGCTGATGCTGCAGTACAAGCAGGAAGCCTTTACACTTGTGACTAGCAGCTGGAGCAGAGAATACAAATGAGTTTTCAGAGAGGCAAAGGGGAAGGTGGGGGATGAGTGAGGTGAATGTTAAAAATTTAAATAATATGTGTCAGCTAACTCACTTGGACTGGAACAAGTTAGGAGATGCTGACACAAAAGGGACACTGGAGAGTAGGTGATCATAATGAGAAAATGGGGGAGGTAGTCTCTCCAGCTGCTACAGAAGCAGCCAGAAAAAAACCCTCACTGAAGGACCCCTGAAGGTTACTAATCTATCAGAGGTAATGAGCTTACAAATGGTGCTAACATTTCTATTTCATGTGTAAACGTTGAAAATGTCAATTACAACAATGAGTAGTGCAATTTACGCATGAAAACTGATAAAACACAATAGGGACTATCCAGTTAATATAATGATTTCATTCAGCTATCTAATGAAAAGACATTTTTCTGCTCAAGATTGAGTTTGATTAGATGCTTTCTTATACAGAGACAAAACAATAATACTACGTGCTATAAAAAAGGCTTTCTTAGGTGAAATGTAGTTTGAATTGTAGTAGTTGTAGGTTTCCTTTAAATATTTTTGTACCTAATAAGTATTCTAACAACAGTGCAGGTGAATTTTAACAGAGTGTCTTGCTGCTACTACTCATGCTAATTTACAAGATTTACAGCAATTACTATTACTGACAGCTAAAAAATAATGAGTTATTTCGTGAACACATAAAACAAGGCCTTTGAACAGGTTTAACAGGACTCTTAAAATGAAATATTTGGTTCAGATATAATTTGAACTGGATACAAAATTAAAGTGCACTGTCATTCCTGACATTCATAGGAATAAATTATTGTGTATTGTTTCCTTCTCTTTATTTCTGCATACAGATCAGCCTGAAAGAAGCTAGATATTTTCTTTCTCTTGTTTCTGAGGGTTTTGGAAGATGTGCACATTCAAATAATCAATTAACCGTGGAACCAAAGAAGCCTGGCTCATAAGTTTATGTATGGTTAAGTAGAAAGATTAATCTTTCAAGTAACTTAAGCTTTTTAATGAAAACATACTAATAAATCCAATTTATAATGCCATTCCCATATGTTCCTGGCAATGTCTAATCTGCAGCCATTTCAGCAGGAATCATAAATGTAGGGATTTTTTCTTTTAAAGGGAAGGCAGAGAGATAGCACAGAGAAAACTTGATTGTGGTGAAATTAGTGAGAAAAAAAATCTTTTTATTAGAGAGGCAGGATTTATTTATCACTGACAATTGGCTCAAAGTTCTGTCCGAAGGTTTAAATGAAAGAATTTGTCTGTGGGTTTTTTTCCCCCACTGATGGGTATTCTCCCATAAAGTTTTCCTGTGTTTACTTTTATATATCATCATATGGTGGTTAGTAAGTACTACTTTGTTTTTCATGTCATTTACAGAGTCTGTACTGATCACTGTAAGACCTGATTTTATAATAATTTTTATAATGGTCAGGAAGAAAAGCATTATAAACAGTATTTTGTAACTTTGCATCAAGTCTCATAAATGCTCTGTACTAGAATAAGAATTTTTCTCTCAAAAAGAGCTGCTTTGGTATAATGTCTTATTTAAATGGTACAATGCATATATAAATTGAAGTTCAATGCAGAGAAAACCTTCTTGATAATGGTCTATAAGTAGGCTTGAAGTCAGAAGTTAATTTTTGCCATGGCATTCTGAAAAAACAGATAGCTTCAGGGTAGGAAGCAGGGTTCTGGGGCAGTGAGAATACCATGCTGCTTACTAGAATGTTTACCTACTACTGGAGAGAGGAAAGGGGGATGTGTATTAGTTCCATTTGCAAAAGCTTTCTGAAAAAATTCAGGTGTAGCTCTGCCCTGCTGTCGTGGGGTTTTGCTCAGGAAGTGTGCAATCAGCTGTAGTATTTAAGGTTGTATTCAGCCTAAATCTGCAAGCCAGTGTAAGTTTGCATATTTAGCATGGTTGTCAAAATTAAGAAGGTCAACCTGAGAGTCCTCCTGGATATGAAAAGTGATTCCTTCTTGAAACCTAGTGCTGGGAAAAGCTCAGTGTGCATGGATGCATTTTTATGTACAAAGAATGATGTGCCTCAGTCAGCATGAAATACATTTTGCCATCTGGATGGACATCAGTTGCCATTTTCCTTAATGACTCTGAAAATGCAGAGAAAACAGCATTGTAAATAAATTTGAGTTGAATTTTTTATTTTAATATAGTGAATATTACACATTACATGTGAGTTATACAGAATAATTTAATTGAAATTGTGTCTTTGTTTTTACTGAATTATTTCAGGAGTTTAGAAGTAAATCTGATTAGTCATTCATAGGTTCTAAGTATTTCTGCAGATGGATGTTTTAAAAATTGTGCAAAAAAGTGTGAACCAGGGTAAGGGCATGGTATTAGGACATAGTACTATGTTCTTAAGATCAGCTTAAAATAATATGAGACTTCCCTCACTGTCAAAATGTCATACCTGTACATATCGTGAGTACAAGAAAGATGTAAACACGCTGGAGTTAACAAAGGGTCATGGTGATCATGATGAAGGGTTGGGAGCATCTCTCTTATGAGAAAAGAGATGGTGTTATTTGGCCTGGAGAAGAGAACGCTCTGGAGAAAACCCATGAGAGTGTTGTAACAATTTTAATTTACTAAGTACCATAAGGGAGGGTGCAAAGGCCACAGAGTCAGGCTCTTTTCAGTGGCGGCCAGTGACAGGTCAGAATAAATGATATGCATTTAAATTATTGTAAAGGTATCCCATAGCATTACTATGAATGTGTGTTAATTATATGCTTTCATTATTTTTTGTTACATGTCTGTTTGCTTGTCCTTCTCTAGATTTGAGGTCAGAATACCATGGATTTATGATAGAATATTTTAAACTTTGAATTAACTAGTTAGTTGTTTATTTGGTGATTAACCTAGGCTGAAAAACACATATGGGGTTCTATAGGATGAGAGAATGGATGGAATTTAACAAAATGGATGTGTTGGAGGAAAAGTGTTAACAGTTTTGAATGTTGCTTAACCAGGTACAAATCAGCCCAGCCTTGCTTAAATACATTGTTTCTTGGTCATTTTAATAATTTTTAATTGTGTTTTGTATCTGAGCTTTTAATATTGACAGGAAGGGGGAGGCAAAGAATTGTCAGAGTGTAAGAGTTAATACAAATAAACTTCTTACAATGAAGAGAAAATCAACATTAAAGGCAACAGAGGTGATACTATCACCATCTCTCCTTGAATGCCCAAATCCTTCTTTGTGGGTTGGTATTTTTAATGTTTATTTTGCATTTACATTTCACAGTTCTCAACAAAATTAAGTGTGACTGAACTGATATTTCCAGCCACTTTTCCTTAGCCAGAGGAAATTCAATTAACAGCAAGGACAGAGGAAAAAGATAACAAAATATTATTATTATTCTTTCTGCCTCTTTTTCCATGTAGGTTTTACTTCAGCAAAACCAGATTTCAGATACAGATGCTGAACACTTAGAGCTTGTAAATAACATCCGCAGCTGGTTTTACTGATTTTGTGCTAAACAAGTTGTGCATTGCAGTTTTATAACTGCAGTAGGTCCTTTTTTCTAATTTATTGGAACGATGCTCAATTTTTGCTTTACACATTTTAAAATTTATTATGTATGGTTTTAAATATTTTCAACATCAGTGCTACATTTAAGTCTTTATTTTTATAGACTAGCTTTGGTGTTTTAGCATAATATTGGTAATATGCATTCCACTGGCTTTTTGGTTCTGGAAATGAAGTCCGAATGACTGAAAAAAGAAATAGAACAATAGAAAATAAGATCAGACACAGCATCAAAAAGGGGGAAGCTTTTCATGAAGAAGGCAAGATGCAGAAAGATGAGAAAAATAACAAAGTCCAGATTCCTTGGGCTAAAGGGAAGACATCAAAACCATTTTTATATAAATGTAATTGCTCCATGACAAAACCAATATATTTTAAAATGTGTGATAAAAGATGCTGGCTGAGGAAATATTCCCATGTCTCATCATATCCTTTTGGACATTTTCATTCTCAAGAGTGTGTGCTACTGATATTTGCATGTCTGGCATTAAGTATGAAGCTATCAGTTGTCATAAACACCTTAAAATTACAGTTGTGTATAAACTGGACTAATTTAATGGGTGATGTATGTGATTGTTAAGGATTTCTCTGGTTTATTTAGAAAAATATAGACAGCAACCATATTCTTGTCAGTCTGCATTCTGGGAACAATTATGACTACCACTTTGATTACAGTGGCTGTGCTATGAGTCTTAGGTACAACAGACCAGTGCTCTGAAAACTGAGCATTCTGCATTGTGCTAGCTGAGACTGTCACAGTCTTTTTTCTGTCTTTTAAACTCAGGTACAGTATTTTTTAATGTAGCTGTTATCATTTTCTCAAGAAGTGGCTACAAAGGAGAAATGGCAGAGTGGTTGCTTTACACAGAGGAGGAAGAAAACAACAGTTGTCAGACAGGAGTAAAGGGGGCACCAGAAATTTCTAGTTTTGTCCCTTTGCAGGAAAGTTCGTATAGCTGTAGGTACTTGTGATTTTTGAAGATTAACTATGGGACAGAAGCTGGTCTGCTAACTTATTGGGAGGAGCCATTCACATGTGTATCTCTCCCTTTTCTCCTTTTCCCCAATACCCTGATTTCTATAAAAAATATAGTCAGAATACATGTACTGTAACATCTGATATACTCTGATATTATCTGCCAGGCCTTCAGTATGAATGAATCTCTGGGATGGTATCTGCCCTACAACTGCAGCAGAGTTTTTGGTACTTAGGTCTTTTTTCTGTTTGATTTTTTGTTTGTTTGTTTTGTTTTCTTTTTTTTTTTAAGTGAGGGAAGAAATCAGGTTGAGAGTTTCCAAGTAATGCATCCAAGATAAGTAGGGAAAAGTTCTGGGGTTTCCTTAGTTCAGGATTGTAAACCTCCAAACACACAATAAAACCAAGGGAATTTTGTTAGACTAAGGGGTGAAAACAGATTGCTTTGAAAAGGAATTTTAGCAGGCATTGCAGGGGGAAAAACAGACTGAAAAAAAAAAAAAGTGCTGGACCCTTTTGAATTGATGAGAATGTTGCCAATGCTGGCAAGATCTTATGTGAAACATTCAATTTCTGAGATGATTGCCACCTAATAAAATAAATATGCCTCTTACATAAGCTTGTATTTGCAGAACACAAGTGGTATTTTCAAGAGATACATTTTAATGGTAGACATAGACATAAATCTTTTTTTTTTTAAAGACCATTAGAATGTAGAATTTACACCACATAAGGTCTAAAAATATATGATGTTGTGTAGGTACTTTTTCTAGAGACAATGCCTTGGAATTCTAATACTAATTGCAGACAGTCTGAATGGTATATTTTTGTCTTAATTCCTATCAGTAAATGTCAGTGGGAAAGCATAATGTAATGCTATCAGTATACTGCTAGTTGCCAAGGAAATGAAGAATAGTAAACTAACTTTAATATCTATATTTCATATATTACAGAGCAAAAAGTTTGGAGGTAAAATCCTTGTTTCACTGTCTGTGGGATAGGCAGCCAGTGAGTTTATAGGATTTTTCATCAGTTTAAATTCTGATCCTTTTAAAGTTCTGTTTTTAATGCATGCTTGTTTACCTAGATGCCTGGGGAAGCAATAGTGATACTAAATAGCTTAGGCAGTATCTTGGAAATGTGTTTCTCTAGTGTGGCTGGTGGTATCTGTTTGAGCAGCATTACTTAGGGAAGATTAGCTATGTGCATGACATCTGCATTATATTTTGTTTCATGATTTGAGCAGGTTGGCTTTTTGATTTTATTTAGTGTCTTATTGAGTGAGACATGACAAGGAGTTATTATTTTGTTAGCTGCACTGTGGGAAAAGGATGGAGGAAGAAAAAGCAATGGGTTTAGAAACCAGTCTAAATATTTTATCCCTCCCCTGCCAAAGGAAGAAATGTATGCACATTTTATGGAGCCTAAAATGTGTTTGCTGGGAAATAAGTGAATGTTGTTTTACGGAGAGCACTTCCTAGGCACAAATGTAAGTCATGCACTGAGTCAAAGAGACTTATCACTGTTATGGCAGTGATTCTCAGAGAGGAGGAATATCATAAGCAAGGCAATTGCAATTATGTGGAGAGATTACTCCTCCACCCCCAGCTTTAGTTTCTTTTCAAATAAGTGTTCTGTGTCTGCCTGGAAAAATGACAGCTCATCCTTGTCCTAAATGTAGTAATCTAGTTTTTCTCTTCTTCCCTTATAAGCACAGAGCATTACTCATCTACCCAGAGTTGTTTCTCTCTAGGCATTTTCTTTTTCCATTGTTGTTACAGGGGACAGTCATGCCTAGGACCAAAACCTGGGACTGGTTCTCTTCTGTGCTACCATGCTGTTGAGAGTGATTTTGGGTCAGCACTGGCTTAAGGAAGGAAAACATGACATATTTCTGGTTTTCAGGGATGGCAGCTGGTTTTATAGGAGAGTCTGAACTTTTAAAAGCAGAAAGATTTTACACCACAGAAAAGATCACAACTAAACAACGTAGAGCTCTGAGTATAGTTGGTGTGAAGTTACAGTTTGGCTTGAAGTATTTAAACAAGGAAATAACTCTTTAATTCACTTTATAGATTTAGGCTCATAAAACAATCTATCATTAAAAAGAATTCATATGGATATTTCAGCATTCTTTGCAGCACTGGTTATCATAGTTTAACTGGTATAGTCCCTAGACATTCCAGCTCAGGTCCTCCCAAAAAAAAAATGTGAAAGTTAAGTCAAAGATGAAAAGTTCTTTTTAAAAATTCTTCTGGTGTCACTCCTTTGGAGTGATAGTTTTCTGCAGCCTTTCTCTTATAATCTTTTGTCCCATCCCTGTTTTGGATTAACAAGATCTCTGGAAGCAAAATCATCCAGGGTGCCATATAATTGCAGGCCTCCAGCCATGACAAGTGTTCAAGATTTTAAGAACAGGTTAAATAGTTTAAGTATGAGAAGATGTAATTTTCCCTGCTCTCATGCAAGAAGGTGCCCTAGGTGACCTTTAAAACTCCTTCCATCTGTCCTCAACAATTCCATAGACTTGTGACATACTCACGATCTCATGATCCTTTTTTTTTTTTTTTTTTTTTCCTTTTATGTGATGACTACAGCCAATATAACCCTAGCTTGTCTCTTGCAGGTCTGTGTTCTCCCTAGGCTTGTTGTAGAGCTGACCATTGAGCACTAAATTTTGCACAGCACTGTTTATTTGAGAGAAAACCAAACCAAAGAAAAACAGACAATTTAAACACAACTAGTAAAGACATCAGCTTCATCAGTTTTTCATTGTGAAGTGGAGCATTTTCATCTGTTCTTCTGAAAGCCTCCACAAAGTTGTTGTGTTTGCATGGCACCAATCAGAGCTATGTGAAGATACTAACTTTGAGAATCATCTGTGTGAGCCTGGGGTAGTGCTTGAGCTGATAAGCTTTCTTCTTATTTGGAGTTAGCTTTTTTATTTCTGCATGGTGACAGATTTACACTGTATAAATTGTATTTACACAGAACTGTTCAGCTCCAGATCTTAAGATACCTTCATAATTTTAAGTTTTAGTCATATATCATTTTATGGAGGTGCAAAACGAAACTTCCAGATTTATTCATTTGCCTTGTGATGTATGTCAGTTACCTTGTGGTGTTTCCAGGCTCCCAGATAACTATGATGATTCATTATGTTTCAGAACAGATCAATTTCAAAAGGCCACAGGTTCATGCTTCCAGGAACTCCTATTTGTCCATATAATATAAATAATTTTCAATGGCATAAGTTGTTTTGACAACAACATAAGTTAACTTTAGGAATAAAATCCATATATATTTGGAAAAGACAACCTGCAGTTTAATAGCTTTGTTAAGAGAAAGACAACTATTAATCTGGAACTGCTTATTCAGGATAACAGCAAACTTTTTCTGGTTTAAGCAGATCAACATGTGAAAGTCTGATAGAACTTTATTTTTAGATCAGTAATTTTAATCTTTTTTTTTCATGATAATAGAACTGCAACAAATTGGGCCTTTTCTAAAAATACTCAACAGTATAATTAATCACAATCTAACCAATTTACCAGTTTGGAATACTTGTCAATTACACTTTGTAAACCAGAGTACTAGAAATACTTACTGTCTATATAATTCTTGGAAGTATTTCTAATTTCTAAAATCTATATATAACACAATCAGTCCAGTTTCAGAGAAAATGACTTTGTACCACTGGAAAAACAGATTTGCATCTAAAAGATTACATTTTGGGAGTAGAACTGTAACAGTTCTCATGCAAAAACAATTGTTTCCTTCAGATTGGAAAAGACCTGTAAGATCATCCATGCCAACCTCTAATCTAACTCTACTAATCCAGCTCTACCAGCCCACTGCCAAACCATGTCCCTAAGCATGATATTTATATGATTTTTAAATACCTCCAGGGATGGTGATTCAATTACTTCACAAGTTCCAGTTCTTGATAACCTTTTATGTAAAGAAGTTTTGCTAACATCCGACCTAAACCTCCCCTGGTGTAACTTAAAGCCATTTACTTCACCCTATTTCTTGTTACTATTGAGAAGAGACCAATTTCCTCTCTCCGACCTCCTTTCTGGTAGTTGCAGAGTGACAAAGTCTCCCCTCAGCCTACTTTCCTCTACCCCTGGTTCACTCAGCTGCTCAGTCTGGTTTTCCAGACCCTTCACCAGGTTTGCTGGCCTTCTCTGGGCACACTTCAGCCCATCAGTGTCCTTCTTGTAGTGGAGGGTCCAAAACTGATCACAGGATTCAAGCTACAGGATTCAGCCACTGTCAGCACCCCCAGTTCCTTTTCCTCTGTCACTCTCCAGCTACTTTTCCCCAAGCCTATAGTGTTACTTAGGGTTGTTATGATCCAAGTGCAGGATCTGACACTTGTTCTTGTGGAAACTCCTGTAGTTGGCTTCAGCCCAACAATCCAGGCTGTCCAGGCCCTGCATAGGAAGCCTTTTTACCCTCAAACAGATCAGCACTCCAGCTCAACCTGCTGTCAGCTGTAAACTTGCTGAGGGTACACTAGATCACCTAGTCCAGTATCTTTACTGAACAAGACCAGCTCCAAAACTGTGCCCTGGAGCACATCACTGATCACTGCCCCCCAATAGGATTTAACTTCATTCATTAGTCATATGTAAGCAGGGATCTTGTCAAAGTTGGAAGTGCATGCTGATGAATAGAAACCAGTTCCTTTATGTCCTGGTTTGAGCCAGGACAGGACTAATTTTCTTTTTACTAATTTCACTTCTCATTTAAGTCTCTTCTAAGTACCTGCACTTGCTGAAATTAATGGCATGTTTTTCAGTCAGTGTCTGCTTGTAGGACTGATAACACTTGATGTTTATGGTTTTGTGCTTCAGAGTGGTGTGCAGAACCAAGGACCCTGTCTGGTTCTGCTATACTTACACACTGGAAATGAAAAAGGGAAAAAGGGGTCACACCTGTAACCATCCTGTGGGGAGGAGCAGACCAGGCAGGTGACCAAAACTGATAGAATTAAGTATGCCATCCTATATGCATCATACTCATTATAATCATGAGGGATCATGGACAATTTTCTTTGTCCATGGCCAGTTTCCTGAGAGAATTCTGTCCATTCATCTGCTTTTGATCCCTATCAATGTCCTTCTGTCTGTGTGTCCCTGCCTTCAGCTCCTGTCTGTCACTGACTCCAGGAGCCCAGTCCAGGAGCAGGGCTGTTTGGCAGCCTTGTTGGTGATGTGAGCATTACTGGGCAGGGGGAGAATGTGATAGTGATTTTGTGTATATTTGTACATATTTAATTATTTCCTTTCCCATCATTATTGTTTTAATTTAGGCTGTGTAGTTTAGTTTCCAACCCATAAGTCTCTCTCCCTTATTGTCTCTCCCTTTCTGGGAGGGTAGAGGGATTAATAGAGAGCATCTGTCAGTCATTTAATTGCTGGCCCAGCATTAAACCTTGACACTTTAAAAGCTGTCTGTGTTAATTTGAGGTCTGTTGTAGACACTCACAAATTTGGAGGTCAATTGATACTACACTAGCAGTCAGTGGCTGTGGCCCAGATACATGCAGTCTGCTTTTGGTGAATTAATTAATTTGCTGTTCTTAGTGATATCAGAAATGCTGAATAGACCCTAGTCTTATTTTGGCTGAAGAGTACCTTTAAAGCAGGGGTCTATGGCTGTCTTTCCCTTCTACTTTTAGGTTTCTGAGATGACAGATGTGCAAAAATCCCAGAAAAAAGACTCATGCTCTGAGTAACACAGCTGTTTATGTGATGTACAGGTGGTCTGCTTGAACACAATCAACTATTTGCAGCTATTTTATGAAGGCAATGGATCATGTCCATAATGTGAGGTAGGCCTTACACTTTTATCTCTCCGATGCTGAAAGATTTGAACATAAAGTGGAACTTATATTTCACAATTCTCTTGACTAATTTGTATTTTGCCTAGCAATTGCACCAGACAATTGTTACTTGCTGTTACTTACAATGTCTCTTTCAAAAGTGTCCCTTCTGTGTCCTTGTGCATCTCCTTCAAAACTTTCAGTTGCATCTCCTAATTTTAAGACTCATTATTATGACTGCATGTAGGGTAGGCCATGACACAACTTGAAGAACCCTACATGCATTTATAGACATAGTTGCACTAACAAATTTGTATCAGTAACAATCTCTAGCAGAGCTGTAGGGCTTTATATGTAGAAATTAATTTGGAACATTCAGCTAGGTACTACAGCAGATTTACTTGTTTTACTGCTGCCTTAGAAGCATTTCAGGACAAGAGGAAGATAGAATTGAGCTCTAACACTTCTATTTTGCACTGATGCAGGCTGAAATACTGATTTATATGCACAACCTTTGTATTGTGTTGGGAGGAGTGCCAGACCACAGTATCAGACAACCATAAGCTTCTCTTTTAATCCTACCCTGCAAACCTTCAATCTAACCTATTATTTTTTTTTATTAGTGAAGGAGTGAATGAAACCTCTGAAGACCCAGATTTTCAACCACTGACTTTCTTTCTTTCTGTCTACACACAGACAAACCTGGGTTAAAATATTGTCTTTGTTCTACATGTGGGCCAGGAAAAATTTCCAGAGGCAAACAAGTTTGCAGATCTCATATAGAGTTTCCCACCCAAACAAAAGTCTTGCTCTTCAGTTTAATCTTACCCTGTCTTCTGTGTGTCTGCCTTTTTTGCTTTTTAAAAAATTTTCTAATTCTTTTTTGTCTCAAAGGATGTCCACTTTTTTGTATGCTGTTGAATTTGTGTGATCACTATGAGTTCATTTTCTAGCTGAAATTTCCCAATGATATTTTGTGTTAAGATTTTTCTCCAGGTGTGTGATATGGTGAGAATTTTGTGGGCAATGTTTATGAAGAGCTCTTTACCTGTGGTTCTCCTGTCTAGTTTGCAGAAAGCGTACAGGGTCAAAAGTTGCATTGTAGGGTTTCCATGTCTTCAAAACAACACTAGTACTGTCACAAGGACTTCTATTTTACCTCCTGAGTGCTTCCAGCCTTGTAGATGGTGTTTTCAAAAGCCGTGTAGGATCAGTCAGTTGGTGACTACTTAAAAAGCCTGGCGTTTCTAGCACTGCTTTTGCTTTTTGTAAACACATTCTCAGCAACACCTGATATTGACACCCTAGTTTCAAAAAAAAAAAAAAGGAAAATATGTGTAGGGTCTATAGGGCCTTTGTTGTGATTCTGATACTGAAAGGACAATATGATCAAGAGCAAAGAATGATTAAATAAAAGGATTTTCTTCACAAAATGTGTATGTGTGCACATATCCTGATCTCCAATCAATGAGGAAAAGTTGCTGGAATTCCTAATCTCAGGTATCTGGTTATGTTGATATGGGAACGTGTCATGTATTCATGTGCACTTGTAATATAGGAAGAAACCTGCTTCTCATTCCAGTGATAGAAAAACAGTCATTGATTATGGAGTGAGTAAGACTTTAGATGAGAGTAGAAATCTATAACACTAAATGAAAGGCCAAAAAGACATTTATGAGATAAAGGATGAGAATAGGCTTTCAAAAAAAGCATCCAATTCTTTTTTTTTCCCACTAGATAGGTCTGATAATCCTCTTAGGCAAACATTTGAATCATTCATGCACCTAACCACTTTGAAACTCTGATCTGAAGCTAAAATCAAAAAGACTGTTAAAAGCGTAGGAGTTTTCATAGAATCATAGAATGGCCAGGGTTGGAAGGGAACTTAAAGATCATCTATAGTTCCAACCCCCCTGCATGGGCAGGGTCACCTCCCACCAGCCCAAGTTGCTCAAGGTTGCTCCATCCAACTTGTCCTTGAACATTTCCAAGGAGGGGGCAGCCACAACTTCGTTGGACAACCTGTTCCAGCGTCTCACCACCCTCACAGAAAATAATTTCTTCCTAATATCTAACCTAAGTCTCCCCTCTTCAAGGTTTAAATGATTCCCCCTTGTCTTCTCCCTACCCCTGCATGTCCAAAGCCCTCCCCCAGCTTTCTTGTAGCCCCTTCAGATATTGGAAGGTTGCTCTGAGCTCACCTGGGAGCGTCCTCTTCTTCAGGCTGAACAACCCCAATCCCTCAGCCTGGCTTCCCAGGGAGGTGCTCAGCCCTCTGGGCATTTGAGTGGCTCTGGTCTGGACACCTTCCAGGAGCTCTGTGTCCTTCTTGTGCTGGGGACTCCAGAGCTGGACACAGGACTCCAGGTGGGGTCTCACAAGAACAGAGGGGGAGAATCCCCATCCCTGCTCCTTTTGATGCAGCCCAGTTGGTTTCTGAGCTGCAAACACACCTTGATGGCTCATGTTGAGCTTCTGGTCCAACACCATCCCAAAGTCCTTCTCCTTGTCACAGTTTAAAACTGGCCTGGCAATTGAACCAAGTGACAGAGGCTCTCTATTGATCCCCTCTCCTCCCTGATAAAGAAAGGAGAGAGAATAAGGGAGAGAGACTTACTGGTTGGAAACTAAACTACACAGCTTTAATAAAACAGTAATAATAAAAATGAAAAATTATTAAATATATGCAAATATAAAGGAAAATTGATACCATGTTCTTCCTTCCTTTCCCCCAATAACTCTCACATCCCCACTGAGGCTGCAGGGCAGCCCTGGCACAGTCCAGGCTGGAATCCTGGGGTCAGCAGCAGTCAGGACCTGGAGGCAGGAACATACAGATTCAGGCTGGCATGGATCAGGAGCACAGGCAGAGGAAGGGATGGGATCTTCCCAGGATGCTGAAGCAAAGAAGGAGAGGTGAAGAAGGGGAAGCAGGAAGGGGTTTGACCCTTGTGATCCCTCAAATTTATACTGAGTATGAGGTGTATGGGATGGAATACTCTGGTCAGTTCTGGCATCTATCTTGTCCATTCCTCCCCAAAGGAGGGCTGCAGGTGGGACTTCTTCACTCCTTCTGGAGGGTAAAATGTTCCTCAGAGCTGAGCAGTGTCCTTGGTTCTGCAGCCCAGTCTCTAGCAGTAACTATAAACATCAAGTGTTATCAGTCCCAGAAACAGACACTGTCTGAGAAACTTGCTGTTAATTTCAGCAAGTGCAGCTACTTACATGAGACTTAGCTGAAAGCAAAAGTACAAGACAGAAAATCACCTTTATCCTGACCCAAACCAGGACATTCCACTCCTCAATCCTTTCTCCTTCCAACCTGTATTGGTGAATGGGATTCCCTCAACCCAGGTGTAGAACCTTGAACTTGGCCTTGTTGAACTTCATGCAGTTTCTACAAGCCCACTTCTCCAGCCTGTCAAGGTCCCTCTGGATGTCAATCCCTACCCCCTCCAGCCTGGTGACTTCACCACACAATTTGGTGTCATCAGCAAACTTGCTGAGGGTACTCTCTATTCCACTGTCCATGTCTCCAACAAAGATGTTAAACAGCACTGGGCTGAGTACTGAGCCTTGAGGAGCACCACTCCTCACACATCTCCATTTGGACACTGAGTGACTGATCTCTACTTTTTGGGTGTGACCATCCAGCCTGTTCCTCATCCATCCATCAAATCTGTATCACTTCAGTGTAAAGATCAGAATGTTGTGTGGAACAGTGTTGAATGTCTCCTGCAATCATACTCAATTTTTCCCTTATACTACCATTAACAAACATACTGAAAACTGTGGGAGTGAGGAGAAAGAGAAATACTTTCAGTGACTAGTTAGAACTGTGGAACAACTCATTGGAAAGAAGAGAGGGAGAAAAGAGGATGGATGAACTGGACAGATATGCAATTTTAAAATATATTAAAAACAGATTTAATATATTAAATATATTAAATGCAGCTGTGATGAAACCAAAAGAAAAAATATTTGCTCATATGAGGTTTATCTAAATGTTATTTAACTACTTGCTTTTTGCCTAATACTCTTTGACAGATGGAAAAAATGTGCCTGCAGTGAATCTTAACGAAGTAAACATACAAAAGAAAACTGCTAAACAGATGCCATTCTGAAAAAAATGAGGCACACAGAAATAAAAGGGTTAAAATTTCACAGCCTGCTTGTATTTTCATAGTTCTCTTCGTTGGCATTTCCACTTAGACTGCCTCAATAAAATACACAACACCTCATTTTTTTAATCCTAGATACCACAAATAATACCATGTGTGTGATCCTGGAACCAGCCAATGCCTTTTTCCCCCTAGGGTCTAAATGACTTCTTGTCTTGAGACCATCGTGCCACAAGTGTAGGTAAGGTCAGTCAGCTTGGGTTTTGCTGTCTTCATACAGTGTTGCAGTAAAGCTAAAAGCCCTTCAAGAGCTGGGGGATACCTGAAGGGCTTCCTGTAGGAGTAGCTGCATCCTACAGGACAAAATGACAAGTCACTGTGCTGGCTTGGCTGAGCTTCTCTGAGCAATTATTGACAGTGTTCCTGAGGTACCTCGGGTTGTAATTGACTGTAAGGAGATTAGTAATCTTTGCATATAGCAGAACACAAGCTACCTCTGTATTGCTTCTGGGTCCAAGCAAACCTTTGAAGTAAGAAAAATCTGTTTCAGAATGAGGTCAGCTGTACAGCTTTGATGTTGCTGGACCTTTGGCTCCAGGTCAGAGAAGCTATCTATGTCCAGTGAAGATCTGATTGCATTTTTTGTAAGGAAAATACAAGAACTCTCCTAAGTTTTCCAGCAGATGTTCTAACTTCCTATAATGGACTGCAATAAGCAGCTTTGTAGCCTTTATTCTCCCATATGCAACTTTAAGTGTATAAGGATGACTACTGTGCTTTCTAAAAAGCCTGGTGCAGTTGAGTGTACTGATTCAGTAATTCCTGCACTTCTGAAATAGGATCTGATATAGCTAGAGCCTATTGATTTTCATGCCAAGCACAGTGATGTGTCTATCTGGATAGCTTACTGCAGAAGGAGATGCTGGGGAATTACATCTGCATGAGAGGGAGTGTTTTTTGGATTTCGTGTTCTGCTGGCTCTTGGAGATAAGCTGCTGTGCAATTTCATTTTTGCTGTAATGATTTGTTTCAAGGTTGCTCAGTCTTGGGTAGAAGTCCCTTCTTAATATAACATGCTCCCAGATAATAGCTGAAAATTTCTCCAACTCAGAAAGTGGAGGGAATGAAAGATGAATGACAAAGTGGTGATGATTAATACAATTGGTTCCCATTTTATTGAAAAAAATAAATAATTGAAGCTCAGAGAAATAAAGTGGCTTTTCTTTCTATGGAGAAACATGAGAGCTTTTACCTAGGGTCTGTTTTCATGCTGCCTTGCTTTGAAAGATTGTCTCAAATCTGGATTCTTAGCAGATGTCAGTAAGGAAAGCAAGGACCAAATTAAGCATCTTCTGACATACTGATCTCTAATTGGACTCTGAATTTTCAGTCCTGCTTTTTCACCCTGGTATACCTGGGAACTGTCAAATCTGAGGTATGAGACTTTCCTTGCTAAGTGAATCTTTTCACCTTGAAAAGATATTGGTGCTATTCATACTTTATTGCATGTAGGCATGCAATATCACAAAGGATATGCTTTTAAAAATATTTTATAAATATAAGATTTTATCTTCATTAACCAGATATTACAAGTTTATTGAAGTCTTGCCCTTAAGGTCTGTGATTCTTTAGTAGTCTTATCAGGTATGAAGTGGATTAAAACCTTGACTGACTTGTTTCCTATGTGACACAGTCTTTTCACATAAAAAAAGCATGTTTCCTAAGTCCATATATGAATGAGAGGAAGTGTTAAATTTTTAAAGAACTGTATATTGTCTTTATAATACGCATGCATGTAAACCATGTGTCAAACCAAACATTACAGCAAAATATTTATTTTTTGTGTGTATGAATAAAATACCACATCACATCTTGCTATTAAAAGGAAAACATTCCCTAAAGTGAAAATAGAGGTTGTCTTTGTAAATATTTCAGTGGGAAATCAGCAGGCAGAGCCCTCTAAATGAAATATATGAAATTGATGTCTGTCTGACTGAAGAGGGCAGTGGTGCCTAATGTGAGTGAATCTCCTCATTTCCAGCAAAGAGCATTTTATTTCTTACACGATTTCCTTTGATGGATAACCAGAAAGTTTTCTATTACAGTTTAAGAAATGTTTTATGCAATTATACTTTAGAAAATGGTACTTCTGTACATTAGCTTGTAGGAAATATTAGACTTTGAATGACTGATGCACAAATGTTCCTGAGCTGGACTGCAAAGTCTGCCTCAGGTGAACAGAAGTAACTCTGTGATGCTATGCTGATTTGTTTGGTTGGTTGCTTTTTCTTTAGCAGTTTTAGATTTCAGCTCTCATTACTTCAGAACTTTTCAAAATTTCACACTGCTTTCTGTAGGTTATGAGTCATCTGGGAGCAAGTCAAATCAATGTAAGTAATTTTAGGCACACAGTGTGGAAGCTGATGATTTTGTGCCTTCATGTTTCTTAGGTACCCAAACATAGTTGTCTTACCAGATATGAAAATCCTGTAATGTCTTTCAAAGTAGATACTTAACAAATGTAGACATTCAGGATCACGAGGCAATTCTGAAAATTATAACCAGAATGAATGAAATATTGAAGGTGAGTGCTTTTTTCTCCCTAGAAGACAAAGTGAGCAGCTCACCTATCATTAGGGAAAAAAAAAATCAGTAAAAGCAAAAGTAAAAAATTCTTCTAGGATTATTCTCTTGCCAGCATTTTGCTACTTAGCACCTTTGTGTACCAGACAATTTGCTGGAACTCTTCTGATATTCATTACATTAATTAAAATGCTTTTCCTTGGGTTTTTGTGGAAGTCTCTCAATACATTTGCTTCATTTGACACAAGTGATGCATTTTAACTGTAGTACTAATGAGGTGATGGCATAATATTCTAATTCAATTTGGAAAAGGTTTTAGTCATATGAGCCAAGTTGGCAACTTTTTTGAAGTTCCTATAACTAAAACATATATCTTAGCTGAAATTCTGTTTAGCCAGTTGATTATATTTTCAAACAGCTCGCTAAATTGGCAGAAAAAAACCCCCAAAAACAACCCTCAAAGAGATCAGGCTAAAACTATTGATGTCTCCATGAAACATTTCTAATTAGCTGACCTCATAATGAACTGAGTCAGTTAAGTGCATGGATTTTTACAGTTACTGTTCTTTGACTTTTAATTTTACCTTGAATCATTTTGTTGTTTCCTGGTGTCAGTAAAATAGCCAAATCTGAGAGAGTGCAGTGATGCGTTTCATAGTAGCAATGCATCTTCCTCTTGTAGGTTTGCCTGATGATGGCAGGAGAGATTAAATTTAGGTTGTTCTTTTGGAAGGTGAAAACAGAGATGTTTCCAGTAGCTGGCATATGGTAAATTTTAATCTGAAGCTTCGAAATGTGTGAAAGATAATTTCCTAGCTTGTTTTTCTGCAGTTTTCTTGGGGAGAGTGTGGTTAAAATCCTTTTCTTTTAAGTTTGTTTTTTTTTTTGTTTTTTTTTTTTTTCAACAGAACAATTGTGTTTCATTACAGCAAAAGGAATTGAAAAGGGACTATTAAAAGAGACACATTTGAAGGTTTTCTTGCATACAAAATCTATACAAAACCTAAAATACCCTTCCAAAGGCCTGAGGTCAAATCATCTGAGTACCATGGGGTAATTTTTATTATTTCCTTCAAATCACCAATACAAATCAGTAATGCTGTAACAAGTAATGTTTTCAAAGAAGTATAGCACTTAATCTATCCTAAAGTAACTTCAGTTTTGCTTTGTGTATATGCAGGTGTTGGGTTAATTTATTTTGCAGTGGACAGTATTTAAAGGAATGGTTATTAAAAGTAAGATCAGTGAGAAAAATGGGTGTATGTAATTAAGAAACATCACAATCAGATCACCTGTGATTAGTACTCCTTTGAATTGTGTTGGCTTTTTGTTTGGGTTTTTTAATTTGTTTGCTTGTTTATTTGCTTTTGGTGTTGGTTTTTTTTTTTGAGAAAAAGTGAAAATTGGTGGCTCAGAACAAGGAATATTCAGCACTTTAAGTCTCTCCTCTGATAAATATACCCATGCCTTTCAAGATAATACTTTTGTTTGTGTAATCATTTCTGCAACAGCAGATTATTAGATGTATTCTTTCAGAGCTCATACTATTCCACTTTGCCATCCTTTATGATGCTAGGCTGTCAAATTTTTTCTCAGATTTTTGTCAGCTTCTTTGTGCAGGGGTAACTCTGTGCTTAGGGCTTATCTTCATCCTCTCCCTTACTAATACCATATTGGGTCTTTAATCTGCCATAAGATGCTGAAGCCCAACTTTAAACCAATGATGTTTTATGAATTGATAAAAAAGCACTTTTTTTTTTTTTTTTAATATATTTTGTTTGGCTTTCTTCTGTCACTGGTGAAATTATTTTTGGTAACCCCTTGGCTTCACTAGGAAGCAGTCATCGAAATCACTGCCTCCAAAATTATATTTACTTTTGCAGGTGGGCTTACCAGTGAGTTCTTCATTGGTTTGTAGAAAACCAGGTCTGTCAGTTAGGCAGATGATCCCTTTTGAAGTGTGAAAGCTTTGAAAGATATGAAGATTAGTAGCAAATTTTGGAGGGAATTACATCTACCTCTTGCAAAGTGCTGAGCGTCATTAAAACTCATGGGAAGCTCTGGGACGTCAGGTTCTGCACTTCTGAGGACACTTTAGAATTTCAGCTGGTTTTGCCATTGCATTCAGGTGTCCTTGGTCTGTGGGTAAGGAGAAGACAGATGGTGAACTCCGAGGACTTGTTCCAATCCATGCACATGGTACATATCCATACACTGTATACAATATGGTTAGCAAGTTTTAGTAGATATGAAATCCAATTCTTATGGAATGCTGGATATTCCTATTTTATATGAAATGTAAATTCCCTCTAAACTCAAACGTTCTGTAATTTGCTCTGTAATTCCATTTTATAAGTAAAATGTCATTTGTTTGTTTGGTTGGTTGGTTTATTTAGGCTGGAAACGAAAAAGATTAACTTTGAATAAGATTGAATTTCCTTTTTTCTAAATATATACACACCTCAAGTAAATCCCCATACAACTTAAAGCTATGATAATTCTCTGTTATGACTTCTTTTTTCACATATCTGAGCAGTAATTTTTTTCTTCACAGAGACATACTATGAATGTTTTAATACATATCTTTTATTGCAATGTGTACATATATATACCTATTAAGTATAATACCTTGTTAATATTTGAGTAAATCTAACATACTTCCTAAGGATGAGTGAGAGATACAATGAATTTACTGTGAATTATTACCAGAATTTAACCATCAGACTTTTCCCATGAGTATTTCTTTTTTCCCTTGTGGATATCAGAAGGATATTGCTTATTGCTTGAAATATTCTTACTGAATCCAGTTAACAAATTGTCTTTGGCCCAGATTAGTTTCTTTCTGTCATATAAAAGTCAGGAAATGTGCAGAAGTGCAGCATCTGCTGTGGTAAATGCCCTCCTAAGGAGCAGGATCTCACCACTACATTGGGCTCTGCAATAAGGTACCAAAGAGAGAGGCCTTTAATTAGTTTTATAGTGAATATTATACTGACTTTTAGGCACTAAGGATCTTTTCTTATCCACAGCTCTTTAAATCTTCATCTTGGTTAATATGTATTATTTCTGCACTATGAATTCTTGGAAGATTCTCTGTGGGGCTTTGTAACATCTTGCCTACTGCCTTTTGCAATTTATGGGATTTATTAAATTATCTCTTAAGAAATACCCAGGGTCTCTCAATTGCTGTATCATCCCTTCTGCTAGTTACACTTGACACTGAATGTGAGCTTTTCTATTTGTCTTTATTCCCCACTGTTTAGCTATTGAATCTCTAACACTTTATATAAAATGCTGTTTTCCTCTTATTTTTGTTTAAGCAGAAAGAACATAAATGCAGTATTTTATTTCTTTTAAGGAAAAAAACCCAAACCTACTAATACTGATTTTTTCCACTGTTGCTTAGCCTTGTAGAACTTTTTCTTTTGCAATCATAAGTTCAGCATGATTTCCATTTGTTTTCCTGGCCAGTCAGAAGATGATACATTTTCTAAGACAGTCCAGAAACAGTGTGCAAATGTTCTGTCATTTTCTATTTCAGTTGCAGACTTCTTGAAAAAGTAAGGAAAAGGAGACTTTTGAAAGGAAGGTTGAAAAGGAAGATGAGTGATGGAAGATGAACCATTCGCTGAATAAATGAGTTGAAGGAAAACTAAGATAAAAATGACAAATGAGGAAAATAGAAAGGGTAAACTAGAATGAAAGGATACCTGTGCTATTGGAAGCCTACACTTAGAGGTCTAAAATATTTACCTGATGGATATTTTACACCTGCTCAATTACAAAGCTTGGTATTGAATTGGCAGCAGGGATAACTAAATCCACAAAAGCACATAGGAGGCGTGCAACAAAAGTCATGATTTCTTGACTTATTAAAATCTTTTAAAAATAAATGCACGGTAGTCACTTTTAATATTTTTAACAGAGAAGCTCCCATAACTATCCTTGAAGACTTAGACTCGTGCTATGTTCTGAGCAAGAAATGATACTTCTTATTACCTACTTTCAGCCTTATACATATCTAAATACTTACTTGAAGTTTTTATTTTTGGTTTTATTTTGTTTTCTTAGGGTTTTTTTTTCTTCCCAAAACCAGTTATTATTTGAATATGCCTCTACCCCTGAGGAAGGCACTTTGTCTTTATTTGCTGAGGTTATATGGCTCAATGGAAATAACACTAGAGAGTAGAAGTTTAAATTTTTTTATCCAATTAGAACATTTTTCCCTCTTTTTCAACCATAAACCCAATCTCCTACTGCTCTATATGCCCTTGTTAACTGCTGAGGAAAAAATCAATACATCCTAGCAACATTAATTGGTAGGGCTTTTTAAAGCAAATAGCTACCAGTTTTGATAAATATATTTTAGTCAAATTCTGCTCTATTTGAAAAATAGCATTTTAAGTAATAAAAATGCAGTGCTCTTATGCAGTGCTCTTAGTGGTGATTTTTTAAGAGAGGAAAGAGCTGCAAGTCTGAAGCTGGGTTTTCAGAAAATCATGAGCAGTCACAGTCATAAAGCAAGGCTTTTAAAAAGGCTTCTCTCACTTAAGACATCAAGTTTCAAGTAGTTGAAACATTCAGAATGTAATCTAAATTCTGAAGCATTTCCCATAAATCCTAGTGTTACTAAGGTACACTGCATAATAAATATATACAACTATACAACAAACTTATATGTTTATGGCAAAACTTCATGTTTAAAACCTGCCTTTTCTCTTAGGGACAGGGTTTTTTTTTGGTCAGGTTGGAACACAACCACTTTTATAATATTATTTTTTTCCCCTCTGTGAGCTGCAGCATGTAAATTTGTGTGAGTGTGAATGGATTATAATTAATTGCCACAATCATAATTATTCTTTTAGTAAATCAGAACTCTTTACTGTATAGTGCATTAGAAGGTATTTAGATCTAAGTATCAATATGTTTGATCAAGTGACTTCAGAAGCAAATAGCAACAATTTTCTTATGAAATTTATTGGAGTCTTAGCTGGCTCAAGTGGAGAAATGGGTAAGACACAAGTGTATCTGCAAGGTACTTGAAAATTGTCTCTTGGTGATGGACAATCTCTTTTTAAACTGTCTTATCTGTCCTGCAAGGCTGAACCCCAAAGAAGGATGTGTCTGCGTGCCACGAGCTGCTTGTTATTAGAGCTCTGTGACTGAGAGCCATAAAATCAGTCCTTCCTCTCAGCCCTCACTTTAGGAAGATGTTGAATGTTGTTTGAAAAAGTGGATAATGGGGGCATGACACATTATGAGCAGGAAACTAACTCTAAGCTTTCATTGTCCATTAAGGAGCATCTGTCAGGAGGCATCACTGGAAACTTGGTACTTCAGTATACAAGCTTGAGTTAGGTGACCTTGTCAAGAGAACACCATCGTTAGGGTTTCTTTTTTTTTTTTTCAGATCAGGAGTCCCATACAGTTCAGACCAAAAACTATAGACCTACTTGAAGGTTTAAAATGAAAGTTCTTAAACAGAGACACAACCATGTATTCCATTTAAGCAACTGTCAGGGCATTTACTAACATATCATTGTTTGTATTGTATATGATGTGTACATAAAAAGGATGCTTGTGCTTTGGATATATTCCTAAGTGTACTTTCTTCCTGGAGTAGAAAAGGATTTCTTCTGTGTTATGTTCTTTAACCAGGTGCTGTGTGACCTGTGTGTATTCTAGTGCATGGTGAAGAAACTGAGAATGTAAAATTTCAATAAAAGCTGCCCCAGACTCCAGCCTTTCTCACGTCTTCTGTGAAACATTGAAGGGAAAAACAATACCTGGAGTTGCTGTGCACTTTGCTGTGTTCCTTTTAGTCCTTATCACAGCTTTGGTGTGATACACTGTAATGAGTTCTGATGCTATTCCCCAAAATATTAGTTAAATGGCACAGTACTACAGAATCTGTTGTTTTGCTGTGATCATAATGGAAATAAGGAAGGAATGAAAACCAAACATAAATTGTCAAGAACTTTGTATTCCATGTAATTATTTCTATTTAAAGTTTATGTAGTAGAAGGATGTGTGGCTCATTAAGTTTAGGTAGGCATTTACAAACCTTCTCTTCCCTAACTTGCTGTTCTTTCAAACAGCAGTTTTTGTTTGGATGAGTAGTAAAATTCATTCAGATGGTGTCCAGATACATATGTTAATATATTCCTCATTTTACACACTTGGCAAAAGGTAACCAATTATCAACATTTCTTGTTTTGGTTTGTGTATGAGGAAGGGATGGAGGGTGGGAAGAAAAAAATCTCTAAATACAAAGGGATTGTAAATTATGCATTGCCTGTGGTTGCCTATAAATAAATATACATACACACATGCACTCACTTTCTGTTACACTATATCTGCTTCCCCAGACTTATCTCAATGAACCATAATGCAGGCCCTCTGGGCTTCTCCCTACCCAGGTGTGTTTTTGAGGCTGCTTCTGAATCACTGGCTGAGACACTTGAGAATCATAGAGCTATGGCACTATCCCTAAACCTTCTATCTCAAAAACTCCCAGTTTACAGTCTACTTCTCTGCTAAATATAAATACTGCAATGTCCAACAATTCTTATGTGTGTTATGAAAGCTGTGGATTTTTTTCTTTGATATTTTTCTTTCTAAAGAACTGATTTAGTTGGTGTGCTTTTGTTACTAGAATGTTAAGTGTAACATTAGTGGCTTTGGAAGAAAGTGGTAAATACAAGGTCCTGAGCCACTTTCCTAGGGGTGTGTTCTTCTGTCCATATCAGGAATAACCTGATGCTTTGTGGTACAATGTGTGTTTGTCTACCCAAAAAACTGGCATGTGAAAGTGGAGTTGAATATGGTGTCTGAACAGCTCTATCCTAGATATTTCATGAACATTTAGAAATTGGAAGTTTATACATATATATCTTTTAAGTATGTTGTAATTATTCTTCAAAGGAAATCCCCAGGTATACTTAAGTGATTTCTAAGTATCACAAAATTATCACCCAATCAGAACCATTTAAAAATGCAGTAAAAACAGTGTTGTCAGTAGACTGATGATATATGGTATGACTGTAATGTTTTGTCTAAAACTGCCTGAAGCTAAGGAATAGCCCATGTACTGGCTTACTGAATTCCATAGGGTTTACTATAATTTTAAGATGATAGTTCATTAGAATTAAGTATGTTGCTCGTGGGAGGTAGGGTCATTTTAGAAATAAACATCTATAAAAGATTGCTTTTTCAAAAACCTCTACTTTTACATCTAAGAAAGACATATTCAAACAAAATTACTTTGAAATCACCATACTGAGATGCAAGTGTCGGGTCCTGCACTTTGGCCACAACAACCCCATGGGGAGCTCCAGGCTGGGGACAGAGTGGTTGGAGAGCAGCCAGACAGAAAGGGACCTTGGAGTTTGGATTGACAGGAAGCTGAACATGAGCCAGCAGTGTGCCCAGGTGGCCAAGAAGGCCAATGGCATCCTGGCCTGGATCAGGAACAGCGTGGCCAGCAAGTCCAGGGAAGGGATTCTGCCGCTGTACTCAGCGCTGATGAGGCCACACCTCGAGTACTGTGTCCAGTTCTGGGCCCCTCAGTTTAGGAAGGATATCAAGGTCCTGGAGCGGGTCCAAAGGAGGGCAACCAGGCTGGTGAAGGGACTTGAGCACAGATCCTATGAGGAGAGGCTGAGGGAGCTGGAAGTGTTCAGCCTGGAGAAGAGGAGGATCAGAGGAGACCTCATCACTCTCTACAACTCTCTGAAAGGAGGTTGGAGCCAGGGGGGGGTTGGTCTCTTTTCCCAGGCAACTCTCAGCAAGACAAGAGGGCAGGGTCTCAAGTTGTGCCAGGGGAGGTTTAGGTTGGACATTAGAAAGAATTTCTTTCTGGAGAGGATGATCAGACATTGGAATGGGCTGCCCAGGGAAGTAGTGGATTCTCCGTGTCTGGAGATATTTCCAAAGAGACTGGATGTGGCACTCAGTGCCATGGGCTGGGAACCACAGCGGTATGGATCAAGGGTTGGACTTGATGATCTCTGAGGTCCCTTCCAACCCAGCCAATTTTATGATTCTATGATTCTATGATTTACACTGCCTGGATATGGTTTCCAAAATTTAGTATCTCACCAGATCCCTTCATCCTGGGACTAGTGGCATTTACTTGTCGAAGGGCATGCCCTTTTAATCAAGCTGGGCTGGAGCAGAGTTGGATGGGAACACAGCAAAACCATTCCCTTGGTTTGGAGTAACATCATCAAATATTTTGCAGATGCAGCATTACTGTTTTACTTTTGCAAGTGGCTGTGCTGCTCTGGACATTTCAAAGAGGAGGTAAAACACATAGCCAGGACATTTGCCACGACGCTACATATCACAGTGTCTTTGAGTTTCACAGAAAAGGAAGAAATCCAAAAAGGGATGTAATAGCTACTGTCTGTGCAGGTAATACTTTATTAGGTGATAGTGTGATTGCTTTATAGACAGATATTGCTGTAGCCTTAATTCTAGGATGTAGTTGTTAGTGCAGTACCTTAGCTTTGCAGTGAAGCTCCATATAGATGAAGCATAAATACCTGCAAACCCCTGATACCAGGAAATTGAAAGAACATAAAGTGCCACAAGTAATGGCTCTTTATTTCTTCAGGTTGTTTTTTTTTAAAGCACCACTATATAACTACTTTACAAGGTAAGGGTTGTGAAACACATTCTGTTCCTGATCATTGTGTTATCTACCAAAGAGTTATGACTGCTTTCTACTTTCTCCATCAGCATGGATTATTTCCAGAGAAAACTGGCTACTGTCAACTAGTGTAGAGGCTTAAGAAACACACCTAAATGTAAAGTTATTCCAAATATTTTGGGGTTTTTTTTGTTTTGTTTTCCCATGACACGTTTTTTCAGGTCTGGACAGGTTTCCTGTTGTTTTGCTGAAGGCTGCAGAGTATGATCTGTTTTTACCAAATCCAGGATTTGTAAAATGAAGTTTTTGCCATACCTTGCACCATCCCTACTTACAAAACAAGAATATGGTCTTCCTGTTTTGTTTTGTTTTTTTAAAGAGATGATTTTTAAAAAATAAAAAGTCAGAGGAAATTTTATATTGATAAATATGATGAAGATGCTGTTGGACTGTTTGAAGGCTGGTTAATAATTCTTCTTTTCTCTGGAAAATTGTGTCTATCAGAAAAAAAAAAAGATAAAAGAAAAAAAAAGTAAGCTCTGAAGTATTTTTGTCTCAATTCAGCAGTCCGGAATTTAAAGTTTTGTGTATTTGTTGGTTGCAAAATGGCCTGGGAATATCAACTACTTAAGTGGTGTCCTTAGGGAACTGTTTATGTCATTTCTGATGATGAAAGATGTGTTCTGTACAAAAAATTTGCTTGGGCAAAAATTATAATTTCATAAGAGGAAAAGACATGCTTTTTACCCCCTACACTAATTGAAGTTAGGATTAGAAAACTATTTAGAAATTGGAGAGTAATTATAAGAATATAATGAAGTTCATTTGCTTGAATTTGGCAAATTATATATCTTCTATGTATTTAAAAATAGAAAAGGAATAAAAAAAATGAACCCCAATTAAGGAAGTAAAAGTGAAATATGTTAGAAACCTCTACTACAGTAGCAGTTATTTCTCTGTAATGCAGATTAAAAATCAGTTTTAGTCTCACCTAGTGAGATTTTAGAATGACCAGAAGAGAATAAAAGAACAAAATACAAGTTTTAGCAGTGTGGTGGTGAAAGAATATTTTAGGTAAAATACATAGTACACTGAAGTGCACCTAGCCCCGAAGTCTAGGGTCAAGATTTATTATTTCCCAGAGCTGAGAAGGATGTACAGATAAGATTTATGTGGTTTCTGAAGGAAGTTATTTACTCCATGAATAAGCACACCTTTCAGACAAGCCAAGTCCAATGAAGCTACTAGAAAATAACTTGCTGCATTTAGGTGTTCCTTTTTCTCTCATTCCCCCACGCCCCTTTCTGATGGGCTGAAGATTAATCTCTAGAAATGTTTTAAATTATTTCCTTTTAAATCCAGTCCTAGGATGGCTATTTCTACCATGCCCTTCTCAGGGATATGCATTGTATAAAAAAAAATCACATTATCCATTCTTGTTAGATATCCATTGCAAGTTTGCTACTCTTTCTGGATATAGCTTAATTACTCTGTTTAATAAAGAGTGACTCTAGTGTAAACTGACAGCTGTGATTCTAAAACCATGAAGCTGAGTGTTTGAGATGCTGCAGATTTCTGACCTCCCACCCCCCTTCTTCCAGATTATACTGAATCCTCTCAAGTAAAAAAACATTGAATAATATGATAAATAGCATCACTGGTAACTTTTGTGGTAGAAGATTCTGCTTCTATCCGAAATAGTTCTGATGCTTGGCTGGGCTATGTTCAAGTGAGCAGAACTAAGCATGGCTGCATACCAGGTTATCTACACTGATGTGCCAGCTTCCAATCTTACTGCCTATATTGATGTCATCGTTGAGACATCTCAATGTGGAAGATTATGAAAATAAAGGAAAATGAAACTGGGAATGTGCTGCAGTCAAGCACTAGAAGCTGTTCGTTCTGCACAAGTTCATTGAGGTCTTTGTCTGGATACAGACCAAAGGAGAATCATAATGATTTTTCTTATGCGTGATTGCTGAATGTCGAAGGAATTATTCATGAACTATTGAACTAAAATTTGCCAGTAATAGGTGAATACCACCACTGTTAGATGTATTTCTGACGATGTGAGTGAAGTAAAATGACGGAGGCAACAAATCAACAAAGTTTGTCCTGGACTGTGCAACGTCAAAGACATAAAGGTTTTATCCAGGTCTTGCTGCCTCTACCAGAGGGTTGAGGGGGGAAGAATTATGTTCAAAACATATCAGTAAAAAACATATCAGTTCGTCAGACTCTTCTTGCCTCTCAGCTGTGAACAAAATATTGAATTTTTAATTTCAGAAATATTTAATGGAAACAAAGCTGAAGGGAATGCAGAGAAGAGCTTGCAGAATGAGAAAGCTGGAGCATCATTCAGTGCTTTTTAGTTCAGTATTGTAATGACTGACACTAAAATAGGAAGATTTGCTCAATAACCTGTTCTCTTTAGGGTGGTTTGAACCTGCTTCAAGAGGATGGGTTGGTAGAGACTCCAAAGTATAATTTCTTACAGCACATTTACCTGTAAATTTTTTGTGGTAAGAACAGGAGCTCTGTTGTTATCCAAGCTCCAGACTGGAGTGAGCATAAATTTAAATTGGCATCCCCTACATCATGGGAGAGTGTCCTTATTCTGCTCTGCTAGCCAGCTGTAAGGAGGATGCTGGCTTTGTTGTTGCAGCCTGTGTATTACATCACTGGCCTTCTCCACTACCAGACAAATATGCTGATTTTTTTTTCTGGATCCTGAAGAGTCATGGTGCTTTTCTCACCTGAACTTTACACTGATTAAAAACAGCAACAGTCTCATGCAGCAAGGGACTTTTGTATGAACTTGATTGAAAAGGGGGTAGAAGATAGCAGCAGGAAGAAGAAATTGTTCTTTGCATGGGTGCCAACATAAAAAAATTTATAAAGTAAAAATAAAATTAAGAGAAATTCCACCAAACCAGGTCACTGCAAACCCCATCCAACCTGTCCATGAACCCTTCCAGGGAGAGCGCACCCACACTAGCTCTGGGCAACCTGGGCCAGGGTCTCACCACCTCACTAGAAAGAATTTCTTCCTAAATCTACTCTCTTTCATTGTAATATTATTCCCCACAATATCACTCCATGCCCTTCTAAAAAGTGTGTGTCTCTCCCCTGCCCCAGCTTTCCTGTAGCCCCTTGAAGCACTGGAAGGTGCTCTAAGGTGTACCAGGACCTTTTCTCCAGGTTGAGAAACCCCAGCTCTCAGATGTGCTTCGTTCCTCTGATTTGTCTTTGTGGCATTCTCTGGACTCACTCTGTGTCCTTCTTGTGTTGAGGGCTCTAAAATAAGGGACACAATATTCCAAGAGGGATCTCAAAAGAGCAATATAGAGGGCAACATGCTGTCCACACTTCTTTTGATGCAGCCCAGGACACTATTGGTTTCTGGTCTGCAACTGTACATTGCTGTCTCATGTTGAGTTTCCCATCACCTAACATCCCCAAGTCTTTTTCCTCAGGGCTGTTCTCAATCCATTCTCCACCCAGACTGTATCTGTGCTTGGAATTGCCCTGATCTATGTGCCACACCTTGTGGGATTTCACTGGGTTTGCATGGCCCACCTATCAAGCTTTTCAAGGTATCTCTGTATGGTCCATTTGGTATTGACTGGAATTGCAATTTATTCCAATAAATGGTAAATGATTGGGAAGAAAGTTTGAGTGACACATTGGGATTGAAGACAGGGATTGAACTATATGCTTCAAGGAAGCCATCTGTAAAAATAAAATAAAAATATCAAAAATATGATCAAAAATATTCTTTCCGTATATAAATTTGTCCATGCATCCATATATACATGCATCTCACTCCATGTTTAAATAGCAAAAGGCAAGAAGGGCATCCACAGCTCTGTTAAGAATATCGTTCACAAAGTATGAGAAGTTTTAGTTAAAGTATTTACCAGTTAATACTTAGTCTCTAGAAAGACAGGGTAACTCTATCTCCCTATGTCTCAAATTGGATTGTATTAAAGAATAGTAGATCCTCTACTCACATATTTGATAATTTGATAAAACCCATAGAGAACTGAACCTGTAGAAAAAAAAATCCTCAAATTAGACTTATAGCAACTAACCCCTTCCTCTCAAGAAAAAAGGATGCAATGCTTCATCTCTAGCTTCATTCTATGCTTCATCTCTAGCGTAGAAAATAAAATCTATATTTATTTCTATCTTAATCTATATCTAATTTTGTCAGCAGTGGCTGGTTTTGGTCTTAAAGACCAGCTGAAATCATAAAGTGCTGCTGGAGTACTAGAAGAAATTGAAAAGTATTGAAATAATGTATTTCTGTTTAGAAGGTTTTTCTGACAGATGTTCCATAGAAACTGGAGAAATTCATAGCAGTGAAAAATTACCTGTCAAGCATCTGTTTAGGGTTGGTTTACTTAGTGATTATGAAAACTTCCATTTTGTCTCTGAATGAGTCACTGCTTTCGGTTAGATTTCTTGACAGCTGAAACTTTGACTATTTTAGCTGGGAGAAGACAGAATCCTTATTAAACTGACTCGATAGACACACAACACTTCTAATATGAGACAAATCCCCAGTGATCTTCCTTACTTCTGCTCTAACAGTTTCATGAAAGTTAGAAACTTGCTAATATGTTGAGTGCCTTAGTAAGTACTGCACCTTGATATGTCTTTATGAAGGCTGGTCTGCTCTCATTTGCACTTCTTCAGAAAGTGTTGGTCCTAGTCAGCTGTAATTTGCTGTAGTTCACCAAATTCAGCAGAATAATAGAAAAGTACCTCTGCCTAGATAGCCTCGTTGATGTCAAGTAATGTTTCCCATGTGGTCAGTTCAGTTTGAAACTTTAATTATGTTAATATTAAAAAATGTTTGCACTGCTGTAAACACTCACGTTATAGCTTGAGACCTAATGCTCAGTTAAGCTGAACTCACAGTATATGTGTGAAATTCCAGGATTCCAAGAGGGACGTGTTGGAGAAACCAGTGCTGCTGTAAAGAGAAGTTAAAATCAGAATACCTGACAGACAGCTACTCAGCATTGACTTGTAAACAAAAAGACATTCAATAGTTACAGAAAAAATATTATTATTGTTGTTGTTGTTACTATTCTGATTATTAATATTGAACTGATGTCATGATATACTTTCTTCATGAAAAATTTCTGTCTAAATAATTTATGTTTTTTACCTAGTGATCCCTGGATGGATCACTACTTGTTTTTACAAGTACTTGGCTACTTGTTTTTACAATGATGAAATTTTCTACTGGCAAAATTTTAGGTGATTGAATATGTTTCGAAATCCTAACCTTATTTAAGGATTAATTTTTGTGGCATTGAAGAATAATAGACTTTTGCTCCCACATAATGTTCATTGCTAGACAATCTAAACTGCCCAGGAGCTATTTTTATTTTCATGGTATACAAGATAAATTACTACTAGCAGAAAACCAATTACATTAAGCATATGTATGAAAGCAGTTGAAAATATCCAAATAAATTTTTAAAAAATCTTTTTTTTTCATGGTTAGTTAAAATTCTGAAGCTTACCAGTAAAATCATTCTTTTAAAATTGTTCTCAGAACCTCTTTCAAGGCCTAAAAAGTTTGGTTTTTTTTATATGCTACCTTAATTCTGTCAGGTTTATGTACGTTCATGTCACCTTGCTTTCTGCTTATTATAGTATACATAAATATACAGCTATTTATAAAATATACATGAATTTCTAGGAGACTACAAATTCAAAGTCAGTATCTGAGGAAATCTTGTGACTTTACACTATGGAATGTATAGGGATACTTGAATTGAACAAGTTCTGGCTTTTTCTTCCATGATAAAATTCTCCATTATTTTTAAAGAAATTAGAGTTATATCTCTGGAAACAATGTATGATGAAACTTGACTATTTTAAGTTTTTATTTTTTAACTGATAGCTTACTACAAGTTAAAAACCAGTTATTTTATATAGACTATGAGTGGAGACTCTTTAAGCCCAATATGTTTCTTATGAAGCTCTTCAAAATTAGAATTAAAAAAATTGTGGGAAAAAAAAATTCCTCACACTAATATTTTTATACTAATCTTTTTTAAATGGTTGAAAATCCTGCACTTGATATTTTATGGTAGCAAAGTTGACTTGATAATTTTGTGCTGTATTAAGAGAATAATATGCTCGATTATTTTTAAATTTAGTATCTTTTAACTTTATCATGAGACTTGCTGTCCTATTACCTTTTTTTATTCCAGGTGTAGACTTGTTAAAGAGCTGAGAAATATACAAATTGAGCACTCTTTTTTAAGGTGTTTTAAGAAACAATACAGTGTCATGCTGGAACTAATTTCTACTTTATTACTTCTGGCAACCATTCTGAGTACATGGGCTGCTCATCGCGCACCACTACTCTTAATATTTTAATTTTTCTGGGCCCTTTTTTGGTCTTTTTTTTTTTTTTTTTTTTTTTTTTTTCACCTAAAATATTTTAAATATGACACAACTTCTGTGTTTGCCAAAACCTTAAAAAAAAAAAAAGGCTAACAAACAAAAAAAATCAAATAACTGCATGTTCTCAAAAGAGAAATTTCAATCAAAATTTGACCATACTTCAGTAAGTAGCAATTTTTTTATTCCCTCCCTTTTCTAGAAGGGTTAAAAAAAGTTTTTGCATGTGTACCATTTCTTTCTTCTCTGACATCCTTCCCTGCAAAGGTCATTGTCACTGAGACGAATCGTACTGATATAATTAATTCTGGGTTGGAATTAGTTGCGTGCCTTGACTGCTACTCCTAGACCTCTTCCAGTCACGGTTTTCAGCTTCAGAACTGAGGAGCTGGTTCTTCTGACTACTGAACTCCTTTGTGACCTTATGTTACTTGTGGTAAAAGGATGTTAACTTTTCCCTTCTCCTAGAAGTTGCATTGCTACGTGGCTGACTTAAAAAATGCATTGAAGTGTGAGCTAGCATCTCTAGATATTAAAGAATGTAGTCTCTTCAGCTTTTTTTTAATCATTACTTTTTTCTTTCTTTCTTTTTTTTTTTTTTTTTTTTTTTTTTTAATCTTCCTATTTTCCCAGAATTTCTTAGCCTGGACTGTGCCAGTATTTTTCCAAACTGGTTTCTAGTTGCCATGGACTATAGAATACTGAGGGAAAGCCAGATATTTCTAAAGGGAGGTGAAAAAACACTTGTACACTGAATAATAAGCTACTTTGGAAACAAGATGTTGCAAATTAAGTCAGGGTTATGTTTTACTTCTGTCTAGATTTTCATTACCTTAATGAGAGCTGACTGGAAGTTTGTAGTCTAGTAGCTGAACCAAGAGGTAGGTGCCCATGCTTTGTCCCATACATCTTTAAGACAAGAGAATATGCACTTTCCTTTGTCCTTGTAGAGGTTCTGGTGGTGCCACCCACTTTGATATCCACTTCAGTCCTGGGAAGGGGGACTCAGACTTACCTAAATACTTAGGTGGTGGCTTCATTTTGGTTTTTATTCTAATCAGTACAAAATATGTTAAAAATACACTGTAGCATTAAGCAAAATCCACGTAGGAAATATACAAAATGTGCTTCTTCCTATCAACCAGATACCAACTCAGGTGGTTCACAGTACCACTAAAATGAGTTGTGAAACATCCTCAAGGTACCTCGAAGTTAAGACAGATCCTCAGGAGACATGCAATGGAATCTGAAAAATCAGAAGTTGTCTTCCTGTATCCAAAGCAGGAAAATCTTCCTTTTTGTCCTTTCTAACAGCAAAGTGAAGCAGAAAGCATTATTCGTCATCTCGCACTGCTTTGGGATTTCATACCTGGATACAGTGCAGAGAGGGCAAGATAAAGGCCACACCTTTATGGCACAATGTATGGAATTCAAAAATGCACCTTGTGTTTTGATCAAGCCTGTCCTCCAGCAGGAATGACTGTGTAGCCCTGGTGAGCACCCTATCCTGAGGGGAGAGCAACATCTGAACTTGGTGTCTCTTTATTCAAAATAACTCTTTAACTAGAGGGATTGGTTGGACCCTGTCGGTGGATGTATCTGTGACAAAACCCATGCATCCAGCACTCTGCACTGTTTTTGCCTGGAAGGTTGGAAATATGAAAAGCATACTCAGCTTGACTTTTATTCCTGTCAGTACAATGTATGCTATCTTTTCAACTCTTCAAGAGGCAGCAACTATGTCACTCTTTTCCTAGCTGTCATAAATCACGTAGTGTTTATGTTGTTTGACAACCTAGTCTAGGAAACTTTTTTCCCCCTTTAAGTTAGGCCTATAGAAATGCAGTTGTTTAGTTAAGCTTTTCTGTTCTGAGGTGATTATTGATACCCTCTGGCTTCTTGCTATGTTTTGTTTTTTTTTTTTTTTGAAAGTGACAAGTAAAGTCCTTCATATCTTGTGTGTCTAACTTTGTTCGTATCTGGGAGTAATAGATGTAATGTGTATAACAAGATCAAAACTTACAAGAAGAGCAGAGTTTTATTGGAAAAAAGAACAGAAAAGTGATAGCTCCTCTGAGAACAGTAGGATACTGGAAAATAATATGGCTGCTGCTTAATATCTGGAAATGGCTGAGTTAAAAAAGTTAAAAAATATTTGTTCCTTGATGGCAGCTGATTTGAAGTGTTTGGGGTAAGAATTATTCTTCGTGGTTAAAATGGAAAAGAGAGGGTCAAGGAATTAGGTCCTCCTTGCTTTAAGATAGTCTAATTCTGGCAGACCAAGCTTATAGTAGAAGAAAAACACTCTTTAAGCAATCTAAAGAAGAGTTATTGTAGTGAGACAGGACCAGGTGCCCTGAGTTATTGATGAGTGGGTGTGGGTTCACCTGTGTCTGGCCTCCCTCCTGAGCATGTGCAGGAGCAGGGGGCCAATAAGAGAGCAGCTGACACCCACAGAGGGGGCTCTCACTCTTCAGTGAGGATGGAGAAGCCCACAGCTCGAGGAGCCTCAGGAGCAGGCAAGAAGGGGTAGATCCTGAGGCTTCAGGAACAGCCCTAGGACATCATCCAGGAATGGGCTAAACCCCGAGGCCTCAGGAGCAGCCCTAGGAGCAAGAAGGGCTCCCTCCCACTACAAGTTATTGCCTCTAATTCTTTTCTTTCCTTTGATCAGATCCTGCTGAGCCTCCACCCAATCAACTATGTGTCTTGCCAGGTGATGTAGCAGTCTCAGTGCACATCCTCATGCTCTGGGAGCCATGGTGTCCCCATATTGTCCCCAGAGCCAATTTGGCTGCAGCTTCTTCCTATTTTACTTGTGTCTTTGCTTATCCCTGAACTGATATGGTCATCTTTTTTATACACTGTGTTTTTCTGATGTTCCATAATTACTATCTGACATGAGACAAGAACACACATATGAACAATTGTACTATATAGTGCAATATATAACAGCTACATAGCATTTTGCTCTAAATAAATGGTTCCAAACTGTTGGTGTCAAGACTAAGGTATCAAGTGGAAGTCAAACTGTCACAGCTATCTTCTAGGGCAACCTTCTGGTGCTAGGAGACTCTGTGAGATATGGAGTCTTCATGCTCAGACTTTTCACTGGTAAAGGAATCCTAAGTGGAAATGGTGGAAATAGGGAGAAAAATGCAGAGACAGATGATGGCTATAAAAATCTCTTATTACTAGAAACATGCTTCATCAGAGCAGCAGGTTTACCTCATCTTCTCCTCTTGATGTTCCCCTGCAATCACATTAACCTTGTGCTTTACCAGCCCTGATTGCTTTTAGTCTCTGGGAACATCAATTTGACACAAACCTTCTCAGCTGCAACTTCTCCCCACATTACAGTGAAAACAGTAGCCTGTGGGAGTCAGGCTCCTTTTATCTTTCCAAATCAAGTAGGGGGTTCATCCAATACCAATCTAATCCTGTTACTCAAGCCTTTGACTTGAAACTATATAGGCTTTAAAACTGAAATACTCTGTGAGCCTTCCTCAAACTCAGCAGACTCATAGGTAGGGAAGAATAATTTTGTTGTTGTTTTTAAATATTAAGGGGGCTTTATTTTTCTTGAAAGTATTGTCTTGCCATGAAAGCCCATCTTTCATACTTTTTAAAATTTGGAGATTTATAATTCATGTGTAAAAAACCCTGCCTATAGAGAAGGATTGCCTTTGGCAGGTAAGATGTGGCACTGAAATCGTCCATCCAGCATAAAAATGCGAAGAAGTCTATGAAGGCAGGAAAAATGAACCCTGCATTACTCAAATATGCATTTTCCCTTGTTTCCCCACAGGGCAATGCCATGTGCTGCCATTTGCATTTCCCCAACAGTGAAACCACAGCAATGTAAAATTAATAAGAGTGTATGGAGCGTGTTTAACAAATGCTGACACATATCCTGTGGTGACTTGGCATCCAACATTTTTCTTGGATTTGATAGAGGAGTACAGAGCTCACTGGAAAAATAAATAAATCACATAGTATCAGTAAATAAAGGAACACGTCCCCACAGTCCAGCAGGCTTTGGGCAGGAGCTGTCATACCACAGAACACTCAGAATACTATCAGATACATGGCCCCTGAGGTAGGAACAACTGATGTGTCCTGTTTGCTTGGGACCACCCTGAGGACTGGTCAGTCAATTCTGAAAGTCAAACTCTTTTATTTCCAGCTTCTATAGAAGTTATCTTTGTTCTCATGGATTTAGCAGAAAACAAAGGACATGCTTCTTTTTAGTTGCCTTGTCTAGTTCACAGCTTCCTATTCTTGTAGTCTCCCAGCAGTTTGCCATATCTAATCTTGAACATTTTGATATTCAATGAAATATTTAGTCAGATGAGGCATTAAGCTGGTGCAAAGCATTACTGCCACTGTTTTAATTCATACCTGTTCTAATGTACTTTAGTCCTCTATCTGTTTTAAGAAGCATAAAACATACACCTGCATCTAGTATTTTAAACACCACTAGGAACATTACATTAATACAATATTCAGATATTATGGTTCTCCTTTGTTTTGTTCTAGTGCTTAATGAAACCCTCTATATTTTGACTGCCTGGAAATCCTAAGAACTCATCAAATCAAAGTTATTCACTATAGCCACAAAATTTATAATGCAAAATGTTTAGAACTGTGAACATTGGGGTTTTTTTGTTTACTTATTTGTTTTTTAATTCAAGTATAATCTACATCCAGTTCTTTTCTCTGCAGTGCAGATAAGGTTACTATAGCAGGTCATGCTTTGAAGAATTGGTTTGCCCCCTATGTACATGTTGAAACTTTTATCTTAACTAGAGTGAGGAAGTCTCAATTCATACTTCTAGTAACCTCCAAAAAATTAGGTGTCACCACCTCACTAGTCACCACCACTCACTAAGCACATATAAAGGCTTCACAGTATAAAGAATGGGGAAGAAAAAAAGTAGCTGGGGAAGTGCATGTTATTTTCTGAACTATAAATTTATTAGAAATGGAGCTCTTGAATGTCTCTGAAAGTCTCACAAGACTCTTCTTTATAGGTGCTGCAAGAATTTTTTGAGCACCCAGGATTAGGAATTAAAATGCAATATTAATTCTCAACATCTAATCATGTGTGCTCTGAAAATCTTATACTCTCTCCTCACAAGCACATACCATTCAGAGCCGAAGAACGAGGCATAAAGAAATCATAGAAAATTAACACATACTAGCTACATGGATATACATTTGCTGTTTTTCATTGGAAAAATGTTTGCTTAATCAATTGACCTTTAGGAAGGAAACATTCTGTAGGGCAATTTTAGAAACTGATTTCAGAACCAGATATTCGGAGGTGAAGAAGAATGTAACCATGCCATCTGCTTCCTTTAACTGTTTTATCTACTCTCAAGAAATATTGCCTTCAGATAAACACAAAATGAACCTTTTGCAATGTTAAATCTTGGTCATGGGCCAAAGGCAGTTTCAGATTTCTCTAAGTCTTTGTTTATATACAAGACCTTTAAACTGCTTGGTATCTGAGGCCCATAAATTTCCTGATGCTGACCCTGTAGAGAGCAATCATAAATTCTGCTGGTTCTACCTCTTTGTGTTTTTACTCAAGCCTTTAATGATTTTCCTAAGTTTGGATACATTTTTTGTCCTTCCTGACACCTTTTTTTTACAATGGAGTTCTGTTGGAATAAGCATTTTGTTTGAATCTTAAAATTCTCATGTTTGTACTTTGCAAGTTTTTATTCGTGTTTACATCACAGTGCAGCACATTTTCCATAAACACTTGAGTAGTTCACAACAACAATTTTCCTCTTAATTTTTTTTTCCCTTTCATTTTTTTTCCCATGCCTTAAAATGATTATACTGCAATTACAGCTGATGTCTGTGTAGCCATAGTTCAACAACCATTCAAAACAGTTAGCTCGGGTATTGCTGCAAACATGACTGTAGGATGAGAGAGCTCAGTGCTGACTAACTGATGTGTGCTCACTTACTTTCTTAGATGTGTCATGGTGAATTCCATGGTGTTTGCAGAGTTATTTAGTCCAAAGTTTGAATGGCTGTGTCTTTGGCAGCAACAGCTGCAGGAGTGATGCAGTCAATGTATTCTTAATGGTTGCATCTGAGAACATGAAGCACCAGGATGTACTAACACTTTCATCTGTGTTTCCAAATGCTGGTTTATCTAGACAACATTTCAGAGTTTTAACATTTCTTGTCTCCACTACTTTGAAAACATACAGGTAGAAGATTAACTGGAAACAAGGCACATCAATAGTGAGTCTTCTTGGACAGCTGGAATATTTGTGAAAATTGCTATTTCTAAGATTTCTTCTCTCTACTTTTTTTTTTCTTTTTCCTTTGCAAATTTCCTAAGTATGTAAATGGCAACAAATTTTAGCAGAACATGCCATGATGCCCTACTGGAGGTCAAAAGATCATTAAATTTGATTTTCATCCAGACTCCTTAAATGCATAAAAATGATTTTATCTCAACATCAGTGAATCACTTTTTTTTTGTTGTCCTGACATAGAAAATGCATTTTTTTTTTGTTTCTAAGTGATTCTTAACAAAAAATATAGTGCTATCAAATGAAAAAGAAACTGTGATTCAGAAATATGCATGCAGAAATATTATAAATATTTTTTTAGTTATTTTAAGTGTTAATTTTGTTATGTCTCATAACAAAGCTAGTGTCTGATACATCAGTTGTAGATCCAATCTTACATGTACCAGCTTTTAGATTTTTAATTAATAAATCATGCCTTGAAAACAAATCAGCCACACACAAGGTTGTCTACAAGCTCTGTAGCATTGTTATTGTTTCTATCTTGTAAAACACATTAATCTTCATTTATGAAAATCTTAACTCCAGAGAGAATAAAAAAGAGTGTTTAATCATGTTTGATCTCTCTTAAGAAGAGGGCAAGACAGAAGAACAAGAGTAAGTTTCCGGGATTTTTATTCATCTCATCATAAAGAAGATTAGAATCCTACCCCACCCCTCCCAAGAGAAAAAAAACCAAACATTTAAATTGCACTGAAAAATAGCTATTCTGGTTTGGAATCTGGAGCCCTCAGGTTAGCCAAATGTGGGCAAAAGTGTTGTCAGCCTCCCAGGCACTGCTTGACTTGACTTTGGTCATTCCACTAAACACACAGAACCTTCTCTCTCACCTACTGTAGAATCTCAAATCACTACACAGCACATGTGCTACTAGAACTTTGAAGCTTTCTCAGCTGTTTTCTCTGTCCCATATCTTCTATTCCTTCTCCTGTATCCCCAGGAAGGATAACATGGTTTTAATTAAATACTGAATTTCTTGAACAAAAGCATTTGAAACCTGGTATTGCTTGCTTTTGACAGATAATTTTAATGCATATATTTACTTCACCCTTTAGGTGAAATTGTCAGAGGGTTCAGTAAACAAAGACCAGTTATGTGCATAACATATACATCTCCATTAGTTCTGGAAATAATTTTTTCTCTTTTAAATGCTAGAAAGCTCATAGGCAGTTTGTCTATGAGAGGGATGTATGTCATATCTATGAAGTTTGGCTGGATGATCTGGTTTGTACATGTGCATGGCAGTTACATAAAAATTATGTTGGGAAATGTTGGTATTTTAAACAGCTTGGACAGCTACCTTTCCATCCTCTTTTGTAATATGGCCAAAAAGTTTGACCAAAGCACATCTGATGTGTTGATGAGAAGATCTCTTCTCATTGGCAAAGGCCAATGGTATTCTGAGGTATTCAAAGGTATTCTGAGTTTGGAAAACAATGAACAGCAATGCTGAGAAATGTGAAAGAAAAATTCCTGTCAATGTGATGGTAAGAGAAGAAGGATTTGATGATTGTATTTCTTACTAGTCACAGGTAACATGGCAATACTTTTTAGATGCTTTTTGGGGTGTTCATCTCTACCAAGACTCTTTCAATTTTTTTCAAAACAAATTAAGATTGGGCTAGGAGGGGCAAAGGAAATAATGAACAGATACAAGGAGACAGACCTGTCTGGCATCTTTGAGACGTGATCTACCAGTAAATGCAGTGTATCTCTAAACTGTTTTGCCTTCATCTTACAGAACTGTAGAATATCTAAAAATACAATAGTAGTCTGCTTTTTTGTAGTCACTCACACAGTGTGTTTTATAAAGTAGCAATGTTCCAGAACTTTTCAGACAGAAGTCTGAAAATATGGGAAATATTACCATTTAGAAAAGAAGTTTTTTGCCTTATTTGTTTGTTTTAGAGATGTGTCACTATGAAGTGAAAAGATAGGTTTCATAAAAAAAAATTGCATCTCAATGCTGTAAGACGTTTTTGTTATTGAAAATAGTAATTTAGCAAAATATAAATCTTTTGTGAGAAAGTGTTTGTTTGAGTTTACTTCTGAGCAAATATTTTTTCAAACTGTAATTTTTATGTCAAGTGCTTGCCTTGTCACAGTGAAAGTTTTGATTATGTTAACTGAAACAGAATTTAGGTGCATGGTACCTAGAAATTTAATGAGAAGTGAAACTGTAATCTTCACAAAAATCCATAAAATTGAACATTATCATTTTGACAGCAGCTGAACATTCTGATTAATTCACACTAAAAATGCACTTACATTCTCATTTCTGGAAATTTCATCTCAACTATTGGTCATGAGAAGGAAAAGACATTTCCTGCTCACTGCCAGCATAACTTCTGTTTCAGAAATTGTGGTCCTAATGTTACTGCCCTACGCACAGAATGCAGTATTTCAGAGTTTCCATGTAAGACAGCTATCCTGTGCTTAATGAGCAAATAAATTTGATAATTGTTTCAAAAGGATAAACTCATTGGCTTCTATTTTATGACATTACAATAGAAGGGGTAATAGTGAAAATACATAAAGGTTGTGAGACTTCCATTATACTTCACTTTTTAAACTGAGTTTCTGTGGCTTTGTCATCCTCACTTTCTGTTTTCTGTCAAGTGAGCTATTTCTCCAAAGAGGCAAAAGATACTCATTCAAACGTGTCCTCCGGGCCAAGATAAAATGTACACCCTCATATATTTTGCTGCCAATTTATTCTACATCATTTACAGGTGACTGCCTTTGAGTCAGAGTTCAAAAAGAAATCAACATTGCTCTATAATCATTTACAACACTCAACATTTGAAATACAAATGAGATAATTGTGGATAAGTGATTTAGGATCACAAAGCTTATAAATTTTCTAAACAATCTGTATTTTCAGCATTCTAAACAATGTGTTATCTGTTCATATTAGCTTTATGTAAATTGATATAGGCAGTAATTGTGCTTGCGTTTGTCAGTGCAAGTAAAATAGTTGCCACTAAGTTATGTCTGATTTTCACATGCATAACATGTTGTTTATACAGGATTGGACAGAATAATTCTTATGGAAAAATGGGTAATGACATAGAACAAATGAAATGAAAAATTAAAAAAAAAAGAAAAATGTATAATTACATTTTTTATTGTGAGTAGAATGTATAATTAATGGCTATACATCTGTAGATGTCTAAGAAATACAGCTAAATAATCACACGTGTTAATAGAGCAGAAAGTAGCAGGATAGGCCTAGTGAATTAATTGCTACTTTTGCATTTGCCAATACTCATTCTACCTTAATTAAAGACCAGGTGTGTATATGTTAGTATTATGGATAACCAAAGGACCTTCCCTTTTTGATTCAGAATTTGAGTGTCTGGTTCAATTTGCAACAGTTTAAAAGTTTCTTTTGAGGGGCTATTTTTGTAACCTTGTGTAAAACCACTTGTATGGTCAATATCTAATCTTGTTAGACATATATTCATCAGAAAAGCAAACCAGAAATTGTTATCTCAGGAAGCACCCGCAGCACCTGTTTCCAGCAACTGAACAGTCTAATCAATCCATCATGAAAATCAGTCCTAGAGTTGATCTGATAGAACTCTGATCTTTTGGTATTGACATTTCTGGATCTGATCCCTAGTGATGTTGTTTTTTCTGTGTGGATAACAGATCCAGACAAATAAAAATGCATGTATTTATATTTGTGAATACTGGTCATGGTCTCTATGGAGAAAATTTCAGCGATTCTCCAGCTGGGGCTAAAAATATTTAGCCTGTAATTTCATGGAGAATTAAGCAGATGTGGACATCATGGACCCAGTACTGCAAAGCACTGGCTGTTCTCCATAGTATGGTTTTCCAACTTTCTGGAAGTCAGTGACATCTAAGGGTAATGAGAAACTATGGGACTGTGTCATTCACTTTCTAGCAAATTAACTTCACAGAGACACCATTTCTTTTTCTTTTTAAGCTGGCTACTGAGCTTCAACCATATTATCTCCTACAATGTAATTGAAAGTATGAGCTAAAATATGCCTATAATATCTTTCAATTTACATGGAGTAAAAAAATCAAAGAAAGCTAAAACCTTTCAAAGCACCAACTATACTGCAGTCCAACTTCTAATGACCCTGAATGACTTAGTTATTTGCATACGGTTAAATAATTAAGTGCTTTTTCAATGTTTGTTTTGTTTTGTTTTTTCTGCTCTGTGTTCCTGAGTTAACTGTACATATCACAGACATGGATAATTTTTTAATTTCAGGAATAAACATAGATGAATGCAAATAACTTGGAAAGTGGCTGGGCTGTTAAATAATACCTCACAGATGTGAGCTATTAAGCATCCCTTCTTTAAGAGCTTGAAACAAGATTCAGAAGTGAAAGCCTTCACTGTTCTTGCTATGAATGCACTTTGCTACCTTGTGTTGTGCCTGTGTCAGAAGTCTCACATAGCAGAGGAAGAGGTGAGAGCAATATCTGCAGCCTGCTATATAAAAAGTTTCCAAGCCAAATCACTGCAGAGAGGCACACAAGAGTGACCTGAGGATGCTCTGTGTATTGTGCAGGGGTGGTCACTGCTACCAGTTATAAGAGAAGAAAAGTTTTCATCGTTTTAGTTTTAATAACACTTCTATAAGAACATCTATTACATCTGTGCCTGAGGCGTAAGGTATGAGTTGTCTGGATCTTATGCATGATGTGAGGAAATTGATCTTGGATCTTATGTGTCCTTCATACTATAGAATTTCCTTCTAGGAACATTGAAACCAGAATAGAAAATTTTAAAAATCTGACAGTTCATTTCCCTGAAATGCCTTATATTTTTTCACAACTGAGTCATGAACATCTACAATCATGAACAGAAAGGAATATCTGTGTGAATATCTTTGAATAATGCTGATCATAATTTACCTGATCATTTTCATCCTTTGGCATATATACCAGGAAGACCAAATCCTGTCTCCCCTTACTGAATTTTGAGTTATCCTCCTCTGGCTCTATGATCTTCTCATGTAGTTGATAATATTTTAGATCAATCAGTACCTGTGGCTATAGGGAAAGTAATAGACATGCATAGATGCATATGTGTGTTCACATATGCATATCTCTCTAAAAATGTGTATTTTCCAGAATGATTTGCATACTGTGCAGGAGAATTTAGTAAATACAGGGAAAACCAAATGCCAGCCAATGAAAGAGCTGAAATTAATTTCTCACATCAGGTGTTCTAACTTTCCACTTTATAGCTTGTTAACACTTGTATTCATATTTGTCTTATTCTGAGGCAATAAATGTTAAGGCTAGGAAGCTGTACACAAAGTCTGTCATACAGTAGTCATGCTTTTCATAATCCTCTTTTTTCTAAATAAGGTTACTTAGCTAAAAGCTGTAGTTGAAGTGATACTAGTTCATCACATTAGTATTCAGTAATGAGTGGATTCAATATCAGATCTGAAATCACAGATCTGGCAAGTATGCCTACCCAGTTAATGTGAACTTTCATTTACGTTTTTCATCACATATATCTTTGAAGGCAACACTCTAGTGCTGTTTCTAAAAGGAATAGACTGGGAATGGAAACAAAGCTCTCTGTTGCTTCCATACTACTGTGACACTTCTTACTCACACATTAAAGACACTTCAGCTGATGTGAATTGAGGAAATCCATACTGCTGGATCTGTAGGCTTTGAATTTATCTCAGCTAATCACTATGGGAAGGTAGCTAATTGATAATATTAACCTTTATTATCCTCTTTTTGTTGGTGAATATTGCATTCTGTAAGAAACTTCAGGTCTTTGGTTAGTGCATCTTGTCTTCTGTTTTATGGCAGGGAAAAGAACCAGGTCACAACAGTATGAAACTGTAGTGGATGTTTTTAAGGCAGCCTGGCCTAAAAATAGCAGAGCCATAGAGTAGTTTGAACTGGAGGGGACATTTAAAGAGCATCTAGTCCAAACCCCCTGCTGTATGCAGGGACATTTTCACTAGATCAGGTTGTTTGAAAAAAAAACCAAACAACCCAGCCAGCAATATAAAAAAAACACTGTTCTTTGTATAAATTATAAAACCAGTGTTAGGTACTAAGGCTGCCAAGGCTCATATATTTCACAGTGGGACAAAATCAACAGTTGTGCTCCATGAGGACACTTAAAACTCTGACTGCTGGCTAGTGTGGCTCTTGTGTTTGTTAGATATATTGTCTTTCTCAGGCATGCCTTCAGAAAGATACCTTCATCCTCCTCAGAATTACAGCTTCTCTCCTGGAAACAGAGACATTTCATACTCATATTGAAAGCAAACAGAGCATTTCTTAAATCTAACAGAAGACTGCTCTACCTGCTTTTTATATATTTCCTTCACACAAAAGGTCTGCCAGCTGGGATATGGCTCCACAGCAAATGGCAAGCAAGGGGAAGGAGTGACTTACTAATTCTGAGTCTATATGCTGGGTTTGTTTTGTGTTGGCCTCCAGAAAACATTCCTTGGGCTGCAAAGATAAAGTACAGATGAGCAATAAAGTTTGTGAAGGATAACTGTGTTTCAGGGATTACTTTTGATTGTGTGATTGCTGCCAGGCAAGTACTCTAATGTCTGGGTGTCTGAACAAGCAACAGGATTGCTTGCCTCCTGGCTCTACTGAAAAGGAAGGAGGTGGGTGGTACTGTTTTATGAATCCTCCAGGCTTGGTGTAAAGTGTTAAGTTTAGTTTCAGAACACTTACTGGATTGAACTCCTTGAGATTTTTTTACAGGAGATCTTATTTCTGAACCCCAGTAAGAATCACATGCAAGCAAATCTCAGCATTATCAAGAAAAAAGCACTGGGAACTAGCAGAAACACAGCTGCTAGGAATTTCAGATCAAAATTTGGGGGTTTTATACTTTTCTAGTGTTAAACAGTGGTTAAGCAGAGATTTTCAAATTTCCATTGTAGGTGTAAATCTTCTAGTCCTAGGTGATGCCTAAGGTCCATTTTTTACCTTTTATCTTTGCATCTTTTCTACTCCTCTGGGTGGACATCCAAGCCAGGTTCTTCCTTGCAAACTTTTCTTGAGGTCATTGTTCCTTTCCCAGTAGGGTCTAGCACCATTCCCACTGGCTACCTGATCAGTTTTTCTAACTTCAGGTCTCTTGAGAACACACACACACAGGTGGAAACAGCAATTCTAGTATTTCTGACATTAATACTGACATTTCTGACTGCTCAAGTACTACTTAATATTCTATGTGACAGGGTTTATAGCCACATTATAGTTCCCTCTTTCCGGCATCAAAGACCAGAAACTTACTGATGGAAAAAACCCAAAAAGATAATTTACCATTTAGCACACTATTAAACTTCTTCCTTTTTTATTTTTTTTGTTTTGTAAAGGAAGGTGGGGGTGCAGGGAGTCAGGGAGAGGTCATGACACAGGGAGAAGGAGTTACAATGGATTAGCTTGTATTTTTGTATAATGTGTTGGTAAACTGCTTGTGTTAGCTACGTGTTACAAGTCTTGCACTGCATTTTATTTTAGTGACCAGTTACCATTTATTGTCTTACAAGGTTTGAGCTGGTTTTCTGTTGACAGACAATGATGGCAGGTTACTGGGAATTGTGCTATACTGCAGAGCAAAAATTTTTAAGGGACAGTTTAAAAACACCACTGAGAAATCTGGAATGACTACAAGTACGAAAGGGAGTTTGAAGCTAGTAGTCAAAAGCGAGTACTCTAAGAACTAAAACTGCAAAGGACACAAAAAGAGACTTCATCTTTTGAAGACACTGAGTTTCCAGGTCTAGTGTCACCGTGCAAACTCACTTCTGCAGTCATTTAAAGTAAAAGATTCCTGAATTAATCTTCAGACTCATGCTTCCTACACTTTATAGAGAATATCTTTTTCAGCTGTCATACTTTTAAAATGCTCTAATTTTTAAACTATCGGGTGTATAAATTATTTAATTTTTAATATTTTATATATGTTTGTCCTAGTAATAGCACCTCTGACTAAAACGTTGCCAGTGCCTGTTTGCTTTTCTTCTTCCATAAGGAAAGCTTTACTGCATTTTCATTCATATTTGTAAGTTCAATTACATAGTATACACATTAGATTGAAACCAGCTATGTAGCAGTTAGAACACAGAAATATGGATTTCAATAGGAGGATAATTTCTGAGAAAGCTTTCAGGCTTCTGGGTGCCCTCATGTGTTCTGTGTTGTGTGTGGAGTTGGATTTGCCTGCTCAGAGTTCCCATATTGGGAAGGTTGAAGACAGTCTGAGTAGGTGATGCTGTCTTGTCAAAGTAGCATAAAGACTCCTTTATTTTCTTTGTTTCTAAGTGGTCCCTAATTTTGAAAGTGATTTAAAATAAACTAATCTCACAGAACTGCAGTTGAGGTACTGGTAACCTATCAAACCTGGTCCAGGAGCAGAAGGATGCTGAAACGAGGACACTTCTTTTGTTAAATTACAAGTTCTAGCACCTTTTACTATTTTAAAAAATCATATTTACATTGCCACATATGCCTCTGCATTTTTTAAATTTTTTTAAAATTAACTATTCACCATTTAAAAGCATAAGGATCACATGAAGTGAATGTGGATGTGGTCTACCTGGATTTCAGCAAAGCCTTTGACACCGTCCCCCATAGCATTCTCCTGAAAAAGCTGTCAGCCCACAGCTTGGACAGGAGCACCCTGTGCTGGGTTAGGAACTGGCTGGAGGGCCGGGCCCAGAGAGTGGTGGTGAACGGGGCTGCATCCAGTTGGCGGCCGGTCACTAGTGGTGTCCCCCAGGGGTCAGTGTTGGGCCCAGTTCTGTTTAATATCTTTATCGATGACTTAGACGAAGGGATTGAGTCCATCATCAGCAAATTCGCAGATGACACCAAGCTGGGAGGAAGTGTGGACCAACTCGAAGGCAGGAGGGCTCTGCAGAGGGACCTGGACAGACTAGAGAGCTGGGCCAATTCCAACGGGATGAGGTTCAACAAGGCCAAGTGCCGGGTCCTGCACTTTGGCCACAACAACCCCATGCAGCGCTACAGGCTGGGGACAGAGTGGCTGGAGAGCAGCCAGGCAGAAAGGGACCTGGGAGTCTGCATTGACAAGAAACTGAACATGAGCCAGCAGTGTGCCCAGGTGGCCAAGAAGGCCAATGGCATCCTGGCCTGGATCAGAAACAGCGTCACCAGCAGGTCCAGGGAGGTGATTCTTCCCCTGTACTCAGCGCTGGTTAGGCCACACCTCGAGTACTGTGTCCAGTTCTGGGCCCCTCAGTTTAAGAAGGATGTAGAGGTCCTGGAACAGGTCCAAAGGAGGGCAACCAGGCTGGTGAAGGGACTCGAGCACAGGCCCTATGAGGAGAGGCTGAGAGAGCTGGGGCTGTTCAGCCTGAAGAAGAGGAGGCTCAGGGTAGACCTCATTGCTGCCTACAACTACCTGAAAGGAGGCTGTAGCGAGGTGGGAACTGGACTCTTTTCACAGACGACCTTCAACAAGACAAGAGGACACAGTCTTAAGTTGTGCCAGGGGAGGTTTAGGTTAGATATTAGAAAGAATTTCTTCATGGAGAGGGTGATTAGGCTATGGAATGGACTGCCCGGTGAGGTGGTAGATTCTCCGTCCCTGGAGACATTTAAAAAAAGACTGGATGTGGCACTCAGTGCCATGGTCTAGCAACTGCTCCGGTGGGTCAAGGGTTGGACTAGATGATCTCTGAGGTCCCTTCCAACCCGGCTAATTCTATGTTTCTATGATTCTATATGATTCTATGATTCTATGAATGTCCATCACAAACATGAGGGAAACAGGGATTTGTATCTCCTTTAGTGTTCTCATGCATCCTTTTGACTATTCTGTTCTCAGTTCTATTTGCAACAGTAAGATCCCACAGAATCCATTTCCCTTTTACTAATATGCAATAAAATTTTGGAAGGGATTTCAGTATTTTCACCTCATCTGGTCAATATTTTCCTGAATTATTAAAAGCAGTGAGCACTGCCTTTTTATCTTGAGAAGGAACTCTGCATGTAGCTATTATTTTTCTAACCCTTTAGATACAGTGTACTGTTTTGTGAGTGTTCTTACATTTTCTATAGTTCAAAAAATTTTCTGTATTGAAATTGCTTTGTGATTATTATAATTTTTAGATGACTGTGAAGAATGACATTTCAATTCTGGGTGAAAAAAAGTTTTTTCCAGGAACTCCAATCAATTTTCTGCCTTTTCCCAAAATTATCAGGAATCTTCCATGGCAAACTCAACAAGTTTGAGCTGATCTAAAATTTGTAGATGTCAGTGGGAAGATATGCATTGATTTTAAAGAGCTTTGGATTGTGATATATTTTTTCAGTTGGCATGCAAGAAATGTGTGTGGCTTGGAGAAGTCTGGAAACCCAAAGATGTGTAGATTTATACTTTTCTGTATTTGTTTATGAAAAAAAAACCAAACACAGCACCACATTGTTTCGATGTTACCAAAAGTGAAATATAGGTAACTGGCAAACTGAAAATTATTTAATTAATGCAGTTCTTTTTAAAGTAGACAAATGGGATTTCTACACATCACCTCAACAAGATAGTTTTTAAAATAGTCAAATTCCAGATCCAAAGCAATTTCATTTTCTTATTGTAATGAGCTAATTTAATGCTTGAGTGTGCCCTAGAAATAGTCATTCCAAGGCAATTTTATATTCCTGTCGTTGTGAATTTTTGATGCATGAATCTGTCTTAGAAATAGTAATGTTTGGAACAGAATACACAACATTTAATTTAAAGAAAAAAAAGTACTTAATCCCATGCCAGCCACCAGGATTCTTGAAATGTAAATTGTAATCTGGAGGAGAGAGAAATGGGTAATTCAGAATAGAAAGAGTCAACCTGAACTGCTCGTTTGTATGGATTCCCTTGGGTGCTGGAAGATTTAAAGTTGCAGGGAAGAGGGAAAGAGGATGTAGAAAACATAACAGAAAATAAATAGTACATGCCAGTCTCATTAAAACTGAGCAGACTCCAAATGCTTTAAATGAAAGCAAAATAAATGTTTTTAAAGACAGTGGATTGTTTAAATGTGTCTTGTGCTCTTAAAATACATACAGGAATATTTGCATAGTAAATCCAGATCAGGTAAATGATCTGTTAAGATATTTATATCAGAAGAATACCTTTTTGCAATATGCTTATTTTTTGCCTATATAATGTTCTGTTTTACACTGGAATTTCATCATATTGAAGGTGAATTTAAGCAGAGGAAAGGAAGGCAAAGGAAATAGAAAGTTTCTTATTTTAAAACACATTATTATTATGCAGCTGTTATGCTTTCTTTTCTCTGCCCATCCCCAAAAGAGGGTGTTTTAAAAGGTTTTGGAAACAGAAGTTTTAAAAGCACAGTTTTAAGACAGTTATATGATTTACATGGAGTAAACTAGTCACATATATAACTTCTATGCAGTTAGGTTTTTTTTTTTTTTTCTTTAGTGAGACAGTTCATAATTCAGCCTTTGCTTTTTTCTTTTTCATCTACTTCTGTTCCAGCCTGTGGGATGATTCTGGAGGTGTTGACTAGATATTACAGTTTTAACTGAGAGAAATAATCCAAAAAGATGTCCTTTACAGAAAGTTTGAAGGACTCACAAACTTGTTTTTCTCACTAGTGGATTATTTAACAAAATGAAAGAAATATTTTTTAATGAAGTAAAATAAATGCATATTATGTCTTACTGTCTTTCTTCCCTTCCTCTTGTTTCCTCAGCTGATCAAACTGAAATTCTCCTGGAAACACTGTGAATGATATGAGTGTTTTCCTTCATCTTCCATAATGGTAAGATCTAAAATTATGGCCTTTTACATCAAATTGTTCTCTTCTGGAAGTCAAGCCTTCTTTATCTTGTTAACATCACATTGTGGTATTGATATTTTTCACCTTTCAATATCACATTGTGAACAATTCATAGCAGATACGAACGATCTGCAAGACTTCATCTCCTTTAGTGCCACTCATACAGACTCAAGACTCTAAAAAAGACTTTTAAACTGTTAGTGGAAGGTTTGCTTGCTTCTTGAGTCTAATTATAAGTGTGACTTTTGAGATAAATACACCTGGTGGTGTTACTAATCGCAGAAGTAAATCCCATCATTTGTGCCTTAATGGGTAAGAAAAGACTTCAGATGATCTCTTGTCTTGTTAACCTACATCGATTACAGTTCCAGGAGCAATTTGCTAAACAGGGCAAAAGTATCTGTGCAGATAATTAATCTGTCATGCTTCTTTGTGTTTACTATCTGTGCTTTCACATCAGAGCTAGTTGTCCAGAATTTTATTAACGGGGAAAAATAGCAGTCTTGAAGGGCATGTCCCCATGTATTGTCCTTATTTTCCTGCAGGTCTCCAGCTTCCTCCAGTTCTTTGGATTAATATCTTGTCTGTCCCACAGACACACACCCAAGCCATTCAGTGAGTTTCTTAATTCAATCACCTAGATGCTTAATTTTATAGGTCTTTTATTCAAAAGCAATCAGTAACATTTTTAGAGATTATCAGTGATAACTGAAGCTATCCTTCCTTTCACTGTCTGTCTACCTACCCAGCCTCCACCCTCAGCCTATCCTTCTCATTTTCTTCTCCAGATTTTACAGGGTCAGACTGTTTAAGGTCAGGGAGATGTCACTTGTTTAAGGCTGAATTACTTTGCTGTCAGAGATACTCTTGTTCCTTGTCTTGGACAAAAGATAGCTAGAGAGGTGTTTAACGGATCAGGCATTTCCTGCTGATGAGACAGACATTAACAAGAGCAACTGTACAGCAAGCCATTTCTTTCAGCACCACAAACTGCATTAACTGCAGAATCTAAGAGCACAACTCTGCTTTGACAGGGAATGGGAGCAGTGTCATGCAAAGGTGGTAAGCAGAAGCCTCGAGCTGTTAGGATAAAATGACCTTTATGTTTTTTGATTGGCTTAGATTTATTTTTTTTTAACCTGCCAGGTTTTAATGTTTTTTGTGCATTTATATGCTTTTTAAATTTTTAACTTACTTAATTTTTCAAAGAATCACCAAGAAACAGTCATGTCAGAAGCTGAGTAACAAGAAGGAATAGAATCAATGGTGCTGCTGATTTCCTTGGAACAGAGAGCAAGCTGATAACTACAATAAAAAAAGTGGCTATAGAAGAAAGTAAATGAACCAAATGTAACATTTCCCAATTCTATTAAAGTTCTGAGGATGTGTGGATGGAGGATGTGTGAACTGTTGATCCTCAGTAGGAGTATCCCAGGTTCACTACTTATTATTACAATAGGTGCTGTAAGAGAACTGATTTGGAAACAACAAATAGACAATTAAGAAAGAAAAAGATAGTATTGATTTTTCTTTAGGAATTTTGCATATGTGATACTTCTTCGTGTTCTTAATTTTGCATTATATGGCATTTGCTCAATTTTCTTCCTTTTCTTTATATTTTAAATTTAGTATTAAGGTCGTAATGATTTTTTTCTTTGATTCTTTTTCCACTGCAATTCAATTATTCTACCAAATTCCCTTAGTATAAGTTAGAGATTATATTTAAATATTGTGGCCTTTTGTTAACACTGACTTTGTCCAATCTAATGACAGAACATTTATGCTCAAGAAATATGCATCTAGTTTCTGAGAAAGTTGCCCAGTTTCACTCCATTGGGCTTAAGTGTGTGAATTAGGATTATTATGCATGAAGAGCTGGAGAAATTAGCATAGAAACTACTAAGAACAAAGTCTGCAGTGTGGTATCCATCAGTAGGTGAACATAGGAAACTATGTCACCAAGGTATTTCTGTGACTGCTTTTTATTTTCTAGCTCTTGTCCCCATGCTGTATATATTCTTCTAATACAACATTTACAACCCAAGTTTTCAAGTTTTTATTTTTCTGTCCTTGAAAGCATAAACCTGAAAAACAATGAATATTTTCCTTATGGATCACATTAATATGTCAACAGTGCATAAAAATAAATTATTTTTATTTGAAAATAACCATGTAAGGCTGATGAAAATAAAGGCCATGAACAGTACACTGTCTATCTTTTTTCTGGATCAGATGCATTGAATTAGATGACCTATTTTGTTTTTCAGGAGCTGGCATTGACATTATCATGAGTCTAAGCTGATGTCTTTTATTAACAAATTACTTATATAATGTATTTTGACAACCAATTTTCTTGTAACATTTGTCAGATTAATGTTTTCATAGGTTGGGTACATGAGAAAGAGAAATCTTTTTTCATGGTAATACATTCACTTTCATAAAATGGTTGAAATCTGAAATCAAAAGATTGTCATTGCAGCTATAATCAAAGTAACACAATGTGTGACACAATTGTGACACAATTTTTTCTTTTCTTTCTTTTTTTTTTTTTTTGTTCTGTGAAGAAATAATTTCAAAGATGTTCACAGAAACAGTAATGTATTTCCTTTTTGCTAGTATCTAATTTACTTATCCCTCTATTTGCCTAGTTTCTTGATAGCATGCAGTCCTAAAACTCTGCTAATATTATTCTGAATTAAGGGAGTTGCTCATCATCATTTTCCTCCTGGTAACAAGCCCATGGGTGAGTAGTTGTAACCATTTAGCATTTGCAATTTGAGGGTCTTCTAGGCATTTAATCATTATTATGTTTTTTAGTTACTATTATTCTTATTCTTTTATTCTTCTTCTTTTATTGTGTTAAATAAATAGAAATTGATTTATTACTTCTTCTTCTTCTTCTTCTTCTTCTTCTTCTTCTTCTTCTTCTTCTTCTTCTTCTTCTTCTTCTTCTTCTTCTTCTTCTTCTTCTTCTTCTTCTTCTTCTTCTTCTTCTTCTTCTTCTTCTTCTTCTTTGTTATTGTTTGCTCTTCTTCTTGTTCTTATTGCTTTTTTTAAAGTTATTATTATTATATTAGTTATTAATAATTATTATTAATTTTTACTCAAGGTGAGAAGTTTTATATTAAAAAAAAAAAAGAAGTCAAAACAACTTAGCTTTTGTAGGGTGGTACATTCAGGAGCAAGATCTACACGTGTGGGCATTGAGGCCATCCATCAGGCTGCTCCTGATTTGAGGAACACAGTGATACCTCTGAACTCAGCCTACATCAGTATTACAGCAGGTTTAAATCTTATTCTGAAGCCCATCCCTGTGTAACAGTTTGGAAAAAAAAAAAAAAAAAATAAAAATCAGAGCATGACTCACGTGCTTGCCTAATCACTGATTTCTACATTTTCCAGTCATCAAGAGTGGAAGCTTTTCTTCTGCTTACTGACCCTGCTCAGAGAGAAAAGGTTTCAAATGAAGCTTGCACAGCATGCAGATAAACCTGAGCATGCTATGAGGTTACAAAAGTGAAAGGGCCCATGGCTGGATAATTCCTAATCTTCCTAGGTAAGACTGAGGAGTTGACTTAGTCTGAGCCTGTGACCCTGTCTGTTAATTTCATTCTCTTGATAGAGTTCATTAACTGGATTCTTGGCTGGGGCTACAATTTAAGTGCAGAATAAATTTTTGGTTTCTTAAATTAGATCGTGCTTTCTGGACTGCTCCCTTTGCTGCACCAGTGGCTTTACCTACCATTCAAATGTTTTACTACTTTATTTGCAGTCTGTTCTTGACTTAGAAGATTTTATTTAATAGCATACCTGAGTTGAAATGCATTGATGGAGCTTCAATTTTTTCTTCATATTCTGGCTTTGCAATACCTAAAATTCTTATAAGAAATACAGAACTAATGCAGAATTTCCCCAAAAGTCATTTTTACCTTAAGCTATTTATAAGAATAGTGCCTCTTGCTTTTTGTTTTGTTTCCAATATGATAGATTTAGTATTTTAGAATTGCAGAATGGAAAAAAAATCTGTCTGCTGGTGCTACAAGTTACAGAGAAATAAAATGTAAGATGGGGAGAAACCTGGACTTGTATATGAAGATTTTACCTGTAACAAATTGGGAAAATGTCTGCTTCTAGGATAAAAATCAAGAAATTTATATGTGCCGGACAAGCAGCTGAACTGAATGGTAATTCCACCCTTTTTCTATTAAATTCATCACACAGCTTCTGTTCACAAATAATCTGGAGAACCCTTAAAGATGATACTCACTGTATAGCACATTTATTTGATCTCTTTTGTAATACCTTATCATCAGAGCCATGTTTGGTATAACTCAGAGATGTTTACTATTTTTATCTGAGAGTAAATAAAGTAAGACTCTACAGAGACTTCTCCACTACGTGTATATTTTGCATGTACCACATATTTATGGCCTTCATATTTGACATATTAAATGAATGTATTTATTGCAGGTAGCCATTTTTCATTTTTTCAGTTATTTGTTTCATTATTTTTTCAGTAACACACCACTAGTATACCCAAAGACTAGTGATACCAGTGGAAAAATTTTTCGTTAGTCTTTAATTCAGGCACAGGTAATATATCCTGGTTATACTAAGAAGACTTAAAATTAGACTCATCTTTCAGAAAGAAAACCAAGAAGCTGGCATGGGATCATAGAGAGAAATCAGGGTGAGAACAAGCAAGTTTGTTCTTCTTAATGCTTAGCTTGTCAGTGCTGAGGATTACTTGCAAACATGAGTGGATGAGAAATCAGCAGAGATGCATTATAAACAAGTTTCTCAGTCTTTAATTATTTCTAGCCTTGGTGTGCAGGTAGCTATTGCAAGGATGAAAAATGTTTTCATTCAGTAAAGTATTTTTAACTAGATGGAAGAAGGATCATGTTTGATACATGTGCCTGGTAACCATAAGGAGATAGTTCAGAAAGCAGATTTTTGGATTGCGTGGATGGAGATTTAATGCCATTGAAATATGGTCTTGGTAGTTTAAGTCCACCCTCCAGATGTAATAAAGGGAGCCAGCGCACCTTGATATCTGGAGGGATGGGTGAGGGACAAATCAGTGAGCAGTTTTTAGTGCTTATATCTCTGAGATGATGTGATTTCTAACTCACTCTGATAGTGGTGAAATTTGAGAGGATTTTGTCAAATATGTTACAAAATCGTTATATCAGTTAGAAACTCTGCATGCATGCTTGGTCAGTTTATAAGAAGCAGCAGGTGAGTCGTCAGAAGTCCAAACATGCTGTCCCACTATAGAAAAACTGAACAGAGATTTAGAGGCAGCTGGTGGTGGATCTTGCATTAGTCTCCATTTATTCATCTTGAGCTGAAAGAAGAAAGACAGAAATAAATCCAAAAGCCATAACAATTAAAGGGCTTGCAGGCTCACTAAGGAATCCAGCTCTTTCTTGCTGTTCTCAAAGTGTGATGTGCACCCTAAGTTTTTACATAGTTTTCATCTTTCATGTACTTTAAATCACTTCTGACTCTCAAGAAAAGTGCTTTCTTTCTGTGTGCAGTACCACTCTGTATGAGCTAAGCTATTTAATGCCAGCAGTTGTCAATGCCTCATGCTACACTGAAAAGGAAGCTGAGATGTTTTCCAAGGTCCTCTTCACTACCTATTGTACCTGGTAAAAAGGAAAGAGTGTTTTAGGCGTTGCTTTAAAAGTTTGTCCTCTTAAGTAATCTTAGACTCTGTAAGCTCAAGTTTCAACATTTTCTGGTTGTCTGGAGGACTTTTATAGAAGTTTACCTAAACAAGATTGTATGGGCTTCAGAGTTCCTGTAGTACTTGTTGTGTATATCAAATTACTGACATAAGAATCTCTGGCTGTAACTAAAGTTTTCAGTTCTGAATGAAGATGTGACAAGCAAAATTGTTTGAAAATACTAGATAACTTAGTTACATAACACCACTTCTTAAATGTTCAAAATTTACTTTCATGTTTTTGAATATTTAATATCTATTGTGAATTTTTATTCAGAAACAGAAAGGTCGTGATCATCTCTGTAAATGCAGATTTGAGTAAGAAGAGAAGGATGTTTATAGCGATTTTTTAATTATTCATAAATAATCTAAAATTATAAATGATATGCACAAGTCTCTTAACACCAGAGCTTCTCCCTGTTAATAAGTTTTAGATCTTCCAGTGATGTGGAAAACCCAGTAATTTCAATACATACAACTTCAGTACTCCTAATAAAATTTGTAAATACAATCTTTTTGGTAATGATTGTTCATGCCAACTTGCAAAGAGAATGATAAAGCAGTAAGTGTTGTTTTTTCCCTGATGTTGAACAGAACTGCTTGCACCATTCTACCTCACTATGTGATAAAATTTATAGAAGGAAAACTGTAAGACCACAACTTGAATTCAAGGTGATGTTGGACTAAGTGTAGTCTATGAGGGTGAGTTTCCTTCAAAATGACACTGTGAGTGTCATGTGTTTTAGGTAGCTGACTGCATCCCAAATGCTGAAGTGAGTAGGAGCAGCCTGAGTATAAACTATGATGTATTTGTTAATATATTTCTTATAGGCTTGGATATAGACCTGTAATCTAGACTTGGTATTAAAAAAAAAAAATAAGCAAAACCTTAAATTTATAGCAGTCTTAGGATATTGTAACAGGAGATAAAATTGATTAGAAAACTCTAATTAGGAGGATAACTTGTAATAATGCTTTACTTTCTTTTATAATTACAAATAAATTTAAAAGACTTAAATATATTATATAAAAATTGTTAGTGAGTCTTGAGAATTCCAGTTAACAATGCAACTGACAGAAATAATGGGTGCAGCAAAACTTTACATGCTATGAGGTTCTATGTGAATGAAATTTAGTATAACCTTTTGATCAGTACATGTTATATTTAGGGGAAAGGACAGATTTCTTAGCTAGCTTTATTTTTTTACTTCTTTGTGTCTTTAATTATTGCTATGCCCTTACATTTTGCTGCTTAGCTTTATAGTCATCTACAAACATTTTCTTTATTTCAGAGCAGTGAAAGGAAAAGTTACCAAAAGTGGGAAACTCATTCTTCAAGCTTTACAAGTTCAATGTATTTTTACTCCTGTTTGTTGGTTTTTTGGTTTTAATTTGGTTTGGGTTTTTTTGTTTGCAGTTTTGTTTGTTATTTTTTAATAGTCATTTAAACTCTACTTCAGCATTCTTGTAAAGGCTCAAAGCACTTATATTGGTAAACCAGAAAAGACGCTATTTTGGTAGTGCTCCAGTCTGTCTTGGAGCAGGAAGCTATGCAGACCTCTTGAGGAAGGGTCAAGCATGGCTGTAGAAATCTAAGTGGTGTGGAAAAAAAAAGAAAAAAGATTTTGTTGTTGCTTATCTCAACTGAACTGAGGCTCTCTCTCTGATTCCTTTTGACATTTGGTTTTACCTGCAGAGAAGTATAGTGCAAGTAGAGGAGGCATTGAATCTTAATCCTAAGGATTCTCTTATTATTACATGGAGTTATAAGGAAAACTCCTGCCACTGGCATTATTGTAGTTCTCCAGGACTGTTGCTCATGCACAGAAAACCTTGACTCTGAAGCAGTGCTGTTCTAGACACTTGGGTTCAAACAATTATTTCAGCTAATGGAGTTACTAATTTTAGGATTTGTTTTGTTTGATTTTTCTTGCTGAGAGCCCTTTACATGGAGGAGAAGTTACTCTTTACCAAGATGTGCTGCACTAAGTTTGGACTATGCTTTTGCCTTTTTTCTCTACTACGCTGCATTTGGTTTGTAATTGCCTATTTTTAAAAAAAAAATAAAATATTTTTTCAGACTTTCCATTACTCTGAATATATTTTTTTACTTTGCTATGACTCTTTCATGGTATTTGCTGCTTCTGGGATGCATTTGCCAATGCAGTGAAGCTTGCTGACATTTTATAAGAGTGTTCTACAAAGATTTGTATTGTCTGGTTGCCTAGGGGTGTTACCTCTTTATTCAGTAAAGCCTAAACATAAGAAAACACTAAGTCAAATCATGACTGAGAGTGTGAGATAACTTCTGAGTTACTGACATGTCATCCTTATTTCACAATTAGTAATTTTACTCTTTGTGAAAAGAGAGGAATCTTGAAGCATTTGGGTAGATAAACTGTTGACAAGTTTGTACCAAGAGGACAGAAATTTATCTTGTTGTGAGGCACTCACATCAGTCTGAGATTTAGATTTACTGTTGTCTTCTAACTACTTCTTTCTGAAGGACACTCTCAGCAACTCATCCAAAATGGAAAAAGAAGTGGGAGATGAATTACTGGGAATTGAAGTGGGAAACGAAGACAATGGCATATGAATTTTTCACAGTCCTTGGTTACTTTTTAAGGAGTTGGTATAAATACTGCAATTCTAGTAAAACCGTAGTGTAACTTAATCCGTGGCTTTTCAGAAGGCTGTTAATGACATGGAAGTATGACTGTGTTGCTTTTATTCTTGTTCAGCTTTGTTTTCAGTGTCATTCAGTTTCATGTCTGTATTTATATTACATTAAGTCTCCTGGTATCTGGTTTGGTACCTATGTTCCTTCAGATTCACTTTCATTTTGGATAAAAGAGGTCTTGTCATTTTTACAGTCTTGGAATATTGTTTGGTACACTGAGGGCCAGAAATTAAATGAAGAATCACACAAATATAACCACTAGTTTCTTTTTTTTCTCTTGGTATATAAATCCAGACTAAAACAAAGAACTTCCCAGGTGTGTAGCTCTCTTCTCTAAGTAGGTCTGTCAGATATGTAGTATCAAAGGTGACAGTGACTCTAACAGTATTTCAGGACTTAAGAGGGAGTGGAACTGGAGAGAAAAATCTGGTTTCTACTCTGAAGCATATAACCACATTAGTGATTTGTCTTTTTCTCTTCTATAATCTGAACCACTCTGATCAGCCGACGTGTTTCACCTTATGGCACTTTGCTTCATTTTCCAGACATTTTCCCCTGCAGGTTCTCACTAAACTTATGAACTGACATATCTGTTCTTGGTTGCCTGCTCTCACATTTCAGCAACACGTGGGGAGTAATGAAGCCTTTGTCTACCAGATTGAAAAATGTCATTCCACCTATTCTGTTTCCCAAATTCAGGCTGCCAGTGCTGTAAGCTCCAAGCATGGATGAAGCTGAGCTGGAAAATATGGTTGCAAGAATAGTCAGGCTAGCAGCCAACCTCAAGTAAATCTGCTCTTTCCCTGTTCAAATTGTGTATCAAAAGGTCAGTGTATTTGGAACAGACTAAATGCAATCAAAAAAATAAACTTAAAAAAAAAAATCAGCAGCACTAGCTTCTGAAAGCCTATGAATGAGGAACAGCTTTTCCCTGTTAAACAGCTATAGGGATGTTAGTTTTTCATAAATTTCTCTCCATCTGCAGATTAAATGCCTGCCAACTGCTATTTAAATGACCTGGGCAGTATCCTGACTCTCCAAATCAAAATTCTCATTCACTACCGTGGGAATAGAAGTGCTGATGCTCCAGAATCCCATCTCCTTCTGTGCACTCCCCTTCCTACACATTCCTTATTCTATTTGCAGACAATTCATCTCCTTTATTCTTTCAGTTGTTCGATTTACCTCAATCAACATGAATTTTACTTGGTTCACAGGCTCAGCTTTGCTCCTTATATACATTTTTCAACTGCTCAATGTTATCACTGTTCAGTGTATGAGAAAGAGGAAGAAAGAATAAAAGAAAGCCTGTAGGAAGGAAGAGGACACAGTGAAGGATGTTTCCCTTTCCCTGCTTTTTGAACCATTTTCTCAGACGTCTTGCAGTGCTGTGGCTGGTTTGGAAAAACAGGAGATTCCTCACCCAGGACAAAGAATTTTTTTCAGGAAAACAACTTATCTGGCATTGCAAACACAGATGGAGAGAAGTATCTTCTGAAGCAAATAGTCATATCAGTGCTCCCAAATTAAAGCCATCGAGACATAAATTTCTATAAGAAATAAAGTATTGTAAATTATTCTTCCCTGATGTTATATTTAATTAGTTTACAGCAGTGAAGGGAGAGATTCCCAGACTGAGAATTGTGATCCTGCAAAATTCTTCAGCAAGTGGGGAAATTCAATATGGAACATGAATCTGGAAACATTCCAGTCATTTAGCTTCTGAAAACCAAACTGACACAGTGTTTATATTTCTATGGGACTAAATAGATTGATAAATTAAGAAGAGATAAATCTTTCCAAATGGATGCTGGAAATGTGCATGATAAAACAGCACTGTGATTAAAGCATCCAGGGATGTAATCACCTAACCAACTTTCAGAAAGTTATCGCAGATGGCTTAAATTCAAGAGGGATTCTTATCTTGTCTCTTTCTATGCATGTGTCATTCAGACATCTCTGAAAAGCATCAGGATGTTTCAGCAAAACCCACTGTGTTATTAAAAAAATAAATTTCACATTTGTTTTTTTTTGGTTTAGAGTTATTTTGTTTTGTTTTTTTTTTTTAATATGAAATTCACTGAAGTCTCTGTTAGGCTTGCAGCACATTACTGGTCACATGAGACACTGCCTCACTTTTATAACTCCTAATCTGTTCAAAGAGGAAGCTGAATTTAGGATATGAAATGGAGTTTGCTTCGCTGTGTAAGACTCCCAAATCAGCTGTGAAAGCAGATCAAGTGAGCTTAGTTCCATCTCATTTTCATAGGTTATTCCTGGCAGTACTTACAGAACCTGGTAATTTCTAGAGACCTGGAAAGAAGACATAATTTCCCATGCTATAAATCCTTGTAACTAAAACAATAGCTTCCTTACACAGGGTGCCTACCCTGTAAGATGTCTTAGGAAGGATGGAGCAAATTTTTCTTACCCAGTAGCAGGGAGGAAGAAGAGAGGAATTTGTTGCTGGTTGTGTGCTTGCAATTTCAGTTTCTTTGTATTCCTTGATAAAAAGGATCAAAGGGCACGAAAATCCAACCTTAGCAGGTATTAGCTCTGCTAAAAATCTCTGTAGTACCTGACATAGTCTCAAATCAAAATGCTATGTGTATCTGATAAAGTATCTGTATCTAAAATAGCTCATAGTCTTTTTCCTAAGTTTTTGATGGAGAAAATGGAGTTTTGTATATATTAACTGAAGGTTTTATAAATTTATTGAGCAACCTGAATTTACTCATTCAAATAGACATAGAGAAAGTGTAAAAAGAGTGAAGTCTGGATATAGCAATAAACTAGGAGCTATAATATAAATAAGTTTAAAAATTACTTAAGAAGATGGCAAGATGTTGATGATAAAAACAATCTTCTGTCCCTTCTCCTCTCCTCACCACAGAGAACAAGGTGCTAATTTTTCAAGGATAATTTATGATGGAAAATTACCTGAAATCCCATGCATGAATTAACATTTGGCCATACTTTGAAAATATGAAAAGCTGTAGACATTATGTCCTATACTTTCTGGTAACAGTTATATAAAAAGGGAAGAAACAGCAGCTGATGCTCTAAGCTGCTTTTCAAAGGTTTGTGAGAAGACAGGTGAGTAGAAGAGGTTGAAAATCTGGGGCAGAGCAGAGCCTCCATGGAGAGGTGATCTGGTGTTTGAAAATGGCTGTCAGCCTGATAAAACAGAGAACTCTTCAATGCCTGGTGCCCTATCTACACCCCATTTGGTTTACAAACCACAGTACACCCCTTGTTGAGAGGATGAAGTTCTTTAGCATCAGTGGTTCTTCCAGTAGCAGGAATTCTCCCATCTGAACTGAATAAATGTTAAACTAAATTAAATCTGTGAGTGACAGGTGGCAGACTGAGTTGGGGAAGGGTGAAGCAAGCAGGGAGCAATGGAGATGTTCTTAAAGCTTTTGCCCCGGTTGCTAAGGAAACTGTTCCTTTTCTGTATGTTGAAAGTGTAGTTTCAAACTAGACTGGCATCTAGACATTTATTTGCTAGCAGACACACCATCATTTTCAACTTATCTCCCTCTGTGAAGCCCTTGTTTGATTTCTTCAGGAAAAAAAAAAAAAAAAAAAAAAAAAAAAAAAAAAAAAAAAAAAAAAAAAAAAAAAAAAGTTGGGAAAGAAACCATACAGCAAAATTTACTTGATTTTCTCACACGTTTGTAAAAGGGATCTCAGTGCAGAGGATCTTTGCTGCCACTTGAGACTTATTGATAGTTGCCAGACTATTAATTTAATCTTCATTTAAGCCATCTTTTACATTGTATTACATCACATTAAGAGGTAAGTTGATCACAGCTTACTCAGTGAATAAGGTCTGTTAGCACTCTAATGTCACACAAAAAAAGTGTTGAGTATGATGCCATATATACTTAATGTAACTGTGGACGTATACAAGCTTTCTCTGAATGCATTTTAAAGGAAAAAAAAGTACCCACCAATATAAGGAAAGCATTTTGAGGGCTAAGGCTACCAAACCTAAAAGCTTATGATGTAATTGTCAATGGCTGGATGTCTGTGGTTCCAGGTCTTCTGTCAGCCAGGAGGCCACCACCACTAATGCTCTGCAGAATGAGGACTGTGTCATTGCAGTGCGCAGACTGCTGTCCTTATGAACTACCTGCTCTTTCTAAGCCAGCTAGTATTTTTAATAGTAGGCTGTTTGGGTGATATATCTTTTTGTCTTTGTCCTTATTCTTAAAAAAATCTCTTTGTCTTTGTATTTGAAATAAAGGTATTAGGCTATAAAGGATTATGTATTTTGCCCTCCATGAATATATACATTCTTATAGCAGTGATTAGCAGGGGCAAGCACTTTAATGTGGGCTTGGGGCATTCAGCTAAATCCTCTGAAGCAAATGGCAAAATTCCAGTTCACAATATTTGCCATTCAGCTAGAGCTAAATGTTAGTATTTTTGGATGGGATTTTCAGAAGGACCTAAGGGACGTTTCTCCCAAAGCAAATCCCAATCTTTCTGAATATTACTGAACATTTCTTTCATTATTTGAAGCAGTATGTTTAAAGAAGACAGTGACTAACAGAAAACTGAATCTCTTCCAAAATCTCCTCATCCATGGTTTCAACTGGAATAACCATCAAAGCTGGGTCTATGGTTTTAGGCATAAAACCATTTCCTTGCATATTCTTCCATGGTATGCAGTCACGTCCCTGTGAATGGGTATATCCTGTCCTGAATGCATCTACATGCTAGGAAAACATATTTTCAATGTGTGTTGCTTAGACAGAGAATTTAAACCTGGTCAGGAATTATTTTTAGGTATGTGCTCCTGACAAGAATCAGGGAGGGGTGAGGCCAAACATTTGCTGAAAATGCAAATGCCTTCAGTGAAGCTCGCAGGGAAGGTTTTTAAGGAATGGAATGACAAAAAACTGAAAGGTTCATCTTATGGCTGTCTGATGAGATGTAGGAAGCATTAAATTCATTGAATAGCAGCTTCCAAAAAACTAAGTTACCTTAATGCTGACCTGGAGGCTCAGACTTTGTCTCCTTATGGACCTCTTTGAACATGAAAGTGTCTAAATAGTCCTTAACTCTCAAATGGTGACTTATAAGGTGCTGATGCTAATATTAGGGTTATTGTTCTGACCCAGACTTAATGTGTGTTTGCCCCTGAAGACAGCCTGCCAGTCTGTAGTGTCATTTTTCTGCTGCTGAGGACATTTACCAGGTTTTGTGTAAGCCAGGGTCCACCTCACACAGAACAATTCAGAAGAGCAGATTGAAGAGGTTTTTCTAATTCATTGAAAGTGGTGATTTGAAAAGAGATGTTCTGCCTTGTTAATTTCTGACACAGTGTGATCTGACGTGTGTTAACTGGCGAGTCCTCATTTTCTTGTCCTCATTTCCTTTATTCACAAAAGATAATTCACAAATGGAAAGAGATGGGAATTAAAACGTCAGGGAGTTGGGAAGAAGTGGGGGAGACTGAACAGGCCTTGATCTCTCCTTTGCATTTGTAATGTGACAGTTCCATTAGGCTTCTGCCTGGCTGGCATTTTTGAAAGTGGATGTGAGAGCATTTCTCATCTCTTCTATCTAGCTATAGAAACTCTCCATGTCCCGAATACAGTGTCGGACCATTTAGACACTGCAATAACTAACTTAGAAGTCCATTTGTGGATTTATTGTTAAGTCAGTCCGGTGGTTCTTGAAATGCCACTGTCTCTTTCAAATCCATCTAAAATTACATTCCCATGACATTTCATGGAGCTGGTAACATTTGCAATGTTATAAAGCTTGCAGAATTTTAACTTTGAAAACATGGAGTCTTCCAGAATTGCTTTGTACTACACATAGAGGGAAAGAGATTTTCTTTTTAATAACCAATATATTTTGTGGCTATAATTTTTCCTCCTTTTCTTCCAATGAATCTTCATAATACTTATTTTGGCTTTGGGGTACTCCACTATTTCATTGGTGGGAGGGAGGATATTAATTTCCCACTACTTCTGTATTTTATAGAATATTAATTACAAATTGTAATGCATATCTTGTAAATTTTGCATAATATACAGAATAAAAGACAAAAGCTGAGTTTAAAGATTTCCCAAAGCACTGTATTCAAATGTATGTGTTGCATGTAAATAGCTCATAATAATGAGTTATTATGGTTCATTATTAGTTCATATATTGAAGTGGTGTGTAATTGGATCACCATACTGCTTTCCACAATTGCCATAGATTGTATATGAAAAAGATATTTTCCAATAAATTATTATCAGCATATTTTTTTTGTCCATCTTTAATGTTTACAATTTATATTTACTTAGTTTATAATTTGTTTTATAATGAGTCCTAAATATATGCTATACCCTTAGCAGTGTCCCAGTAGTTCCTGGAAAGTAGGTCATCTTTACACTATATAATGAAGGATGGTTTTCAATCCATTATTTAACCCACCTTCATCACTATAAGTAACAAAAACATTTGCTTTGACTTAAAAAGTATGAGAAGATATGACTCATTTATTGTCTCATCTGTAAGTAAAGTTATGTTTCTTTGGAGACATGATTACTAATGTGCATGAGGTGAAATTTTAGAAGGGGCTGAAATTTTGAGGTGAAATTTTTAGAAGCTGCTGCTGAGATATGATTTGTCCTGAGAGCCTCTCTTCTGTGACCTATCATTGAACAACATACCCCCTGACTGCGAGCTTCTCTCTCATTTTGTCACTTATGGGGCTGGATCAAAGTTTTTGGTGTTAGAGTGATGTGCGAGGTCATACTTTTTATCAGTATCTTTAAATGTTTTTTTCACCATCAGTAGCACCTACATTTTGAGACACCCTCCATGCTGGACACCTTTCACAAGTTAAATGAATGCAACACAGATGTTCCACTGGTGTCAATTATCCCTTTTGGCAGATCAGTAGTCAGAGTTCCATCATTCATTCAGGTGTCTGGATGGCATGTTTGTCAAGAGTACTAACCAAGAGAGGATTCTGCTAAATGACAACTGTTCTTTTTAAATTTCAGGATTTGAAAATTTGTCTCACCTTCTTATGTCAACCTGTGTGCTCACATGGTGTCTCTGGTTAAATGGAGAGGCAAAGAACCACAATACTCTGCCCAGTCTTGCACATTTTAAAATAATATTCATCCTCTGAAAAACTAAACTATAGAATTAAAACTTAATCTCAGTTACTGGGAGGCAGTAGACATCATTATCCATAAATTACTGTTTAGTAATTAATATATGTATTTGAAACTATCAGTCAGGAAGACTATTTTGGTTTTAATTTCATTTCCTCCTTACTATGTGGAAACTTCCTTGATGATATTGGCTTAATTTGTTTGACTGACTGTCCAGTGACAGATTCCAGTGATCAGATGGGCAACACCAGGTAACAAAGAGGTGCAATTGTAAAGCAGTCTGCAAAACAAACTATGCAGTGAGATCTCAGTGTGACTGATAGTGTATTTTTACATTAGTAAAAAGTTAGTGCTTTCACTAACTTTTCTCCTTATTTTTCTCAGTATCTGAGTATTTCATTATTATTAATATAACAAGAAGTAAAATACCCTGAATATGCAGAATTGTAGCATTTAAACTTAATAGGAATAATGATTTGCAAGCCAAACACACAACTTGCAAAATGATAGAACAGCATGATATTATTTTATGCATTCCTGAGTGAAACTCTAATAAGCACAAGCTGATGACTGTGTAAATGCTCAAAACATTACTTGGATGTTCACATTGCTTAGTTAGGTATGCAAGTAAGCAATGTGAGCTGTTAATTCAATCCCACTTGTTTCTTATATTTTGCTCCCCCTTTTCTCTGTGGTTTGTTTAGTCACTCACTTCACTTTATTTAAAACAGATTTTTGAGTTCCCACAGGGAGAGACTGTTGTTTGCAAGTGCATAATAAAAGGGACTCAGACCATCTGAGATGCTTAGCTGTTACCATGTTGTGTAATAATCATTGGGTAAATGAAGTAAAAATTGGCTCAGTTGGAAGCAGAGATGGAGGAGTCTACCTTGCCTCGATGACGTTTGCTTTTGTTTGTAACACAATGGCATTAAAATTGATCAATTTTGTAACTTCAGTGAAAGTTCAAGGAGATAGAGAACACAACCTAATTATTTTTTGGGACTTTTATGTTTTTTTTCTTGCCCCTGTTGCAGACAGAATACTGGAAGAATTTAGTTTAGTGTTGAGCATCTCAGCTAAGCCATCTGTTTCTGCTTACCCATCAGAAACAGAAGCTTCACTGCTGTAAACCCCAAAAGGAATGAAGCAATCTTTACAGGAATAGCTCATAGAAGGACTACAGAATGGAGAGAAAGAAAGCTCTTTGTAAAGTGGAAAATAATAGTGGGTCTGGGGGAGGTTTTAGGGAACAATAAGAGAACTGGGATGCATCATAGTTTGTGTTGGACAAGGACACGCATCTGGAGATCCATAGGAGTCACCATGTGGGAGAAACACATCTGGCAAAAAGTGTGGAGGGATTGGAAACTGAAAATAGATATAAACTGACCACATACTCCAGTGACCATGGACATGTACTTACCTTACCCTGGGACATATATGGATTTGTCTAAAATTAATACTTGGATTTTGAAAGTTTATTTGATAAAATCAAAGACCTGCAAGAAGTTAGCAAACTGTGGGATGCCACCCACATCCTGAATTCCTGAGTACTGATATTTTGTAGATCAGCTCTACAGTTCATTGCATGAGCCCTGCACAGGTGTGTGTCAGACATACTGTGCAGACAGCTTATGCATGAACAATAAATTTGATGCGTTCTTGAAGGAATTACTCCACTGCACTGCACATATTCACACCTATTTGTCCAGAAAATCACGAGTAGGAAAACAGTAAGCCAGGCTGAGAATAATTCATTAGGATGAACAAGAAATACAAAAGCAGAGAGGAGAATTACTAACAGATTTCATAGCTGGAACATGAAGGAGGAGGCAACGTACAAAGAAAAGCATCCAGAATTCAACTGAACTACTTAGCTTTCTTTAAGTGATGGAGAAGAAGGAAGAGAAGATTTGTGGAAGAAAGTACAAAGATGTTGGTAGGAACAGGGCCACGAGGCTTTCACAGCAAGGTGATAAAAATGATGAATATGACAGAAGCTGACATACAAGTACAGGGTTGGTCAGTAATTTGTTATTAGATAGAATTTTCTAATGTCTGTTTGAGCCTGAGAACAAATGCATGAAAATGCCAACGATTTTATAAGAAAGAGAGAAATTTTAAAGGAAAAAATTATGAATTACAAAAAATTTCTTAAATTTATGTGTTCAAAGTAATGGGACTTGACGGGATACACTCACAGATACTGAGGGGACTGGAAGATGTGGTTGCTAAATCACTGTCTATTATTTTCCAAAAGATGGATTAAGAACTGGCTTGATGGCCACACCCAAAGAGTGGCTGTCACTGGGTCCCAGTGGAGACCAGTGACATGTGGAGCCCCTGAGGGATCAGTACTGGGACTGGTCCTGTTTAACATCTTTGTTGGTGGCATTGAGTGCACCCTCAGCAAGGTCACAGTGACACCAAACTGTGTGGTGTGGCTGACAGGCTGGAGGAAGGGATGGCATCCAGAGGGACCTTGACAGGCTGGAGAGGTGGGCCCATGCCAACCTCATGGAGTTCAACAAGGCCAAGTGCAAGGTCCTGCATCTGGGTGGAGGCAGTGCCAAGCACTGATAGAGGCTGGGCAGGGACTGGATGGAGAGCAGCCCTGAGGAAAAGGACTTGGGGTGCTGGGGGATGAGAAGTTCAACGTGAGCCAGCAGTGTGCACCTGCATCCCAGAAAGCCAACCAGATCCTGGGCTGCAGCAAGAGAAGCCTGGCCATGTTTAGGTCACACCTAAGTCCTGTGTCATCCCATGACACCATAAGGGATGCTGGGGTGTTTCTGTCATTTTACCATTGGTAGGAGGAGCCTGAGGTGCTCCTTTTAGAATTTTCCTTAAAAGACCTTGTTGCATTAAAAGAGAGTAAAGAAATTTGGCAGAAAATAGGCCCCCTTGCAACCCATCTGACCCTCAGATATTAGAGGAGCTGGGGGTGGCTGGTCTCAGATTCTGAGTGATAGCCAATTCACCTTTAGTAAGCCATAAAACAAGGGTACAGCAGATGTACTGCTAACATCATACTAATAAAGAAATTATTGTGGACATATGCTGGAATTCAGTTTCACTGAATGAGATTTCTTACCACCAGATTAGTGAATAGTGTGATTTATTAAAGCAACAGTGAACAAATTCTTTTGGAATGCTGAACATATATTACCATCTGCAAAAGAAAAGTGAAAAATACCTGGGCTATGAGTGCTCTGTAGAGATTTCCTGGGAGGGAGCCTCCCTGGCCAAAAACAACAGATGTAGAAACTCATCCTTTTAAGAGAGGCTACAAAAAGGGAGAAAGGGAGGAGGGCACTGAAGTGACAGACTCTTACCCAAAGACATCCCAGTGTGGAGGGAAGAGAGGCTCAGCCCATCAAGTGGTCCCAGGGGTCAGGGGTGTCCCTGCAACACTGTCTTCCCTGAGATGGTTCTTCCCTGACATCCTTTCCCCCACTGGCTATTTTTATACTATTTTACCTGACAGGTAGATCTTGAGTGACTCTTTTCAAACACATCTTTATTATGACAGGTGAATAGTTCTCTCACCTCACATTTAAAGGTACAGGCCAGAGAACATTCATAGTGCAGGTTCGGTGAGGGGTGGTTGCACCTTGGAGGTGGGTAGCTTTAGGGATGGAGGTGGGATTTTTGTATTATAATAAATTATAATGATCAAAGTTCAGCTTAAAGACAGCATTTTGTCAAAGGGTGGCAGGTTGTTGGCTCGGGGTATCAAAAGTGCAGTTAATTGGCATTGTTGCTACAGAGAATGACCATGGTGTCTCCACCCTCCATGCAATTCCTCTTGGAGTTAGCACACTGAGTACCTCTGCTAAAGCCAACATCTAAGGTGCTCATGACACTCTGGCCACATTCCACCTGCTCCAAATGCTGTGCCTTTACATAAAAAGTACAAATTCAGTCTGGGTTATTTCCAGCCAGTATTGCAATTATTCCACAGACCTCTCCCCCCCAAGCTTAAACACGGATGAGATATTAATATTGTTTCAAAAGGACTAATCAGTTAAGCAGTTTTGATCACATGTTCTTGCTCGTGATGGTTTTCTTCTAATGCAGAAACTGAAAATGAATCTTTGGGTTGGTATTTTGTTGGTGGGCTGTTTTTTTTTTTTCTTTTTCTTTCTTTTTGTGTTTTTTTTTTTTAAACTGGTTTAAAAAATATGTGTTTTAAAATGGAAAACTGAAACTGATGCAAGAAGCCTTGTATACCTTGGTCCTTGTACAAGAGCAGAATAGTGCACAAAGCTCTGCCCAGCCATATTCTGCAGCAGCACAGTGCTTGCCTGCTGGATCAGATGCAGACAGGTGCATGCTAGATGTACTCACACTACAAGCTGGCGTGTTTTAAGGCAGTGCTTTCCAAAGGCACTTAGATGTGTTATCATAAAGCTAAATTAATCCTTCTGTGGAGAATATCAGGTGGCTTTTAACAAGAAGGCTTGCCAGAGTACAGTCTTCTTTTAAAAGGACTACGGCGTGGTTTTGTTTTTTTTTTTTCAGTTTTTAGTGAGGTATTCACTCTGTTCCCTGCAACAAATCAGTCCTAATTTTTTTTCATGGAGCTTGAATACAGCAGATTGTCTGTAGAACTGTTCTCCCAGCATATGAGATATAGCTTGCTCTCCCACTCCTGCCAAAGAAAACTCTCCCTGGCTGTCACTGAAATGGAGGGCTGTGTTGAAGTCTCTCCATGTGGGGAGAAAAATAGGAACTCTGTGTTGCAAGAGGGTCATATGTCTCTCTGGTTATGTTATGCCAGGATAAGAGCCTTTCTCTTCCTGGCTCAAATTCAATTTTTAAAAATTCTAGGTAATTAAAAATCTTGCAGATAGTTACCAAAAACAGATTTTCCTATCAATAGCTCACTAATTTGCTTGTCATAGGCTATAGCTGGAGACAAAAGATATCTGGCAGAGAAATTGTGCATTTAAAAAAAAAACAAAAACACATTTGCAGAACTTTCTTTTAATGATGTTTTTTCTAGAAGTAACTTGTGGCACTGGGACTGTATTTGAGGAGATATAGTCTAACTGATGTCTATCAGTATTCACTGATTTTTTTTTACCTACTTTTAGAGGCCTCCAGTGATGAAGCAGTTTATTCCAGTGTTTCCTTTCTATTCAGAACCTCCTGTGCTACAGCATCAAGCCAATACTTTTCAGCCCATTTGCTGTAGACATGGAAGAAGCACAGATTTCTTTACTTTTTTCCACAGATTCTAATATACTTGAAGATTTTTGTCATATCTTTACGTTTACACTCCTTCTAATCTTGGAATATTTTTGATTGTTCAATTGTCTCTTGCTAGCCTTTACCTGAAAATTATATTTTCTGTAAGAGCTTCCTGCATAAGAATTATGTTGGTTTTCCCAAAATTGGAATTGCAGCTCCCTGAGCTTCCCTGACTACTGATAACAGAGTTTTTGGGGTAGCATGATGTTTAAAGCAGCCTAGTTGTTTCTATCCCAGGCCCTCTGCAGGTTCTAGTAGTTTTGTACATCAAGAACTACAGTGTTTGGTTCAAGCTAGAGAGTTAAAATTAGTTTGGATATAAACAAGTAGTAATTACAACTTAGATTCTCTATCCTTCCCATCAGTAAAGTTCTGGTGGTCTCTAGTTAGGAAAATCTCTCACTGCCACTTTCCAGAATGATGTTGTCCTCAACTGAATAATGAACTTTGTTATCAAAGGCTTTCAGCCTAATATCTTTGACATCCCTTGTATCCATTTCAGTAAATGAATGGTTAAGAGTACAGGTGCAATGATTTTGTAAATACAAAGAATCCAAACAAAGACATATACTGCAGGCCATGATATTTTGCACAGAATAAGGTGTTAACTCTTACTGCAGTGCTGGCATTTTCCAACTTGCCAACAGAGCTGACCAGCTGGTGAATATTATTTTGGTGAATATGTGCAATGAAAGCTTGGAGATTTGCTTACTGTGTGTTTTCAGAGGGCCATGTGTTTGGCAGGAAGAAAAATGTTGAGGAGGATGTCTGTAAGGTTAACAGTAGAGTTGTTGTATGATCCAATAATACAATAAGTACACAAAAATAAAATAATGGAGAGAGAGAAATGGCTGTACACATTACTGGCATTGATTCATGTTTTTTTAATACAGGCTTTTGGGTTCTTTTGTGCTGTAATGCTGAAAACATGTAGACTTTAAAAGTTATTTTCTGCCATTAAAATGAAGGCATGCTCCTTTCTTAGCTGTTGTGATTGGAATTGATTATAGATCATGTCCAGCACAGAGATTCATTATGGAAAGAATTCTGCTCTGGCTTTTAGGATTTCCCCCCCCCTCTTTACTTCCATGTATCTGTCAAGTGGGTAGCACTGTATTCCCAGTCATAATCTAGGGGTCACCATAAATGATGCAGGACTCTGTGCCCTGCAGTTGTATGCCCTGGCTCACAGGGCATCATAGTTTAATTCCAGCTTCTCATTACTGTAGTATATGGCAAATCTGTCTTTCCTTGGTTAATCTGTCTTTTTCACTGACTTCTCAGTAAATACACTAATTTTCTTCTTAACAGTGCTGTGGAAAGAAAGACTGCTTTTTATACTGCACCCCTGGCTATAGAAGCTTTTATACATATGTTACTCATGTTTACTTCCATCAGCTGCCATGAGGGAGGAGGGAGAAAGGGACCCTCAGAAGAAGACAACCTCTTTTTAGATATGCCTTGCCAGCAACAAGAGCAGTTTGCAAGGTAGACTTGACATCATTCCTGTGTTACTTGACTACCAGGATCACTCTTGAGAGGAACTGATTGTTAGCAGTGTTACAACAGCTCTTGTAGAAACATGATTCTGTGTAGAAGGCACACTTAAGATAATTGTATGCCATCCTTATGAATAATGACATTGTTCTGAGTGATTTCCATCTCATTGACTGTAAATAGGTGACAACATAAGCTGAGCATATATACCTCCAGCAGTCTTTCAACAAGGCTTCCTGTTATGAATCAATATCAGAGCCCTTTTGGTCCATATTTAGCCGATTAAATGATTGTGGGGAAAAGAAACAAAAAAAAAAAACCAAACCAAACCAAATCGAACAATAAAACCCAAAAATTAAAAAAAAAAAAAAAAAAACAAACAAACAAAAAAAAACCCAACCCCAAACCATCCAACCAAAAAAAACCCCAAAAACCAAAAAACAAAACAAAAATAACCTCCCCCTCCCCCCAAAAAAACCTAGAGTGTTTTGGTGCCAAGGCTGAGAGGAAACTGTTGTTGCCACCTACCAGTATTGGATAGTAACTTCTCTTATATTAACCAGAGTCACTGACAACATTTTTTACTTTAAGAAATGTCAGTGTCTTTGTGTTATGGAAGATTCTTTTCTTCTGCTTTAGCATATAAGTAAAACCTAAAATCTGACTATTTAAGATAGTCAATTGTATTCAGAAATGGAAGAACACAGAGAGCAATTGGTATTAAAGCCACATTCTGAATAATTTCACTGAAATAAGATAAATTTACTGAAGTATATGTCCACAGCTTATAGAAAATTTCCCTTCAGCCTGAACTCTACAGCACTAAATGTGTTGGAGTTCTGCACAAGTTAAGCTTTTAGAAGCATTTCTTATAGGGGACAATTAAAGGACCCATTTCAAAACCCCTATGAAGCCACCTTTCTTAAAATAAATCTTCATGTGATTGAAAATTAAATTAAAATTCAAGAAAATCTGCGATTCTTGTGGATCCAGATCCAAGATTGTTTGTTTATTTCTCCCTGCATTTCTTGGTTATTTGTCATCTGGGAATCGATGAGAAAGTGCATGTCAGACAAAAGGACACATTTCATATTATGACAAATCCATCCAATGAAGATCAAGAAAGGCCATCTGCCATTTCAGCTTTCAGAAATGGGATTTCTGTCAATCATCGTGCAACAGGTGGCTACTTTCTCATACTTTAAAATACGATTGTGTGTTTTTTACATCAGGATAAAGCGAATGTACTGAGAATAGACAAGTGTGATTTGATCTTTAATAAAATGGCAAGAAACAGTCTGAGACAAGGTATTTTCCATTATATTTTGCACTGCTGATAAGAATGGTATTGATATTCCTTTTTTTCAACTATTCAGAGGGGGAGGTGAAACATTTCCTGAAGCACTGGTGAAGCTGTGCTGCTACATATCCCATCAAAGCTGATATTGTTTTGGCATCATGAACTTGGTGGTGGTTGTTGGATTCTCTAAAAAAATGGAGAACAATACAATGTGTCTGAGATAGTTTCAAAAGCTGTATTTATTTTTTATATTCAAATTCTACAGAGATGTAAGAGCATGTTGTTCCCTTTTATGCATCACACTGTCTTTTGGAACAAAACACTGTGAGTTTCCAAAAGCAAGAACAAGAAAAAATAGTTTCAAAGAATCAACATTAAAATGCCTCTGGATTTTCCTTTGCTCTTGAAAGGTTTCCCAAGGAAGCTGAGGATGCCCCATCCCTGGAAGTGTTCAAGACCATTCTGGATGAAGCTTGAAACAAGCTTGTATTGGGTTAGTGCTGTGGTGATTTGGAAGTGGGGGAGGCCAAAGGTTTTCCTCGTGTAAGAAGATGCTGGAAGCTCCTTTGGTTCCAATCCTGTCTCTGCCTCTGCTTAAGGCTGAGGAGATCTGGGAAGCTGCATGCACCTCTGTGAGTAACATAGTCTAGAAAGGGAAAATGAAACTCCAAAAATACTTAAAAAATTTTATGTGCAGAGCAAAAGAAAGAAGGAGATGAGAGCAATGCTGGAACCAAGACCCCATGGTCAGTGAGGAAGGAGGGGGAAAGTTGGTTTCTCCCATACAGAGGTTTCCCTACAGCCCATGGTGAGATGGCATCTGTGACCCTGCAATCTACAGAGGAGTGAGATGTAGCAGTCACTGAAGGACCACGGTGGGGTAAGTGTGGATTTGCAGCCCCTGAAGTGTCACAGGTGGGCAGAGGTGAAGCTGCAGCCTGTGTGGGATCAAGGAGAGGGTCAGGTGTGGCTCTGCAGACATGGAGGAGCCTGTGTCAGAGGAGGTGACTGTTCCTGAAGCAGCCGTGACTCTGTGGGCAGCCTGGGCTGGAGCAGTTCCTGAGGGACTGCACACCATGGGAGGGACTCAGGTCCCAGGGGTTCCTGAAGGACTCTCCTGTGTTGGAGCAAGGGAAGAACGTGAGGAGTCCTCCCCTGAGGAGGAAGGAGCAGCAGAAACACCGTGTGGGGAACTGACCCTGAACCCCCCCTGCCCGTCCCCTGTGCCCTGAGGGGAGGCAGCAGTGAAGCCATTTGGGCTCAGGAGGAGTTATTAAGTCCTGGCCATATTTTCTCTTTCTGCTTGTAGATTAAATTAGGTTTTTTCCCTTCCCAAGCTGAGTCTATCTGATATTTGCCAATTGCCATAACTGTGGAATGCAAACCCATGTCTCAATGAAGGAACTCTTGGGTGGATTTTCTCCTCCCGCTCCCACAGTGGGGATGGACGGTGAGGAAGCAGAGTCCTGATTGATACCAGTCGGGTCTAAATAGTGATACTTGTCTAGAATCAGAATAACATGGGTTGGAATGGACCTTTAAAGGTCACCTAGCCCAAGCCTCCTTCAGTAAGGGGATTTAGGATTTGTTACTCTGATGAGATTCTTGTGGCCTTTTCTGCTCTCTTTTTAGTGATGATTAAGCCTCCTACTGCTATTCTGTTTATCAATTTCCTCTTTTGGAGAGATGACACAAGTTAAAATATTTCATCTTCTCCCCAGGAATCCAAGATTTAGGAAACAACTCACCTGACAGAGCTTGTCCCAACTGAGGCAGGTCTGCTGCACAATATCTATGGAGAAATCATAGAATCATAGAATAATTTGGGTTGGAAGGGAGCCCTAAAGATCCTCCAGTCCAATCTCCCTGCAGGGGGGGACACCCTCAGCTAAATCGGGTTTCTCAGAGCCTCCTCAAGCCTCACCTTGAATATCTCCAGGGATGAGGTCTCAACCACTTCCTTGGGGAATCTGTTGAAGCAACTTTGGTGCCTTACTGAACATCTTTTTTTGTTTCTTTCCTTTCCTCTGAAAAGAAGACAGCTTTAATTGGGCCCTAATGCACCACAGAAATGTAAGTATAGAAAGTGGGAACAAAGGGGAAATCATCTTCAAAATTGCATGCTGGTCTTTCTGAACTAAAATTCTAATCTGGACAAACAATTATTTTTTTCTTTTCCTAACCCTTCTAGAGTGGCTGACTTTTCATTGCAGTTCTCTTTTATGGCCTTATTCTTAGCATTTTCCTCTAACACTTAACCACAGTCAATGGACTTGAATTATCCATGCTCAGAGGAAAGGTGAAAACCTGTAATTTTCTGGAATTTAAGAAGTCTGAAATACTGGACTCTCCTAAATAAGATTCTTCAGCTATTCAGGGTATTATCCACCTCACTAGCATGCATCTGGAGTAGGAAGCATCTTACCTGAAGCTTCCTGCCTGTTTCAGGCCTGTCAATGGCCTTTGTTGAACTTGGAAGGATTAATATAGATTTTTTTAATAACATGGAGTTGCATGATGCCATGGGAAAAGCATATTATGTCATCACTGTCTTATGGACCAAAATGTCCTTACTTCAATTATCAAATCTGATTGCTCTATTCCAGTAATGATCTTAAAAGAGCTTCTGTAACAATTCCTTAAGTATTGAGAATCATGGAGCGTTTGTCTGAGTAATGGTTTGGAAATGCTAATTAATTATCACAGTCATTTAGCTTTCCATCTTCTTGCATGTTTACAGGCTCAAAAATGTAGGAGCAAATAAATTTCTTCTTTTATAACTATCCTCACTTTTAAAAGGAGTTGGTTGTTTGAAACACTTATTTCTGGAAAATTACACTTGACCTCACCTCTGATGTGCTAATGCTCTATCTTATACATGCTTAGAAATAGCATTAGGTGTAGACAAAATTCCTTTCTTCTCCGAACAGAAGAAATATTTACCTTGCTACTTTTAATTAAAGCAGAGGGGAAAACATTGTATCATTTTTTTTTTTCCTTTGAAGTTAATTTTCACACCCTTCTGATCATACAAGTAAATTCATGTCTTTTTAAATTCAGGACTTAAAAAAAAATAAAAAGAAATCCACAAATAGGTTTCTTAATCATCTATTCCCTGAGTCTCAAGCTGATACTTACTACACAATTTGTCTATCTTTGAATTCAATGAATGAAGTGCTTTCAATTATTTACCACTCCTAAGCTGTAAAGAAGATTAAAAAGGCAAATAATACAACTTATGATAGCTTTTTTTGCTAGTAAAATAACACATCACTACTCCTCATAATACCATTTTATTGGCTATATAGAAGGCAGTTGCTGTAGCTCCTGGTTCATTGAAAACATCAGAAAAAATTCTCATTTAACTGATGAACTCTAGTTGATGAACTATATATATAAGTATCTGTGTTTAAATGTAAGGTCATTTCCTCAAAAAAAGCACACCTGGTCTATTACGATAAGTTTTAAAAATGAGTAAATTAAACTTGATTTAGAAAAAACAGGCTGTCTCATGATTATTTTGGCAAGTTGGAGACAAAACTATACAGGGTAAATGCAATTTTTTTTCATGTTTTGATTCTGAACCACTTGATAGTTGGAGTAGACTACTTGGAGTAGCCCTGCTTTTTTTGCTTACTTGCTTTGAAATGAATAATTTAACTTTTAAAAGATTAATCTAAGATTTTTTTTCTGTTCCCTAGCTATGTATAAGCAGTTAGGTTTTCTCACAGCTGATTGCTTTGAATTATTTGCTGCAGAATAGCTACAAGCTATCGCTGGTCTGTTGCGTATCTGTAAGTAGTTATCAGCACTTGTTCATAAAAACTGAGTTTGTGTTTGCAGTTTATAATTAGATTCAATGAGAACAGGCACGCTGTTGAAGTTAATTCCAGAATGTAATTTCAAAGTTAGATCAACACTCCAGCCTTCTGAGAATCCCCCTCACAGCAAAGATCATTTGCTTCCATTAACTCATTTGACAAATATAAAAGTTAGAATTAAACTGCTATGCAGGCAGTGATCTATACAGAGCTTGGAATTCACTCCCATATCATGGAATATCATATGTTGAAAATTAATGATTTCCTTTTTTGTTTCTATGCAGTAGAGCAGGAAATGAACTTGTGAGGCTGATTATATGAAATTAACATATATGTAAGAAAAAAACCTGGTAGGGTCATGTCCTCATCTATTTAAAGGTTGCAGAACATTTAAGAAATTTGCTTATTTGCCTAACTTTTTCTCTGTATCTTAATTATTGTGGCTTCCTACTTTTTTTTTTTTCTTAACTGAACATACAGTCTGATGCAGGGAACATATCTTAAAATTCAATGGATTCTCAAATTCTGATGCAAAAAATTATCATTAGGTCATGCACTGTCACTGTGTCGCTTTCATTTCCCAAGTCTAGGAAATCACACATTTGGGCAAAGTGAATCTCTCAGGAGGTTTTGGATGAGGTCATCTGAAAGAAGACACCTGTCTATTGTCCTACAATGAACTGAGCACCCGTTCCCAAAAAAATCTTTCTAGAAGCAATTACATTTTAGGACTGTTTCCCTTTTAAAATTACTTTTCAACTGCTACTCTGATGAGGTTCTTGTGGCCTTTTCTAGCCTCTTTATAGTGAATGATTAAGCCTCCTACTGCTATTCGGCTTATCAATTTCCTCTTTTGGAGAGATGACACAAGTTAAAATATTTCATCTTCTCCCCAGGAATCCAAGATTTAGGAAACAACTCACCTGATAGAGCTTGTCCCAACTGAGGCAGGTCTGCTGCACAATATCTATGGAGAAATCATAGAATCATAGAATAATTTGGGTTGGAAGGGAGCCCTAAAGATCCTCCAGTCCAATCCCCCTGCAGAGGGGGACACCCTCAGCTAAATCGGGTTTCTCAGAGCCTCCTCAAGCCTCACCTTGAATATCTCCAGGGATGAGGCTTCAACTACTTCCCTGGGGAACCTCTTCCATTTTTCCACTGTCCTCATAGTAAAGAACTTTTTCCTAACATCCAGTGCACATCTGCTCTTCTCTAATTTAAAACTATTGCCCCTCATTTTATCACTCCAGGCCCTTGCAAACAGTTCATCTTCAGCCTTCCTGTAGGCCCCCTTCAGATCATGAATAAATAATAATTTGGAGGTACTGAATAATATAACAGCTTTTCTGCTGAAGAAAAGGGATGTGGTAAGATCTTCTGTTGATGCTTCAGGAAGGTTTTTTTCCTAGTGTTTTCCTAGGTTTTTTTCTGGTGTGAAATGCTAAGATACATCACAACAACCAAAATCCCATCCCTCAACAAAACTTATTTCCTATGTGCTGTGGTAGTTTTACCTCTTTGTGAGCAGTGAAATACAAAGGAATGTGATACAGAGCATCAGCATACTTGTACTCGATGTCTGACATCTGAGACACATCTGAGCTATCCAAGATATAATTTCCTGCACTAGAAAATTAGATATGCTACCTGTATGTGTCTATTTGAATACTTTAATAGATTTATCAAGACCTTCTTTGCAGCCTGAAGATATTCTTAATTTATCTCTATGTGAAGCTCATAATCTTTTAGGAATGTATGACTCCTGTATGATTTATAGCAGTACCCAAATTCTGGTACCTTCACCTTAGCCTCTTTTTCCATCACCTCAGGTAGATGCCGTGTCAACAAGAATCCTCTCCCTTTGAGCTTTCAAGTTACAGAACAGTTACTCTTTTCCCTGCAAAACAGGGAACTGTGTAGGCACACTTTAAAGTCCTTTTAAAAATTGTAAACTAAGCTACAAGGAAGGTAGATATAAAGTACTAAAATTAATCTTTGTCCTCTGGAGTTTTTACTTTTTATTCTCTCTGCTTGCTCATATTCTTCTGCATCATCTTTGGCTGCAGAACTCATGTCATTTGGTGCTAGGTAAATGGACAATATTTTTAAAAAAATTCTGACTATGTCAGATTACAGAGCCCTGGGACACTGCCCTGAGACACTTCACTTTTTTTTTTTTTTTCGCCTCTTGGCACTGAATGCATTTGGGTCCACAACAGACAATAAACTCTGATGGTTGTTTAGCTCTGCATTTACTTTATCAGATTCAACTTTCACAAAGAGTGAATTCTGTAGATGAATGCAACAGTATGCTCATAATTTAATAGCATTGCAGTGATGAGGTCTGTGGATACTGAGCTCCAGAATTTTTAGTGCCAAGTAAGAAAATATCTTCCTGTATTAAACAACACCAAAACTGCCTTACTGGAGAAAGAAGGAATCAAATTCTACCCATGAATGAAAGCCTGCAGTAAAACTTATCTCTTATAGCAGGTATCACTCTATACTTTTCTGAAATATGCTGATGAATATTTAGAAATTATACATGAAACAATTGGAAATTAGTTTGAAGAAGTGATTGCCTACAAAGGTAACCATGATTCTCTACAGTTGCTTAAGAATAAACCTCAGAATTCTTTTTATAAATTCCTAATTTTGCCATTTGCTCAGATAATCCCCACTTTCAGATTGATGCACTTTTCTTCTTAAATTTCATGTTAATTTCTAAACAAAATAATGCAGGCAAATACAGAAAAATTGTGGTATATGAGACCACAATTTAATAATTGCCATAAAAATTCTTCCAATTATGAGGTGGTGTTTCAATCAAATTACTTTTCTGAGACTGCATGCTGAGGTCTATTCTTTGGTTCATCTTCAATGCTCAAAATATCCTTACATGCTAATAATCACAGTACATCCCTTTTTGAATAAGAAGGTCATTAGCTTCTGGTTAGGACTAAATTTATAGTTTTAACTGAAACCTTATTAAATTGTAAGGAGACTAAAAATGAGCTACTGCAGGAAGCAGTAATGAAAACCCTTTCACCTTCCCTGCAGAAAAACCACAAACACAGATATCTGATACAATGATCAAATCAGTCATTAAGTTGCTGCCCCTTTTATTTCTCTCTGGCTTTAGTAACCACAGAAACATATTAACCTTCAACATTTTTTCAAGTAATGCACATAGTCTTAATTAAACAAATATTTCATTTCCCAAATTCTTATCAAGAGAAGACACAACTCACAACAATGATTTGGTTTAATTAGCCCAAGAGCGATTTCTGCACTGAGCAATAGTAACCTTTAAATAATTTCTGATTTTTTGTTCCTTTCTTTCTAGTCTGATTAAAAAAAATAAAAAATAAAGAAACAGAGAGGGGTTAATAAGAAAACCCACCCTGTGCAAATGCAAATTTTGCACAGCAGAAGGTTTTCTCTGTCCAGCTTCTATAAAAGTTTTCCATGTGTGACTTTTGATTAAAGCAGGTCTGTTTCAGAACTCCTTAGAAGTCAGGAAAATTCCTTATTTTCTTCGCACAGCAATTTTCTTTAACATTTCCATCTTCTTGAGTAGTAATTGAAACTTTATGCTGCAGTATAAGAGAAAATTTTGTGATATCTAAAAGTTTATAATAATTCGGCTCTGAAAAGGATACTATTTGGATTCTTCTGATCTTTCTTATGTTCTGAAGTATCTCTTCTTTTCCTTTTCCTTTTCCTTCCTTTTTTATTTTAATTTTTTTTTTTAATAAGGTCTCAGTCTTAAAAAAACATTAAAAACCCCCCCAAACCTGTTCTTTACTGTAACATTTCAGATTCCTCAGTTGTCCAACAGAAGACCAAAGCACTTGAAAGCAAACTGGACAGAACAAAGTTTAAGTAGAATGATGTTTGGACATCAAACATCAGATGACGGAAAGAGATCTTTGTTACTATTTGGTGCTCCATAAATCAAAGTCAGCACAGACAATTAGTATTGCAGGTATTTGCTAATCTGCAGTAAGTGTAGAGTAATAAAAAAGATCATATTTTTACTATATGCCTATTCTTAATATATTGCCAAAGGCTGTTTTAATCTGTGTGAGTGTGATTTGCTGGGTTAGACACATCTTATGCTAAGACCATTGCAATGGTTGTCTTTCTTGAACCTAATGAAGCCATTTAGCAAATCTGGGAAAAAGGAAACAAGGAGTTACATGAAAGGATTATCTGGAACATGGCATCCTTCATTAAATGTAGGGGGTTAAGGCAGTCCCTTAAATCCAGTAAGGCTGGGAACCCGGCTGAACTAGCTGAATTTTTTGGTATTTCCTAGAAAATTGGGGAACTACACCCTACCTTCCTATCTTCCTACATAATTCTTACCTACCTACATGACTACCTACCAGTCTGGCTGGAATGTCTAGACCAGGCTTGTCTGGACTGCAGTGGGCCTACTGAAGAGTTTTATGTTAAGCAGAAATAGAGGCATGGCCAATCTAGGTTTAAAATTCTTCTCAAGACAAGTGAACTGCATTGTAGATATATTGATTGTTATCTTATTGCCCAAAACATGTGCAGTGGTCTTGCTTCTTGGTTAGGAGGAAAATTAAATACAAGTTATTTTATTACGTTGTACATTCTTGGGTAAAGATGCCACTTAATGTTAATTTTCGATAATAGAGACATGGTAATACCTGCTGAGACAGGTTTTTCCAGTTTATTTCAGTAGTGAATAAGAGCTGAATTTCAAAAATTAATATGTCAAGGAACTACTTAGCAAATAAATAAGCAATGTAGATAAAATGCAGTTTTCTGTGTCATGGAGGAACTTTCAGGTGTTAAGTTTCTGAACACCAGCCCTCACACTTCTGCTTGCTTGTTTAGAAAGCTTTATTAAATTAATAAGAAAAAGCAAATTTGGAAAAAAAAAAAAAAAATTAGAAGAACCTAAGAATTTTTTTCTTCTGATTTTTAAAAAGTAAATCTCGCTTGTGTAGGTTTTGTTATGAAACTACCAACACTTAAAAAGTGAACCCTGTATTAATTTCACTCTGTTCTCATCTCTTTGGGCTTTTTGTGTAATTAGTACTGGCCTGTTTTTATTCCTCCTCAATCAACTAAGTGTGCCAATTTGCTTTTTATTTAGCAAAATTGTGCCTTTTCTTAAAAATTCTGATTTAGAGTGTATATATCAGACTGTGTTTGTTGGATGATATCTTTGACTACATATACTTGATAAATTCATTCCTTCCCAGGGATGACTGCTGATTAGCACTGATATTCAGCATGTGTTGTGCAGCCAGAGCCCTGCCTATCTCAGAGAATGTGCAAGAAGAAAACATTCAAATCTGGGTGACACCGTGCCTGAAGCTTCCTCAGAGCCAAGAACAAGTATAGAAACACTTTTGGTGCAACAATGTCTGAAGTTAAATTTGAGTAAACTTTAATTATTCCTAAACCTAGACCTAATCTGTGACAAATATTTTGTAACTTCTTTTGAGAATTCAATAAGCTTTTTTTTTTTAAAAAAAATAATCCTTAAGCCTTCAGTCAGCAAAATCTTATTTTGGTTATTTATATTTGAAGAAAGCTCTCTGAATCTTAACAATTGTGTTATGTTAGCTAAGTCTGAAAGAAAAAAACAAAAACATGGGTAGGAGGCACAGAGGTGCAATGTCTTACATGCCTCACATTCTGCTGTCAAATGTATAATATTAGATGGCTTTAGACATTTACAGGGGAAGGAAATGCTTTGAAGACAAGATAATGTGTACAATATTAGTCAGAATACAAAACTGCAGCAGTAATAATGGTATTACTTACTAGCTTGTAGGAATAGTAACTTTCCTCAATAAGACAGGGAATTAATGTAATTCCTTTTCTATCTCGTTCCCCCCCATCTTGCAGCTCCAGTAGATGACAATGTGTATGAATATCAAAAACAGTTTTCTTGAAAGCAATCTGTGTTCAAAGTTCATTCTCTCTAGTAGAATCTGACAGGAGATTGTACATTTGATAGACTGTTTATTTTAAGGTGTGCTTAGTTTTGATTTTTCCATATTTTTTTTTCCTTCAGAATAGCAATTTTACTTGTGCCAGTGCAGCTCTCAGGCAGGGCTACACAAATGAGCAAAGTGATGAGACATATGATAGAGCAGCACATGCACTCAATTCTGCTCCCTTAACTTGAGCTGAAGCAAAAAAGAGAAGCACTTAAATTCCAGCAGTAATCTAGTTTTAATTAAGAATGTTTAACTTGTGGCGAAGTTTGCTTTTATCTTTTCTCACATTCTTCCCCATATTATATTTTCCTTAATCTCACAGATGAAAATGCATAAAAGGCTTTGCTGTCTGCTTGGCTTTACCATGCACCACCAGTTGCTTAGCAAGAAGGGGGTAGTGCCATCTGATAGGTCATGATGTATGTTTGTACTAAAAACCCAGCAGCTGTATTCAGATAGATAAAAAGGGGTGAGCAGAGAGAGTCTTAGCTAAGAATCAATATGAAAAATGAAAGGAAAAAAACTTATTACTACTCTTGTGTTAGTAATAGTTGCCTTGCTTCATCTTTTCCTTAAGTCCTGAGAAGCTCTGCTGTGAAGTGTAAGCAATGATACATAGCACTTACTTTACTGACTCTGTGAGGTACTCAAACATTGCTCTTCTCTGTTTGCTCAACACTTTTGGGAGACCTTATTCAACTGTTTGGTGTAGGAAGGAGCTATTTTTTCTCCACTAGTGGTTGTTTTTCTGAACCACAGTTTGGAAACAATCAAGATTTTGCCTTCCTAGCACAAAGTTATCTCTCCTGTTGTAAGTTGACAGAATCTATGATAGATATATAAGAAACCACAGAATTGTTGCAGCTAAGCCTCAGTTTCTTATAAGCAGGGTGTTTTGTGTGACTTAGGTGTGATGTGGATGCAGGAGCACTTGAGGGTACAGTAATAGTTTTAGGAGCTCAGGAGCCAAGCCAAAGTCATCTGCAGGGTGTCCAGAGATAGCTAAGACTGTACAGGATATATTGCCTTTACTTTGCTCTTGCAGAAGCAAAACAGGGTAAAACACACTGTCCAAGGGATGTCCAGAGGCAGAAAATTGTATGCAGGAGTCCTGCCAGACCCTCACTACTCAGGTTTAAGAGAACAGTTGGTATTAATAAGTATTCATACTATTTGTTTTTGGTTGATTGGTTGGTTTGGTTTTTCTGTTTGCTTGTTTGGTTTTTTTATTTGTTTTTTGGTTTTGGTGAAGGCAGTCTGAAAGCTCTACAGTAATCTAGGAGTCTGTAAAGACATAATATGAGGATGCACTAAAAAGAACTTCTGTCTCAACAAATTTTCATCCCATTAAAAGACAAGAGCTGGCAAATATCTGTAAACAGACAGATGAGAAACCAGAAAAAGTCAGAGAAAAAAATTCTTAGAATCAGAGGTTATGGTTTTAGCAACAGCTTCAGCACTGTCAGTACTTTAACACTCATAGAGAAGGAGGGTTTTAATTTAAAGGAGCTTGCTGTTTTCTGGTGTATGCAGGAGAAACATAAAGGAGGAAAGTAAATAAATTTAGAAACAAACAGTCCCACGTGGGGACTGACAAATCTGTTATCCAGAACAGATTTTAGGCAATAATCAATATCTCACAACAAATAAAAACAGTGAAAAGATATTACTTTAGACACAGGTAGCAGTTTCACAAGTAGAAATTGAACTGAAAAACAAAATTCCAAGAGAACACTGTAGAATATTCAATCAATATAAAAGCAAAAGGAAATGGTATGGTAATTGAAATAGTGCAGGAATTATCTGTGATACAGACTATTTGGACTTCCACAAAGACCTTGGTCGAAGGCTCTAGAAAACTTAAGTACCCTCAGTGTAAGAAAGAAGGTCCATAAATAGGTAGGTAAAAGTTAAAAATGTAAAAAACAAAACAGGAAAAAATAGCTAAGTTGTGCAGGAAAGGGAGGCTGCCTGAGTTCTGCAGAGCTCTGCTCTGGATGATTTTGATCTTTTCATAAATGTCATGCCCAAGGAGATGAGCAGTGAGGAAGAAGATGTTTTGGGATGATGCTATGTTAATCAGAACAATAACAGCAAAGGCATAGTATGAAACAAGAAAGCAAAACATTATGAAACAGTGTTACTGGTGGTAAAGTGTCTAGTAATTCAGTGTAGAGAAATATAAAGCAATGTGAATGGTGAAGAAGACATCTAATTTCCAATGTAAAAAGATAGCTGTTATCATTCAGTAGTAAAATTTTGGCTCTATGATAGATGACAGCTCCATGATAACTTCAGTGGTTATATAGTGAAATAACATGGACCAAAACCAAATCAAGTACGAGGAATAATTAGCAGAGGAGTAGAGAACAAATCAGGATCACTTTGCATTATAGAAATGTTGTGGTTGTCCTACAATTTGAATGTACATCAACTTTTAGTTTCCCATCTCAAAAAAATATAAAAGCAGAGGGATGCGTTATTACTTATGAAAGTGCTGCTGAAGTTGTGTGTAGTATGACTGTTCCTGACCACTCAAAGTACTATCTAACCCATTTTATTTCTGACAGGAGCAAATGGTTAAGACCATGAAAAAAAAATAAAATCAAAAGCACAAAATATATTGTGATTTTTCCTCAGTGAGCTCTTTCAGATTCCAGAGACCTGTGGCTGCCCATCTGGATCTGGAGGTGACATCTAAACCACTGTAGGAGACAAGCAAGGAGTGTAAGAAGTAAGGAAGAAAATCTGGTTTTAAGAAATTTATTTGGGAAAGATGGAATTTTTAATATGAAAAGGAAAGTAAAATGAGGGAATACCAGAGATGGAATTAAATTCAGATTTAAACATAGAGAAGTCAAGAAATGCTGGAAGATATATGGGAGGTGATACAGGCAAGGGTATAAGACTGCGATTAACAAAGTCATCTTGAGTATAGAAAAGGACCTTGCTATGTAGGTAGAAAGGTGTTCTGCTGCAATAAAGAGAAATAATAAAAAAGCAGGAAAACATATATTATTGCAGAAGAAAGGCCACTTTACTACATAAATGCAATATATTAAAATTTGACTTAGAAGAAAACTTGATATAAATGTAATTGGTTAAGTATATCACTTTAATGATGTCTGGTTAAAAATTTTAAATCTTTGTAATGTTCTTCACACACAGAGAAACCTTAAGGACAGATGTTTGTGGCATAAAGTCAGAGAAGTTTATTTCTACTTTAAAAATTTAGAAAATTAAAACATAAAGAAAGACTGAAAGATAAGTACACATAGACACTAACAACATGTGTGCAGATGCATCCTTGTTGGAAGTAAAAGCCAAGAAAGTTGCCTGTGCAGTTTGTTGTAGGACAAGGTATTATAAAATCCAAAAAGCACTGTAGATTCAATATGCTATTAGAAAAACATGTCCATATTTTGTCAGTACTGCACAGCAGTCCCGTTTCTGTTAAATGTTTTGAAACCTGCACTGATTTCCTTTATTTCTGTTGCTGTTATTAAGGAAGAGCCAGGAAAACATAACTTTTCTGTCCTTGTGTATAGATAACACAATGGGTCTGTATATTGTACTTATAACTGGGAAGACCTTACCTGGGATATATTTCGAAGTTTTGAGTGCTCTCCTCAGGAAAGAGATTAGTTCAGCTACTGAAAGTCTGGAATGGAGCAAAGGAAATTATCAGGTGCCTGAAAAAATGATTTGTGAGGAAAACTGGAGGTTAGACATAATGAATTTCTGTTATGTCAAAAGGTCCTGAAAAGAGGAAAGAAATAGATTATGTTCCATGTCTCTGGTGAGACCAAGAAGTAATATGTGTCAGTTGGAGAAGCAGAATTTAATTCAGAAAATCCTCAAAAAAACATAGCAGATTGATTAGGAAGGTTGTTTAGGCTTCAGCCACAAAGATCTTTAAGCACACAGTAGGCTTTCTGTCAAAGATGAGTGATATCATTGGGGAAGTGGGTGGTCTGCACAACTTCCCTAAAACTCTTCAATATGTTTGCCTTTGTTTCCCTCATCCAATGTTAGATGATTTGCTTCTTGTTTATCACCTTTAATTGCAGCCTCGAGTCTCCCTGGTCCTTAGTCAAATTGTGTGTATTCCTGGTGCTTTGCATGGCAAAAAAGCATGGAAACAGTTAATCTTTATATTCTTATCTGAAGTGTATTTCTGACCTCTTACATTTTTTTAAGAAGAGACTCTTATTAATTAGGTGAATTCCCTCAGCGCTGTTTCCACTGAGCTTTCCAGTTTTATGAGTGAAAGAGATCTGTACTACTTATGATTTTTCTTATAAAATTTTGGAAGTTTGTTGATTTTTGGAAGAACTAATTGAGATGCCCTGAGAGACAAACATGGAGTTGCAAACCATTCCTTGTTAGATCTCTTATGCTTCAAGCACACTTTATTTCCATTTTTAGGTAATTTAGCCTTGGATCAGATTCTTCAAAGGAACCTTATTTAATTTGCAACTTGGACATAGAGATAATATTTTATCTTTATATGATTATTAGCCATCCTAAGTGTAAAATAAGAAAAACCCTACTGATATGTGAACAACATTTCAGGGATATAAGGTAATTTTTGGGTCTTGTTTGTTTGTGTGCTTGTTTAATCTTTTCTTTTTAGTTTTTCATTTGTTTTTTTTAAAATAAGTTTAATTTAGGACATCTGATCTTTGCGCATGTTTTAGACATTATGCATAAGAATAAATAACGTGACTAATTAAGCCCTGACAGTCACAGCTTCTTTTAACACTTTTATAGAAGTTGTATCTTTAAAAAATGAGGAGAATAAACATAAAAATCCATCCCTGACAACTATTTTCTAAGCCTCCTTCTTCTTAGGAATTCCAGGATCAACACTGATACATCGAGTTGATATAGTAATGACAGGAAACTAACTTCTGAAATGATATTTTTATTCCTTAGATTTTCAGTGAGTTTCCAAGAATCAGGTCATCATAAACTCTGCTTTAAGATTTATTGGTTGCATTTTGTCTACCTGAAAGCAATTTAACAGACAGTTTCTGAAAAATTGATTGTGTCAAATATTCCCTGATTCTGGGAACATAGAAATGAGACACTTCCTATTCTGTGGCTGTCATCCTTCTCCCTTCAAATTCAGTCACTAATTTTTGTTCCTCCAACAACATGTGAGAATACAGGGGAAAGATCTAGTGAATTATGTTTAGGTGGTCATTGTGCTTTACTCTGAACATATATGTTGCAGAAGAAAGGGAGGCCTGAAAGCACTGATTTTCTCTCCATTATACTAGATGTTACCTAAAGATCTCAAATAGTTGCAGTAAAAAAAGTTTATTCTTCATAATTCCTCAAGTACTGAAAATTTATTTTGAAAAATATGAAGCAAATCCATTTTTTGAGCATAGCAAAAGCAAACCACCTGACTGAGTTCAACAAGAAACATTTCCAGAACATGAAAATACTATAACATTTCTGAACCTCTTCTGCTAGCATTACAAGCCTGACTTCCAAATTACTCTGTGTCATTAGTTATTTTTCCACAATCCATAGCAAAAGCAAGCTACTCACAGTTTAACTTTTCAGAGAAAGGCAATAGATTGACAAAGAATGACAAAGTAGCCCCCTTTTAAAAACTATTTGATCAAGCTAATAATAAGTATATTTTGCATTCCTTTCACTCTCAAAAGATGTTAGAGTTACTTACTCACAAGGTACCCAGACTTGCTTACCTGTCCTAGGACCACAGGTCATGGAACTTCTTTTTATATAAAAAGAGGTAGGTCTGGACTAAGAAGCTTCCCTTAATGTTAGAAAAGCCACACACTAAACTAACCAGGACTGAACTGCAGGTAAATGTTCCCTCCTCGTTCTGTACCCCAGCCTGATATATTTCTTTAGTTTCAATCTGTGGACTGCAAATCTAATGCCATAGATTGTCCAGAAGAATATATTTCTGAGTAAGAACTGACTCTGCTGACACGAGGAAGGTAAATTTCAAGGAAATACAGCAAACTTGGTAAGACTGAAATAAAAGCAATATAAAAAGGGGAAATTGAATGTCAGTGTTCATTTCCATTTGTGCCTCAAAGCATCTAAATGCAGCTTGGGCAAAGAAACTTATCTACTTTATCATAACTGTCTCCTCTTCCATTGCTAAGTCTTTTTGGATTTTTTTCTCTTCATTAATATAAATAAATTGCTAGTCCGGTTGGCAACAGCAATCTACTGATGTTACATCATTCATCAAACCCAGGAACATCGGTGCATTTAATTATGTGGTATAACCACCTGAAAAACAATCTGAAGGAGGTCTTGTTGTTATCTATTCCCCCAGCTAAACAACGTATTTCCTTCAGAGAGCAGACCCTAAATCAGAACCCTGCTTACTTCCTTAATGTTTATTTTCCAGGATAGTCTTTCCATTGTTCCCCACTGACCTCCAGCTTGCTTGTAGGCCTGTGTGCACCTGCATGAAATTAATATTTTCCTCTGATATTCTCCAAAATTCCTATTTTTAGATTTAATTAAACCCACTGAGATCAGGCTTTGTTGTGATTTTGCAGAAAGATTCTGTGCAAAAGGGCTAGAAGCAAAGTACAAAGGGCTCTGCTTATGAAATGCAGTGATGCTGTGTTTTGGGTGATGTGGTTATTCACCCTAGAGTGCCCTGCAGCCCGTGGGCCACTGCTTGCTGCTGACATAAAAATGATGGGAAAGGTTGATGAGTATTTGTGAAATGATGGTAATAGGGTCACAACAACCTCAGGCAATGCTACAGGCTTGGGGCTGGGCTTGGGGAAGCACAACCAGGGGGTGTTGGTTGACAATGGCTGAATATGAGCCAGTGTGTGCCCAGGTGGCCAAGAAGGCCACCAGCATCCTGGCTTGTATCAGCAATGGTGTGGCCAGCAGGAGCAAGGCAGGAATTGTTCCCCTGTACTTGGCACTGGTGAGGCTGCATTTTGAATCCTGTGTTCAGTTCTTGGCCCTCACTACAAGAAAGACTTGCAGGGGCTGGATCATGTCCAGACAAGGGCAAACAAGCTGGTAAAGGGTCTGGGGCACAGGTCTTATGAGGAGAAGCTTAGGGGATTGAGGGTGTTTAGGCTGTAAAAAAATGAGAATCGGGAAAGACCTTCTCAGTGTTCTTTGAACAGGTGCCAACATCAAAAAGGTATAAAGAGAAAAAATGTGTGAAAATTGTGTAGAATATCATAGAAACACAGACTGTTTTGGGTTGGAAGGAAGCTTAAAGATCATCCAGTTCTAAACTCCCTGCCATGGGAAGGGACAACTCCCACCACCCCAGGTTGCTCCAAGCCCCATCCAACCTGGCTCTGAACACTTCCAGGGATGGGGCAGCCACAGCTTCTCTGCGGAACCTGGGCCAGGGGCTCAGCACCCTCACAGCAAAGAATTTCTTCCTCTTATCCAACCAAAGTCTAGTCTCTTTCATCACATGTCACAGTTTAACTCTGGCCTGGCAATTAAACCAAATGAGAGATTCTCTCCATTAATCTCCCTCTCCCTTCCTGATAAAGAAAGGAAAGAGAATAAGGGCGAGAGACTTATGGGCTGGAAACTAAAATACACAGCTTTAATGGAACAGCATTGATAAAAAGGAAAAAAATTACTAAGTATATACAAATATGCAGGAAAATGACACCATGTTCCTCTCCCCTCTTCCCCAGTAACTCTCACATCACCATATCCCAGGGCAGCCCTGGCACAGTCCAGGCTGGAATCCTGGGATCAGCAGCAGTTGGGAGCTGGAGGCAGGAACACACAGATTCAAGCTGGCATGGATCAGGACCACAGGCAGAAGGATGGATGGAATCCTCCCAGGATGCTGAAGCAAACAGGGACAGGTGAAGAAGAGGAAGCAGGAAGGGGTTTGACCCTCGTTATCGCTCAAATTTATACTGAGTATGAGGTGTATGGGATGGAACACTCTGTTTGGTCAATTTTGGTCATTTGTCTTGTCTGCTCCTCCCTAAAAGAGCATCACAGGTGTCACCTCTTTACTCCTTTTCTCCTTCTCAGGGGCAAAATGTTCCTCAGAACTGAGCAGTGGCCTTGGTTCTGCACACCATTCTCTAACAGTAACTATAAGCATTGAGTGTTATCAGTCAATGACACTAAGCAGACACTGACTGAGAAACTTATTGTTAATTTCAACAAGTGCAGCTGCTTACACAAGACTTAGCTGAAAGCAAAAGTACTAGACAGAAAATTACCTCTATCCTGGCCCAAACCAGGACATCATAATATCATTCTCCCTAATGATGTTAGTCCATGCCCCTGTAAAAATGTGTCTCTCCCCTGCCCCATCTTTCCTGTAGCCAATTCAAGCATTGGAAGCTTCTCTAAGATCTCCCCAGAGCCTTCCCCAGACTGATCAGCCCCAGCTCTCAGCTTGTCTTCATAACAGATGTTCTCCAGCCCTCTGAACATTTTCATGGCCTCCCCTGTATCACCCAACAACACCAGGCCCTTCTCCTTGGTACTGTTCACAATAAAAATGAATAAAACCACACACATATCTTCTTGGGTTTTGTTTACACCTATTTTTGTGTTTTTTTTTGTTGTTGTTACACTCAGAAATGCCTGTAATTAGCATTATAATTCTATATCATTATTCCCATTATGCATGAACATTAACTGCAGCTGCTGTGTTCACTTTTCTCTTTTGTCATTTTTAACTTTTGCTGTTATTTGACATCTGTGGTCTTTATTTATATGAGCAGAGCAAGCAAAGGTAGTAGAACTATTTGCTGCATAGTATTTGTTGTCTATAAACAGTTTCTTATGAAAATATTCAGTAACAATATATTTTGCTATACTTTATCATTCCATTTACATTGAAAAATCCATTGATCTCAAAGGGGTACAATTTATTTTCTTCTTTCTGAGTAGCTATACATCTTTTTTAAAATAGAATTCAAGTCAACTTATCTTCACAGTATCTATAATAAATACCACTGCTAAAAGAAAATGCTGTAAAGGAGGAAGAAGAAAGTCTGCTCTCTTCTTGCTGTTTTCTGCAATAAATCCTCACAATATTCATTGAAATTATAGGAATTCAGCTGTAAATAGTTCTTAGCTAGAAGCATATTTCTGAGAGCACCAGGATCTGTTAAGAAGTAAACAGACCTTCCCTTCAATTTTGAGAAACTGTTTTTACTTTTTGAGAAACAATTAAGTTCCTTCTCCTGTATTCAGAAGATTTCAGCCAGAATAATTTGCCATCTGCTCCTTCTCCACTTCATGTGTTTCTTTTCAGTTGTATTTTTAAAAATTTTTAGAAGTGAGGGAAACAAAACCTAAAAAATTGCCATAAAATAAAACCAATAGTTTTACTCTCCTGTGAATAGAAATTGGTACATAAATAGCTGGGATATCTTTGGTAAAATGTAATATTCACTGTAAAAATAAAAACTTTTTATAGTACACTGTACAATATGAACAGGAGCCAGGATGTTTTTCAACATAAAAGAGACAATGTCTCTTTAAGAAACAGGGGAAAACAACAAAGAACAAACCCTTCATTTTTACCAGAGTTATTTTTCTTCTTCAGTACTGGAGGACACTCCAAAGAAATTCAATTCAGTCTAAAAAAAATTCCTCAGACACTCATTTTTTCTATATTTAATACATCCTATAATTCCAACATTTTAATACTGACAAGTGTAATTTTCACCATAAGCAGGAATGATAGTGGGGCTATCCACACTCTCAGTCATGCAAGAAAATGATTTTTACTCAGTCCCTGAAAATGATAGAAATGCAACCAACTCTTAAAATTAAGTCTAAGGGGAAGACTCCACCACTAGCTAAGCAGATAAATAGAAGATATGAGTTTGGTTAAATTAATTGACACAGAAACTGGAGCTCTTTAGTTAGTACTAAAAACATGACATGGGGATGTGGGATGAAATCAACTGGTTTGATTGTGAGTTTCATGTGGAGAGTAACTTCAGTGGCACGAGGAGGAGGCTCAGGTGCAAAGGAGAGAGATTGTATAGAAAGCATAGAAAATATAGGCAAAGATAAGGAAAACTAATGTGGGCATGGTTGTCTGAAAGATCACCTTGTAAGTCACAGCACAAGCAGAAGGAAAGCCAGCCAAGCGTTTTCCACCAGCTCTTGTAGCTGGCATTTGAACTACTAGTTGCTTATTAAGTATTAGTATTGCAAACACATTCACTCCATCCTTGCTTTTTCTACACATTTATGTGACAAAGGCTGACTTCTTGTTACTGAAAATAGTGGACATGTTGGAGGCAAAAAGACTTAGCAGATTACACAAATCTTTTTAGATTTTTTGATCTCAGGTAAATAAATGATCCTGTTCAAATCCACTCTGATGTTGCTAACACATAGAAAAATAAGTGCCAAAAATACCTATTTCTTTATTTCTAGCATCTCTATATTCCTACTGAAGCTACTATTCAAAGTGAATATTAGATTGGAAACTTAAAACCTTATGCTCCTAAGTTTACCTTTCTTCAGATCTAAGGTAGGTCCATCATCATGCTGACAGAAGGACTGATGATGGTCCAAAAAAACCAGGATTTTAATCTCCATCTGTTAATTGACAAATACACAGCTAAAAAGGAATTGTAGAATCATTTTGGTTGGAAAAGACCTTTAATACCATCAACAAAAGCTGCTAACCCAGTCAAAGCCACCACCAAACCATGATTCTAAGAGCCACTTCTACACAGCTTTTAGGTCCCTCCAGGGATAGTGACTCCATCCAATTTCTGGGCAGCCTGATGTCCCTTTCAGTGAAGAAGTTAATATGCAGTCTAAACCTTCTCAGAACATCTTGAGGGCATTTTCTCTATCAATTTTCACTAGGCAGAAGAGACCAAAGCCACCTCAATCCAAACCTTTTCCAGGCAGCTGTAGAGATCAAGATCAAGATCAAGATCAAGATCTCCTCTCAGCCTCCTTTGCTCCCCACTAAAGAGCCCCAGTTGCTTCAGAGTCTCCTCATAAGAAATATTGAAATTTGTCGTAAAGTATCATTTGGTATATAAGAAATATATTTCCAAGTAGCAAAGAGATTGATGTCATTGCTGCATGCTCTTTGGTGGATTTTTTGAGAAAGATTTCTTTTCACACTGGAGTCTTTAACCTCAAACTTAAGTATATGCTTATCAACAAGGGAACATTTATGAGGAAACATACAGACATAAAGGGTTTAATTAACATAGGAATATCAGAAATATTAGAATAAAAAGCAAGTTTTTGCAGAATTAATGTGATGCCACCAAAAGTGGTGTCTAAGCACAGGGTTTGTTTATTAATGGAAAAAAGATAACAAAATGAAGCAATGTTTCTCTATTGCTAGTTCTATTTTAACATTATTTTTGGATCAAGAGGGTAATGATGAAATTTTTTTCTGATCATCCATAGGTAGCATACTGTGTAGGTACTCTGTTCACAGAGAAAATGATTTATTTAGATACAATTGGTCTAGAAAATTGTCTTTGACAACATCTGATGCATCCTGCCTACCAATGAGATTTCAGATTATGAGATCAAAGTTAATCCAAACTAAAATTTCCAAAGTTTTAATCTGTTTTATTATTTAGATCTACTCCTGTTGCACTGAATTACTTGCTAATATAGACATAATTTGTGTCCAGTCTGAGCCTGTTGAATCCCTTTCAGTGAAGGAGATGATAGAAAAGAAGAGGAAAAATGGGATATGTGGTTTATTCATCGGATTGTTGCCTAGGAAGAAAAAGACATATGAGCTACTTTGGCAACCACTGGAAATGTCAAAGACCAAGGTTAGTAATAATGAATGTTATGAATGTTTTCAGAGAATTAACCGTTTGCCAACTATATACTGGAAAATGAAACAAAAATCTTGGGCAATACATGTAGATGGAAACAACTTTGTACTCCAGATGTTGGGAGAATGTAATTAAGCAGCAGGTACATAGCAGAACAGAGTTGACTGAGAATGTGAAAGACTGAAGGTAATTTGTGTGAAAGTGATCATGAAATGTAAGCACTCATTTGTTCTTAGTAAAGGTGTTTGTTGTTACTGTATAATAGAGATTATAGGTTTTGGAAAAACAGAATTCAGTGCAACCATGGAATTAGAAGGAAAACTCTCAGAAGAAAATAGCAAAAATACCATATTTTTAATGAGATCAAAGTTACCAGAAATATGCACAAAAGTAAAATGTCTCTGTACAATTGCAAACAATGATGCAGAGTGAATAGTCAGCTTGACTGCATCAAGTTCACATGAACTTGAAAAGGTAATATAGTATAGTATAGTAATACCTTTTCTGGGTATTAAATAACGACAACAACAAAAAAATTCATAAGTAAGTTCTGTACAGCTGATTTTTAATAACCTCTTTTTAAATGCTTTGCATTATCAAAATTGTGAGAAATTCTCCAAAGTTATCTGCTAACCTTTATAACACATTTTACTTGAGTATGATTTTTCAGCTATATTACCTGTGCTTTCAGAATGACTTTATTTACAACTCACTCCCTGAAATATCATGTAGGACTCCAAAACAATTCAAATTACATTACATTCCTTTTGCATTCCTTTTATGATAGATTAAATGACCTTTTCAAAGAGAGAAATGAAATTAGTTTGATACTATATGCTATGGACAAATGCATGTTCTAATCCCCAGATTTTTTACATATTGATTGTATAGTAATTTGTTCAGGTATCTCTTTGGGTATTAAAGTCAGGACAGCTTGTCCACATTTTAGCCACGTTTTTAGGACAAAGAGTATCTATGTCTTTTTTCAATCCTCTAAGCTCTCATTCTTCACCATTGTTTCTCACGTATAATCATCAATAATTCAGAAATTGTGTCAAAATAAATATCAATAGATCTTGTGGCCCGAATACATTTAATCTATCCATACATTGTTTAATCTGTTGTTAATGTTAATACATTGTTTAAGCCGGAGGGGAGTGTTGATCAGCTGGAAGGCAGGAGGGCTCTGCAGAGGGACCTGGACAGACTGGAGAGTTGGGCTGATTCCAACGGGATGAGGTTCAACAAGGCCAAGTGCCGGGTCCTGCACTTTGGCCACAAGAACCCCATGGGGAACTCCAGGCTGGGGACAGAGTGGTTGGAGAGCAGCCAGGCAGAAAGGGACCTGGGAGTCTGGATTGCCAGGAAGCTGAACATGAGCCAGCAGTGTGCCCAGGTGGCCAAGAAGGCCAATGGCATCCTGGCCTGTATCTGGAACAGCGTCGCCAGCAGGTCCAGGGAAGGGATTCTGCCCCTGTACTCAGCCCTGGTGAGGCCACACCTCGAGTACTGTGTCCAGTTCTGGGCCCCTCAGTTTAGGAAGGATATCAAGGTCCTGGAGCAGGTCCAAAGGAGGGCAACCAGGCTGGTGAAGGGACTCAAGCACAGATCCTGTGAGGAGAGGCTGAGGGAGCTGGAAGTGTTAAGCCTAAAGAAGAGGCGGCTCAGGGGAGACCTCATCACTCTCTACAACTACCTGAAAGGAGGTTGGAGCCAGGGGGGAGGGTTGGTCTCAGCCTTCCAGCTGATCCACACTCCCCCCCAGCTTAGTGTCGTCTGCAAACTTGCTGATGATGGACTCAATCACCTCATCTAAATCATCAATGAAGATATTGAACAGAACCGGGCCCAACACTGATCCCTGGGGGACACCACTAGTGACCGGCTGCCAACAGGATGCTATTTGCTAATCAGAAAAAATAACCTGACTCTCTGTATCTACAGATATGCCTTTACTTGTGTTTGTTCCCCTTTGAGTCCTTACCTTCATACAGAAAAGCTGATAGGAACACTGCCCATGCATCATAATCCTTTGACTTCATTCCTTCATCAGTTGAAACTGGAAAAATCTACATTTTTCTTCTAAGCATTCTTCTAAGATGATCTAGATGATCATTTCTAAATGAGCTTGCACAGCCTGAGCAGCATACAGTGTATTTTAGGGTGATGCAACCAGTACACAAAAAGGTCAGATCAGAGCAGCAGATTTGTGGTTCTCCATTTGGAGGATCATTTCCAGTTATATCTTTAGCTGTCATCTTCTCATACAATGTCTTAATACATAGTGGGTGATATATACCCACCTGGTAAATCTGGTTTTTTTTGGATATTTTTTCTTAAATTATTCTTTTTTTGTCACAATTGTTTTTCTAACGAGCTAGTAGCTGCAAGTTTGCCTTCAGTGTTAGTTTAACTTGCCCATAGCAGTGGGTTGGACCTAGATAATCTTTAAGCTCCTTTCCAACCCTGATATTTCTATGATTCTAACTGTCGATTGTAGACAGGTTAGAAATGGGAATCTGAAACAGTATAGGGGATTCTATAATTTTTGTCCTTTTTTTATAATTTTAGGACAACTTAGAGGCCATATGCACTAGATTCTGAACTACATGGACTGAATATTTCCCTTCCTATAAGGCATATGACCATATGATTTTTCACTTAATTATCTATTGCTCTCAAGGATGAAATTTCAGAATTTTTGCACGTCAAGAGTTTAAGTAACCATTCATCCAATACAGGAAATTCATCTCAGTTTAGACCTAGGACGTCAACTAACTGCTTTCAGAAAAATTTAAATAGTTGAAAGGCTTAACAAGAATAATATTGTAAGTTTATTTAAGCTATAAGGTCTTTGATGACTTTTGCCCTCTAGCAGAAATACAGTGAAGAAGTTTCCAGAAGTGAAATGGAGCTCTTGCAAAAGCTAGGTCCAATTTCTGTTATATTTTCCAAGGAGACTGAATATGGCTTCTGATATAATGCATGCAGACCATAATCCCCGACCATACTGTCTGGTTCCTTTGCTCCTGCAGCAAAAAATTTCCTAAAGAAAGACTAACTTTGCATATGTTTTGCTAAAACAGGCAATTACATTCAAGTTACATTAAGAAGAGAATGTGAATGTGTAGAAGTATGATAAGAAGATTTAATGACCTACAGCATATAGGTCATTAAAAGGAGAAAAATAAAAGAACATCTCTACATTCTATCTTGTTATTCTCAAAGGTTGTTATCCAACAGCACTTAATTCCATCCCATGACACTTAGTAAGATAAATTTTTGTTATCTTCACCTTCAAATCATTCAGCTTTCTCAGACATGCAGAGAACAGCTCTTTATTTCTTGTTCCCAGTTTCTTTGCCTATGAACTGTGTTCCTGCAGCTTATTTTGAAAGGAAAAGCTTATTTGACTCTTCACCATTTCTAGAAGGGATTTTTAAGGTATTTTTTCTCTGCAGCCATATGAGTTATCTTTATATACATATATATGTATGTATATATATATATATATATATATAAATTTGGAGAAACTGAGGTATGTGAACATTTTAGTTTCTCTGTAATATCCAGGGAAAATATCAGAGTTAGAACCTGCAGGAAACCTGTGCCACTGAAGAACATAAGTTGGAATTTAAACAAAATATACTACAGAATCTAAAATAAAACTGAATCTCTGTCTAGACACCTCAACCTTCCCTAAAACAAGGATTTTTGGCAGATTTTAGTGTCAGCAGTAGCAAAATTCTATCTCATACCAGTAAGTCAAAAAAAAAAAAAAAAAAAAAAAAAAGTGACCAAATATTTCAAATTTCTGTCCTGTTTCCTGCATTTCTGTTGTGCTGCTCTGATCTCAGATGGAAGGAATGGAATGGAAAAAGGTTCTGTATCTTCTTGGTTGTGCCTGGCATAAGATTCCTTTTCCACTCCCTTTGAGGGAAAAAAAAATCAACACTGAAAGGGAGAGGGAGAGTGAGATCAGCCTTGACTGAAGACCAAGGTAAACCAGGTGTGTGCTAGTTCCCAGCCTCCACAGTGAACTTGGCAGCTAAATCACTGAAAACTATCCCTGATAAAGTGAGGTGGTATTGAACTGCAAGTAACTTAGCCAACAAGGTGATATTTGGAGTGTTCTGCCACTGTTTTGGCAGTGCTCACCTGCCAAAGTTCAAGGCAGACTCCGAAGCACTCTGGATAACAGCCCTGGCTAGTGTGGAGGACCTGGCCTGGCCAGAGCTGAGCCTGGGGTTACACCTCAGGAAGAGATAAGAACTAAGAACTAACAGCTGGGTGGAGACTGCTCCCTTTTTCTGATGTCCTCCCAGGCATGATTATCCTGGCCAGGGTGGAGGAAACCACCTTGATTGTACTGACGCTGATGTACCTGGCTGAGGGGGTTGGAATGGAGTGGGGAGTGGTGCCTGGAAAGAGAAAAAACTTGTGTGCTGGGAGCCCCCCATCCTGGCAAACCTGTTTGCAATGGCTCTGATGCTTATGGACCTGGACAAAGCAGAACAGGGGGGACCTCTGGAAGGAGATCAGAACTGATGAGTGGATGGGGGACTGCACCCTTCTGCAGAAGCTCCCCCCCTCCAGGCAGCCTGTCTGCAATGGCTCTGATGCCAATGCCCCTGGCTTCTGTGGCAGCTGACTGACAGCTGCCCCTTGGAAACAAAAGGAAGTCAGGGGTATATATGGCTGTCCATGCTGGGGCTGTTTTGTCATCTCTTGACTCACTGCCCTTCTGCATCGGACCCTGTCCAGGATCAGCCCCATCTTGAAGAAACTCACTGGACAGCTGGGCCCCTGCTGGTGACTTTTCTCTCTCATTCTTTCTTCCCACTTTCTTACCCTTTTTCTCCACTTTTCTCTCTCACTTATATCTTCTTTTCCTCTCTCCCTCTTTTGCCTGGCTCTATAATTTTGCCCATATTAATTGTCAAAAAAAATCTGCTTGCACCCAACCCTTCTATGGTTGGATTTGGTTTTGTGGATCCAAAACAAAAATAAATTTTAATGTTATCTCGAATCATAACACCTAGGAAAGAGGCTACTTTCAGGACTGTTTGAAATATCCATTTGCTTTTTTTAGACTTTTCCTGGTTTGGGCCAGGATAAAGGTGATTTTCTGTCTTGTACTTTTGCTTTTAGCTAAGTCTCTTGTAAGTAGTTGCACTTGCTGAAATTAACAGCAAGTTTCTCAGACAGTGTGTGCTTCTAGGACTGATAACACTTGATGTTTATAGTTACTGTTAGAGACTGGTGTGCAGAGCCAAGGACACTACTCAGCTCTGAGGAAAACTTTTACCCTCCAGAAGGAATAAAGAGGTCCCACCTGCAGTCCTCCTTTGGGGAGGAACAGACAAGATAGATGCCAGAATTGACCAAAAAGAGTATTCCACCCCATATATGTCATACTCAGTAAAAATTTGAGGGATCACAAGGGCCAAGCCAGATTTCATGCTTCCAGCTGTCTGTCCTTCCTGCCTTTCCTGCTTCCCTTCCTTCACCCGGCATCCTGGAAGGATTCCGTCCGTTCGTTTGCCTGTGCTCCTGATCCATCCCAGCCCATATCTGTGTGTTCCTGCCTCCAATTCCTGACTTCTACCAACTCCAGGAGTCCAGCCTGGACTTTCCCAGGGCTGCCCTGCAGCCTCGGTGGTGATGTGAGAGTTATTGGGGGAAGAGGGGGGGAGGAATGTGGTTTCCATTTTCCTGTATATTTGTATATATTTAGTAATTTTTTCCTATTTATCATTACTGTTCCGTTAAAGCTGTGTAGTTTAGTTTCCAACCCATCAGTCTCTCTCCCTTATTCTCTCTCCTTTCTTTATCAGGGAGGAGAGAGAGATTAATAGAGAGCGTCTGTTACTCGGTTTAATTGCCAGGCCAGTGTTAAACCGTGACAAGACTTTATATTTTTCTTTATTACTTGTCTTTCATCAAGATCCAGCAACCTTGCCTTCATTTTAATTTTATCTTTGTAAACATCCGTTACTTTCACACACAAAGGATAATTGCTTTTACTGAAGGAGAGAATTGAAAATCAAGGGAAAACTTGTGACATGACAGAAGATAAACAAGGGAATCTTCTATAGAAATATTAAAGTTCAGCTGATATAAAGCAGTAGGCAAAGCAACTTATTATTTCCTGCCATTTACTTTGGAAATTAAGAAATTAATTTTGGTTAGTTTTCTCTAGAAAAGCATAATCTTAAAATTTCACTTTATAGATCTCTATAGAAAAGAAAGTCCTGCAAACTAGAATCTTCCGGGAAAAGCATGCAACTTTTATTCTGAAACTGCTTACATTTTAATTTAAATATGAATAAATTTTTGGAAGTGAGCACTTTTGTAGGTGGCATGTATTCATTTTATCTCATGTCCCTTGGTAAATAAAAATCTTTTCACTGAGTTAAGTAAAAAAGTTAAGCCTGTGATGTTCATATGACTATGCTAAGGGACTTGGCTTTGAGGGGAAATTTTTTTCAGAAAGATTTTTTCTTTTAATTATGTAGCACGTGCATTAACAGCAGTGTGTAGACAACATTAATGTGCTTTAAATTTACTATACAATTAGGAAAGTTGTTATAAAAATCTGAGGGATCAAGCATTTTCCTGATTTTTGCTTGTGTCTGAGATTCTTACACACTTTTGCAGTCTGCTGCTGGATGAAGTCAGATACCAGGCAGGGGGGTGACTGCTTATAGAGAGAGAATAATAATACCTCTTTACTCTGAATCATCCCTTTCTCAATCTTCTGACAGTAAGAAAAAAGAAAACGGGAAGCACCAGGATATGAAACTGAACAGTTTTCTTTTTTTTTGTACTACAGTTATAACTATCCAGAGGATAAATCCATTCTCAGTTTTGAGATTATTTTTGTTCCTATCCTGAAAAAAAAAAATATCTTTCAAACACTGAGATGAAATTACAGTTGTCAGAGGAAAGCTGTCACCATGCAGCTGATCTCATAGCTTTACAAGTATAGATTACTTATAAAAACAACCGATGTACTTATTAAGAGAGATTTACAGTCTCAGCTAATCTAGTAGATTTGAAGACTGTCATCCATTTCAGACTCTTGTCTCCCCAAAACTTGTCTGATATGTTGGGATTTTTCTCTGATCTATTTATCTGTTTTGGCTTGCTTTTTTTTTTTGTTTTTTTTTTTTTTTTTTCTTGTTTTTTTCTTCTCTCCTTGCTGACACTGAGGAGATGTCCATGGCCTTGTTGCAGTTATTTGTGTAAGCATGGGGTGATCTACAAGCACCGAAATCACTGCAGTGTGTACCATGCTACTATTCATTGCAGCCTGATAGGCTACTTCATTTTCCTAGATATTCTTGGATTCTGGCTCCTTGTCAACTATATTTCTGCTCTCCTCCTTGTAACATTTTCAACTGGATAGTGCTCTATTATACACAGTCTTTTTGTGTTGTCTAGCTGATATCAGGCACAGCTGATAAGAGGCATTCTAGGGCTTCTAGAACTTCTAGGAATTCTAGGGCTGGGCTTTGAGTGGTGAACAGCTACCTTTCTGCATGTGCTGATTGTCATTTGAGGCTTATCTTCATAGCCATGACTGTCCTGAATGCAGTAATACTTTCTGACTTCGTGAATGATAAATTTTCACCCAAAATTCCCTAAAACTGCTCTGATTTAAAATACCATGCTCCTCATCTGTCACCTGTATTCTTCTTTTAATAAATCTCCCAAGAATAATTTTTTTTTCATTTTCATGCCACTTAACCTGAACATATGGAAAAAAGAAGTTGTAAATTTTCAGGTTTTGCCTGTTTTTACTCTTTCATTACATGTGAGTCCACCATATTTCCTGGTGTTTAACTATAATAACAAAGTTACCCACAATCAGATATTCCACTAGACATCTTGTTTAGGATACTGATTATGTTTTTCAGTCCATCAATAAGAGCCTTCATGTTTTTTACCACCTTATGATTAGCCTTTACCTATTTTAAAAGTTGCTGTTGTTATCCTGGATGTGAACTAATTCCAACTGCATTGATTTATAACTATAAATTCCTGGTGTCATTCCTCTGCCAGGCTTTATACATCCTATGAATGTTAGAATATATTAGAATAAGTGGATATCCATCTTCCACTCTATCAAGGAATTAAAAAATAAATATATTTAACGAAAAAACTCATCTTTAATTAAGTCTTTGAAGCATGGCTTCAAGAAATTGAACAGAAGCACATCTGTGATTTAATTTCACTATTCTATTTTTATTTAAATTCGGTTTGATTTTTAGAGAAGATACACTAAAGAGCACTCAGGCAAACATCAGAAAATAAATTAGTCTGATTACCACATGATTTATTTGCAGAACATTTTCTTTTCTCTGTTGTTTCTTGAAACTCTTCTTCCTTATGTACTCGAGAAGAAATTCTACAAATATATCAGTCACCTTGCTTTAGGTTTAATGTAATATTGTATATAAGTAGATATCCCACAAAAAAACAACAAAAAATATTTGATTTTTAAATTGTTTTCTCTCCTTGAATTATGTGGACAATGAAAACATTCTGGGGCCTAAAAATTTGTAGAAAGAGAATTTTTGTTAACTGAACCACAGGGAACATCTACAGACCGAAAATTATTATTTCTTGTTTTATATGCAGGTGTATTCTTTATACAGTGCAGGAGAAAGGGAAACTCAAGCACAAAAAGCAATGCAACATGTGTGAATTTCTTCCTCTACTGGCAGAATTTCAGAATGCTCTGGATTTACTACACAGTCCACAGAAGTCCCCAGGTTGCCACATTTTGGGTGTCGTCCTTCTCTCTACTAACATACAAAATTCTCTTTACCATACTACTCGGCTTTGTTAATTTTTTGCCTGGGGATTTGATTCTCTTCACAAGGTTTCCAATCTTCTCTTTTAGCTGTGAGTAACTCCTCATACCAATATACACTATATCCAGATTTCTGTTCAACAGGTGTCTGATTCACTCCTTCTTTTCCGAGTTGAAAATTATCTGTTACATGCCATAGCATATTCTGGACAACTTTTGAGGGTCTGGGTTACTGATCACCACTCAGCCTACTTTCCACAAATTCTTCTCCATGAAAAAAAAAAAAAAAAAGTGGAATCTGGCTGGGGCAATGCAATTTAGTTTGCTATTTTTGAAAGTGTCCGTTTAGCTAATGAAGGATTCATGTCCTCTTGCAGCGTCATGTCTCAGTTTTGTAGGAGTTAGGAAGAGATTAGAGAAACATGGAGACTGAGATGAATGGATTATCCATTTATTTAAATACTCTGAAAATGGAAAAGTAGGTTGGAAAGCTTTTGGTAGATGTTTCTAACCAGAACTGATTTTATAAATCTGGTAAAAACTTGTGTCTCGTCTTTCAGTCTTGAAATATTCACGGCTTATGAATTTATCATCATATTTGCTGGCTCAAGGCACAAACAGGGCGGTAGAAGTGAGACCAAAAATGCCTAAATTTATAAATGTGGTTTATAGAATATGGTTTTAATGATTAATATTACTCTATCTGAAAAAAGACAAATGAATCAGAGATTTGAAGGGCTAATATATTTTTGATAGTGAACAAAATAGTAGAGTAAAAGAAATTAGATTCCACAGTAATAGCTGGTCATGGATTATAATAATGTTCACATTACAGAATTTGCAGGAAGAATACTGGTATTTATTTTGCATCATGTGCGTTACACAACTAGTAAGGCAGGAAAAAGAGAAGGAATTGTGGTATCTGTGAATGAAACTTCAATCAAATACTTGTTTTCCTCAAGATTAATAGAATCTTGGAAAGTTTCCAATTGGATACAAATGACATGTCCTCTTTATTAAGTGATAAAATGAAATCCTTATACTTCTGAAGTCACATATCATCTGGTAGATTTAAAACTACTTTTCACCTCATAAACTCAGTAGATATCACTGCTATATAAAACTACATTTCTGACAACATATTCTAGCGCATGTTGTTCATCTCAAGAGTAAATCAGAGCTCTTTTTCACCTAGTATTACTAAACTTTATTCTCACCATCAGTAAATTAATGTTTGATGTTAATAGCACCATTCTTTTTCTAGACTATTTCCCTTCATGTAATACTATGTAATTTTTTTGGTAGTGTGAAAGTGAAGGAAAATATGAAAAATAAGGATCTGAACCTAATAGAAATAATCCTTAAATGCACTGAAATGGAATATACTAGTAGTACCCATTCATGTCAAACTCAGGCTTTTAAGAAATATGGGATAGCAAGACATTCCTGCAGCTTCGTTTTCTCTATTTGCCACATTTTTGCTACCTACACATTCTTGTGTTTAATCAGATTGTAATATATCCCAGTGGATCACTGAATATTGTTTGTGAGGTGTTTTTTTGTTTATACATTGAAAATTCTGAATTAGCTAAAGCTATTTTTGTGGTTTTAGTTATTGCAAAACAGTCATCTCTTTTATATCTGATTACAATGGAACTGCACATTTTATGAAAGCTGTGCTAAATTCTGAGCATCTGTCTTTTTCAGATGGCAAAATGGAGAACTTTTGTGGCAGGCCGCAGGATATGAACCTGTTCATTTTACTGGATGCAGCAGTGAAAACCAGAAATACTAAACAGTCTGAAATTTATCATTTAGCTCCACTTAGAACCCCACATTATGACTTAAAAGGCACAAAAGTAAAGCATTGCTTTCTATCTAAATAAGGATTTATAGATTCTTCAGCATTCAGAACTGCACTGTAAGAGGTGTTACTGAGCCACAGGAACCAGAACCAGGCCATGGTTCCTTAGAAGATGAGGGATGCCACACAACACACACATTTTGAAAATGAGATGGGGCTGGAAAAGAATGGTCAGGACTTAAGAAAAATGTCAATGCAGAATTGACTGTAAAGGCAAGATCTGTAAAAAACCTTCAGTTTACATGGGGACAATTAATTGAATTCATCTCACACTTCCTAAACAAAATGGAGCAGGGAAAAGTGTGTCTTTGGGCTGCCCATAGTAGAAAAGTTTCTTTATTATTAAGTGTATGAAACTAGGTGTACATTTGTGTGTGTATGAGTAAACAACTACTTGAAATGTTATTGCTTAATTTAGTAATTTCTAAGAACATAGTTGTTGATACCTTAATAAGAAAGTAAAAAAAGACAGGTTTTTCAGTTGTGACATTAGAAACTGTCAACAAATTAAAACCAAAAGATATGTTTACTCTCGTGCAGAGTTAAAAAGCATATTTGAACATACAGTATGAAGCAGTGATATGCTAGTTCATCTGAAAACACATGCAAGCTTACTAGGACAAGTAATTCTATTTCTCTGAAAGGCCTTAGGGAAGCTCCATAAAAATATATGGGGTTTTAGACTTTCACAAATTGTTCATGTTGGATTTAACAGGGAACTTTTTAAACATAAAGCAAAACACCTTGGTGGAGAAAGAAGCTGAATTTCTAAACCAGAACATTCCGGTTTTTGCAAAATGGTTTTAACAAACTGAGGAATAAAATTTGTGGTTTTGTTTTCTCTGCAGTAAAGGAGAGTTCTCTGCAGCTTTTTAAAAATATGAGACTTGTTTTCATCCTGAGTTATTACAGCTTTAAATGAGCATGATACCAGTAATCAGCTACATTGGAGGCTTGGTTCCTAGGAACATTAGGAATGAAAAGGAAGCTGTTTTTTCTGGTGGTTTGTGAACTTCTGGAAGTGCTTCAGAAATAGCAGCAGAAATTTTGAACGTGTTTGCTAGTTTGTTTGTTTTCCTTCTGTTAAATGAATTGAGGGGGGAGAAGGAAGGAGAGACATTCTCTTCACTGCTAATACTCCCATTTCATTTTCAGAAGCAGAAAAATGTTAAACAGACAAACCTACAGTGTTGATCCTGGATGATGTGGTTGATGCCACTGAGCAGCCTGGAGTAGCTGAAGATGTCCCTGCTCATTGCAAGGATTTGAACTAGATGAACTTTGAAGATCCCTTCCAAACCAAACTATCCTATCATTCTGCCAGTGCCTGGGAAGCAGGTATCAGAGGCAATCTTTCCAGTTCTGCATACAGCAGAGCACTCAGGGATTCTGCCTGCTCTGTAGCAACGTTCTTGATAAAGATCCTGAAATCCACACCTCAGTCTTCAAACTGACGAAATTTGCAGTTTCAGCACCTGGTTTTCTTCTGTGATTCCTCATGATGCTGTGATACAAAATTCTAGGCAAGCAGTTCAGAGTAATACCTATTTGTAGCACTGCATTTCCCCTGGACACTGGAAGTGTCTACTTCCTTAAAGGTTAATCTCAGCACTTGAAGCCCTGGAGAACACTTTTGTAGACATGCCCCACGGGTGAAGTACCAAGGGGTAGAAAAGAGACCAAAGCAAAAGTGTAATGAAAATGTTGCCACTCTGTAGGGAACTCCAGGGTGGTAAAGGAGTTCAGCTGGTGTGCATAGCAGTTTCCTTGGAGAAGTTCAGTTCTGGAGGAGGAAGAATAAGACCAAAAACTGGAAAAAAAGAAGATATTTATCTTAGCATATGTTTATCCCCTTGTTAACATATGAATAATCCCCAAAAACACAGGGTCTGCCTGCGTGGGTGAATGCAGCCTTCTGGGTTAGATAAGGAAGTATAGAATAAATTGTGAATAAGAAAGGGACATGAAAAGTTATTAAAAATCTGGACCTAGAAAGGCTTATCAAAAATGCAGCATGTAGTGAACCAGGTAATGATAGATATGTTACTGGTACAGTATATTCAATCAACTTAAAGGCTGTCAACTAAGTGGTAGATACCAAGGCATTACAAAACTTACCTGGAGGGCTTTTTTCCTAATAAATTAGACTGCTTAAAAATAATGTTCAACTCATGAATCATAGAATCATAGAATCATAGAATTAGCCGGGTTGGAAGGGACCTCAGAGATCATCTAGTCCAACCCTTGACCCACCGGAGCAGTTGCTAGACCATGGCACTGAGTGCCACATCCAGTCTCTTTTTAAATGTCTCCAGGGACGGAGAATCTACCACCTCTCCGGGCAGTCCATTCCATAGCCTAATCACCCTCTCTGTGAAGAAATTCTTTCTAATATCTAACCTAAACCTCCCCTGGCACAACTTAAGACTGTGTCCTCTTGTCTTGTTGAAGGTCGTCTGTGAAAAGAGTCCAGTTCCCACCTCGCTACACCCTCCTTTCAGGTAGTTGTAGACAGCAATGAGGTCTCCCCTGAGCCTCCTCTTCTTCAGGCTGAACAGCCCCAGCTCTCTCAGCCTCTCCTCATAGGGCCTGTGCTCGAGTCCCTTCACCAGCCTGGTTGCCCTCCTTTGGACCTGTTCCAGGACCTCTACATCCTTCTTAAACTGAGGGGCCCAGAACTGGACACAGTACTCGAGGTGTGGCCTCACCAGCGCTGAGTACAGGGGAAGAATCACCTCCCTGGACCTGCTGGTGACGCTGTTTTTGATACAGGCCAGGATGCCATTGGCCTTCTTGGCCACCTGGGCACACTGTTGGCTCATGTTCAGTTTCTTGTCGATGCAGACTCCCAGGTCCCTTTCTGCCTGGCTGCTCTCCAGCCACTCTGTCCCCAGCCTGTAGCGCTGCATGGGGTTGTTGTGGCCAAAGTGCAGGACCCGGCACTTGGCCTTGTTGAACCTCATCCTGTTGGAATCGGCCCAACTCTCCAGTCTGTCCAGGTCCCTCTGCAGAGCCCTCCTGCCTTCGAGTTGGTCCACACTTCCTCCCAGCTTGGTGTCATCTGCGAATTTGCTGATGATGGACTCAATCCCTTCGTCTAAGTCATCGATAAAGATATTAAACAGAACTGGGCCCAACACTGATCCCTGGGGGACACCACTAGTGACCGGCCGCCAACTGGATGCAGCCCCGTTCACCACCACTCTCTGGGCCCGGCCCTCCAGCCAGTTCCTAACCCAGCACAGGGTGCTCCTGTCCAAGCTGTGGGCTGACAGCTTCTTCAGGAGAATGCTATGGGGGACGGTGTCAAAGGCTTTGCTGAAGTCCAGGTAGACCACATCCACCGCCTTCCCCTCATCCACCAAACGGGTCACCTGATCATAAAAGGAGATCAGGTTGGTCAGGCAGGACCTGCCCTTCCTAAACCTGTGCTGGCTGGGTCTGATCCCTTGCCCATCCTGCAGGTGCTGTGTGATTGCACTGAGGATGATCTGCTCCATAACCCTGCCAGGCACTGAGGTCAGGCTGAAGGGCCTGTAGTTTCCCAGGTCCTCCTTCCGGCCCTTTTTGTGGATTGGTGTGTACATGTACATGACCTTTAGAGCTGTATAAAAATTGAACAAATCTAAAAGTGTCATTGCAATTAGTCATGTGTGATGTTCACATACTTATCTTTTTATTGTAACAGAAATACAACAGAGTGCTCAACAGAGTGAGGACAACAGTAAAAAATGTACAAATGTGGGTAAAATGAATAAGCTAAAGGATTCTCTAGTCTCATTTATTGTCAAAATTCTTTGTAATTATACTTATGATTAGTTTATTATCCACTAGAAAGACAGTATGTTCCTAAAGAATATCCAGTTTTTAAATGATTTGTAAAATATAATGTAACAAAAGTCACAGAGAGTTTAGACACAGGACCTCCTGAGTTCATTGAGGCTGTTAACAAAGACACCAGTTTTTGCCCTAGAGTAGAATGATATCTAAGAAGTCAAGAGATATTTGTCACGTAATAATGATGATTGGGTGTGTTATTGTTCTAAAGGAACTCAAGATGCTTAAGACTACCACATTTAACACCATCTCAGGCACTAATAAGAGTACTCCAATGTCCTCAGCATGCTGTTTGATCTGTCTGTTGCCAAGAGTGATCAAAACCTGACTAAAAAGATCAGCCCTTCTCTACCAGCTTTTGTCCTGATCACTCTACTGAAATTCACTCTACATTTTTCTTTCACAATATTATATATTTTTCTGCACTGCCTTTTCCAAGTATGGAATATCTTACTCCACCATTTGTTGAGCTTTTCTCATGTACATTTAATTTCAGCCTGGAAACCTGGTTGTTCATGAGGCAAAAAGGATTAAAAAAAAAATTCAAAAAAATGTTTTAGCCAATTAGTTTGATCAATCTCTTCTTTAATGGCTGAAAGCAAGAGGAAAATAGTAAGTCCAAAAAAGTGGATTAAGAGCCAATTTCAGCTCTACTGAAGTCAACAGTAGATTCCAACGCCTTCAGTAGGAACCTGAAGAAGGAACTAAGTCCTTGTTTGCTTCTTCCTATTGTGTTTCAACAGACATTCAGACACTAATACTTTTAGGTCAGGGATAATATTTTTGTGACCTGTGCTTTGACACAGATTAAAAAAAAAATCTTTAAATTATTAAAAAGTAACAGGCAGTAAAAGCCAACTTTGCCCATTAAGAACAGTGAACAAGATAAATGAATTTTAATGCATAAGTTTGAAGCATAAAATATTGTTGTGATGCTCACGTTTAATTACAATTTCTCTGCATTCATTTCTCTTTAGATACCTGACAAGTCACTGTTTTATTTTTCAAACACTTGCTACAGTATTTAGTTTTTCTTTTCCTCCAATTATTTCATCACTTCACTTCAAAAGCACATCGATTTCTTCTGGATTTAAGACAAATGTGTTTGTTGACATTCAAGCAGTTAAAATTAGCCATAGTAACGGATTCATATTAATTTGGAGTTGTGATTCCATTCCATCTATCTGCTTCTAAGGTTGCACATTCTAATATATCGTCTGATTTTTATGTAAATAAATATATCCCTTGTCTGCAGAGTTTGGTGGCAACAGCCAAACATTTGGAAGTTCATGGAATTTTTCTGATGCAACAGTAGAACACAAAATCCCCAAGTGACTAGTTTTTGGGGTTTTTTTTGTTGGTTTGTTTTTGGTGGTGGGGTTTTTTTTGTTGTTGTTTGTGTTTTTGTTTGAGGTTTTTTTTGGTTTTTTTTTTCCTTCACCCTTCTCTTCTCTGACTACATAGATAAAAATTTAAAGATAAAAAAAATAAAAATGTTTGAAATAAAATAATAATAATAAAATCATTTTTTTTAACCACAGACTGGATTCAAGTTTACTGTCTAACACTCTCAGACCCTATTTCACAGAGTCCCCTTGAAATCCTTTAAAAGCTCTAGTTTGCTAAAGGGTTGGGTTTTTTTCCTACTCTTCTTTTCCTATCTCTGATGCTGGCACATAATGTTGCTTTCACAGAGCCTTTTTTTTTTTTTTTTTTTGGCTATTATTTTTGTATATGTCTTCATTGCTCATATTTCTCCTTTGTAGCTCTGCCACTTTCATCATTCATACATGAGTAAAAAGGACTTGGTTGGAAAGAACTATTACGCAGAATTTTCCCTGTAGATATGGTAATGGAATAGTGTGTGTATATGTAACATTCTTTTCATACTTTTGAGATCTAGTGGAAATATGAATGTTCTGCCTCTTCCTGTAGGGTCAGAATCGCTACAACAAATACCCCAAAACAACATGAAATAATATTGGGTCCTATATTCATTATTATTTCTCAGGACTTTGTGTTTTATTATAAATGTTGATGTGATTTTTTTTCAGCGATGATGTTTCTTAGAATTAATATATTCAAAATGTGTGGTTTAAAGGTGCATCTTTTTTGCCTTATTAGTCTTTTGACTAGAACAGAGGTGTCCCTAAAAAGTGCTTATTTTGCCTATTTGTTTTCTTTTGCTCTGTATCTGAAACTGTTAGTGGTTTGCTGATATTTTTTCAGAAACAGTATACTTATCTAATCTTAAACCTTGATGATTTTAGATGAAATGCTTATTAGCATTGTAGAGCTATTTTAGGACAGAGTAGTTTTATATCAGCTGTTAATGTTGTCTTCAACATTTTTCTTCCTGTTACTCCTGAGTAGCCAATTTTTGTAAATAAATCTCTGTTCAATCAAATATATTAAGATTTCTGCTTTCATGGATTTGGTATGGTTTATTGGTAGCTCTTAATATGCACTAAATTCAGTGATAAAATTCTAACTAAAACATATTAGATGCCTAATAAAGTAGTTTTTTTAAAAATTTATTTTGGTCGGCTGAAAGGAAACATAAGGTCAGTTGCATAGACTTCACTAACAGATTTGTAGTAAGCTACTGAATGTAAATTTTGTATTAAATATTATCAGCTTATCACAGCTGAAGTGGAGCGATCTGCACACTGATTACTGTTTCCAAACTTCCTGGTAAATAGAAAAATAATTTTTGCTATAATAATCAAAAGTTCATGGTAGGTCAATGAGCTTTTCACAAAATCCTAGATTTCTTGAACTTTCTGAAACAGGAATGGAGCTTTGTAGTAGGAATAGCATAAGTTTTTACTAGCAGTAATATCATGCTGATAAACAAAAAACTTGATAGTATTTTTAGTTGAAAAAAAGCACCCTGATAGATCTTAGTCAATCTGCTCTTTAGATGAGCCAAAATAATTGCTGTCCAGTGATGGAACAAAAAATATTCAGACTGTTTTAGGCTGTTAACCTGTGAATCTATTTTCACTCTACAAATTATTCATAACATGGTCTGACTTCAGTGCACCAAATCCATTGTTCTTTGATAAGTATAATTTGTGAAGAAAGACCAAAGTCTTACTTCAGGCACCAGAAACAGATGTCTAAGGTTAGGTTTTGTAATTGTCTAGGATATATGGATTTTTGTTTAGGTAACAGTAGCATTTGTTAGGTTGACTATTTGGTTATTAGTGTTAGCTTAATAAAGTTGTAGGTAATAGACAAGTTTTACCATATTTTGAAAGATACGAAAAGGATCAGGATGAAAATGCTTTAGTTCTCTTCTCGATCCAGAGCTGACCAGAAAATGTGATCTGCCCATAAAGGAAAATAATTTATAAATGTAGGCACACTTCGACATAGCCATAGAAAGGCATTCTCCAAAGGCAGTAATTTACAAATGATAACAGAGTTGGATTTTTGTTATGACCAGAGAAAATATAAAGGATTTTTAGGTGATGGATAAAAAGAGAGTAGCAAGTGTTTCTAGTAGGAAAAAAGAGAAAAAAGGATCAGCTACAGAAAAAAAAGGGATAATGGATATAGGAAAGGTAACCTTGTCTTCCACTCCCCAAAACAAATGTTCTTTTCTGTGGATATCTGTGATTAACCAGAGATGGCTTTTTCAGCTTTGGTTAGTTTAGCACCTTCTGTATTTCTGATGACTACCAAAGTCTGTGTTGTAGGGGTTCCTTTTTCTGTCTTCTTTAAAAGCATGTTTTGTATCTGTCCTTATTCTTTAGAGAGAAAGTAGTGAAATTTTTGGACAAGGGAGAATTTGTTTCTTCAGCCTCCATCAGGTCCCACGGAACAGGATGCGGAGCTATTTTATCTGAGTATTCACTACAGAGGATTACTGGTTACTACCAGCAGTGTTCAGTTGCCTTCCAAAATGAAAAAGCAGAGAATGATATTTGTTGATAGCTTTTCAAAAGTTTCAGTCCCTGCCTCAAGGAACAGACTGATCAGGTACAATTATCTTCCTATCACTGGGTTTTTGAAATCTTATCTTTTGCTGTCAGGATACTTCAAAGCACCAGCCTGTGACGTTGTGCTGTCCAAATCTGAGGGTGGGAAGGGAAAGATAAAAACCCCAGGCAGACAAACAAACAAACAAACAACAAAGCCAAACCAAACTTTTAAAGTTTCTAATTTGGTAGCAAAGGTCAAAAATGCACCAGAGCAACCAGGAGACTGTGGAATGGATTTTAAGGCATTCCTGTGGGAAAGGGCACAGCCAGATTCAGAATCAAGCAGTGATTGTGTACTTCTTGGCATTACTCTTCAGTATCAAACATGAAATACAAAGATAGACCTGGATTAAAGGAAATAAATTTACTTATTTATTTAGGTATGAAGCCATCCTCCTCTTTGAAAAAAATCTGAAATGCAAGCTTGAAGAGAGAAGCAAAATTCCCTGCAAAATTTTTTAACTGTACCTTAAAATATCTAGTGCAGAAAACAATATCTGAGTGTTCCTGCAGATGATTGAGACAACTTTCATCGCAAATTTTCAGCATCAGTATTATTCCACATGTTATATTCACATCTTGAAATTGAGGTAAATAACTAAAGCCCCAGTTTTGTGAATTATCTGCTGTGGAACTGTCCTGTGACTGCAGTGGAGGCAGTGAGATGAGTAGATCAGTATTTTAGTAATGACTTCTTGCCTTTATGAGAGACAAATGTGCTTTGCAAAGATGGTTCACATTTGCACATGGTTGGGCCCTGACTTTTTAATGTAAAATCCAAAGCTACAAACACAAAAGCTTCTGTGGACCTACTAAGGTAAGCTAGAAAGGTAATTTGAGACCTCAACTGAAAGGATTTCAAGTAAAAATAGATATTTACTATTATGAAAAAAAAAAATTAAAAATCACCTGTCTTTGGCAGTGGTGAAAATTAGCGTTTCTCAGGAAATTCCCGATTCTTTGACTGATCCTACCTGGATGGTTTAGAATTCCTCCAGATAAGAAAATTGTTAAATTTGGTAATTTAGAGTTCCTAGTTTCTGTCTGCCAGGAGCACTATGGGACTGAAAGATTCTTTTGATTTAGATGCAGTACAATGAGAAAAGTGATCTTGCTGTATGTAGACTGTATGTAGAGTAATTGGATATCTGTTGGCTGTACAGGAACTGTGGAAAAATTGGATGACTATACTTCAACCTTGTGCTCATTTTAATGCATTTACGCAGAACTGGCCATACTAATACAAGAAAAAGTATTTTTCTCATGCTTTTTTAGCCTCTGTCTCTTTATTTTACTATCATTCTTAATGACATAGTGAGCAAATAGATACCACATACATCTAAGGGTTCTTGTAGGATCAATTAGAAGAGATTTTTTTAACTCATTCAAAGCTGTTGTTTTCTCAAGTTCTGGTAATGTACATCATGCCTTTTCATTTCAGTAGACAGACAGAGCCAGCAGAGGGAGAAATAAAACTTTCCCTGATACTTAGGCACCAAAGCTGAAGATATTTTGGTTTTGCATTTTGCCTTTTTTCTATATTGTAAATTATTTTTTTTTTTCATAAACCCTCTTTTTTCACTGATTACTTGTTTGTCTCATGATCTGTAGCACTTCATTTTTTTTTTTTCCTTGGCAACTTTACCTGATCTTTGTGGGTTTTATCATTAATTACTTTGGTCAGCTGGCTGAATCCTTATTCCTCTTTTTCTTTTAATCTCTTTTGATCTTTCTCTTTATATTTGACTGTCATTTTCTGTGTTTTTCTGCTTTTGATTTTTTATATGTGTGTGTGGGAGACTAACATAATATTTTCTGATTCCTGTGAAGACTTTTCCTTTGTGTTTATTTTTGATGTTTCTGTGGTTATTTGCTTTCTTCTACTTTCTCAACATACTCTCTTATTTTTTTCTTGCAAGATCTCATAATTTTTTCTTCTGGGTAATCTCATTCCATTTTTTGTTTTATTTTTATATGTGTTTTTGTTTGTTGACTTCTTCATGAGTTTTTGTACAGATAAACTTTACTTCTGATCCTATTAAAAAAAATAGATGCTTTCATAGATACATGTAGACATTTTCCTTGCTTTAACATACTTCCTGATTATCAGGAAAAATGAAAATACTTTTTTAGGCTCAGTTCTGAACCCTTCTTTTTTGGCCTGACTTTATTTTGAAAAATAATTTCTTCAACAAATATGCCACAGAGAAAAGAGCAACAGATATTTATTTTCCTCCCAGCCCACCTGATGTTAGGGCTTCTTTCTGCTGCTTTGGCAATATACAAGATGATCATGTAACACCCAGTTAGTTCAAGGCTCCTGTGTATGGAGGAGGATGTCTTATTTAGTCATATATAAGTGAAAAACATGCTTGGTATGTCTATGGCTTGATCTCAACAGTTTACCAGAAAGATGAAGTAGATGGTTCTGCTGTAGTTCCACTTTTGTGAAACTAAATTACTGGTAAGAAACAGTGTTTATTGTGTGTGCTCATGAGAATATGGATTTTTATATAAAATAATTTCTTCCTCAATACCTTATCTCTTGATGGCTTTTAAAGTTCGGTTTTCTATTAAAATGAATGTTTACAAAAATAGAAATAAATACGGACACTATGCAAAATTTTCTTGAAATCTTTATTCCTTGAACAAATAGATACGAAAGAAACCAGAGGTTCATTAGTCTATAATTTTATTTCTAAGTGAATTAATGTTTAACAGCTGGATGTGCTGTGGTGTTCTGCCCAAAGGAACTATCATATTTCTTCAGCTGGAAACAGTTTCATGTAAGAAACTTCAAAGTCTGATAATAAAAAACTATTATTTCATCTTTGAAATTGTTACAATGTCACACTTTCATATTAATTGTATTTAAAAAGAAAAAAAAGAATGTATTTTACTGCAGCTTTATGAGATAAACAATCTCTATAGTCTTTAATGTATATCTGTGTTACACTTTCTATTTTGAAGAACCTCAATATGTACCTCTCCTGTTGCAGAACTGCATCATCTAATAATCTCAAAGACTTTTAAAAGCTATAAACTTTGCAGAAGAATTTTTTAAAGTGTGTGTATGTGTTTCTTCAGAGATATCCTGATCTCTTTAATTTTATGGGGTAAATTGTGCCTTGCCCCCATGGTCACCTGGACAAAACCAGACTCTCATAGAAAGAAAGAGAAATCTTCCCTTGGCTTCACTTGAGGCCAGCACAGTCACAAAGAATAACCCAGGAAGATGAATTATTACCATACAGAGGCCATACAAGTCTATACATTTAAAGGTATAAGACTATAGAGAAGAGAAATAGGTCACCTCAGCCTAAAGAACCTGGTGCTTACCTCTTCCTTTCCCTTGCACTCCTCCTTTTGACTACAGATTATACTGCAGATATGTTTGGAAAACTATAATATTTACATCTTTCTGTAGCTTTGCAACTGTGACATACTTTAATTAAATAGTAACAACTGTAGCCCAGAGCATTTTGTGAGACTAGTGAGTGGCTGGGAAACTTCATGGCCTGAAGCAAATTAGCCCATCATTAATTAATCATAAATCTTGCTCTAGCTTTAGTTACAATCTGTTTGGAATCAGAAACAAATGAAATTAATTTCTTTTTCTATGGTGCTTTTACCCAAGATACTGGGATCTTCAATGAAGTCTAATTTTCAGTATTGATGTAGTGTACTGCCAGCTTCATTGAGTTTACACATTTTTCAGAAAACAGGACATCTTTGAAGTAATTTACCAATGAAGATTCATTTCCAACAAAGAAGATGAATTTTCCTGGAATCCAGAGAAAATCAGGTGAATTTTCTATATTTTTTCTACCTTTATGTTTTCATCAAATCTTGTTTCCAAGATTTTCTATGCCTTTTTTAGGATTCAAAAACATTCTGGAAATTTTTAACTTTGTCAAAATTTTTTAAGGGTTTCTAATAAAACAAAATATTTTGCCCTTACCTTTTAAACTTACAATAGATTTAGGAATAGTCTAAAAAGTAAATTTGAAAATTTTAGAAACACAGATTTACATCTTTGATCCAACACAAATTTGGACAAGGAAAACAGCTCATCATTACATCATTCACCCAAAGAATCATGGAAATTTAATTTACTGAATGCTTGTTAAACTCCATCTACCTGAATCAAAGTACTTATGGTTCAATAGAACTGTACTTTTAAGAAAAAATTCTAACTTTCTTCCCAGAAACATGCCTTCTAAAAGGCATGGAAAAAAACCACTCTCAGGACATTGACTTTCAAAATGCAGCTGAATACCCTGTGGGATCTTGAAACAGTTACTGTATAAAGTTCTTTCTTTACCAAGATGTGATAAAGAAGAAATAGCTGTAGCAGGGATTTTCCCCTGAAAAGCACATCATTCATTATTTATGAAACAATACTTTCTGGCTGCTGTTCCTCTGAAATCTAAATGTACAATAGCATTATTCATCATTTCCACCAAAAGATTTGTATTGACTCTACTAGAAGAAGTCTGGGGTGCTTACTTCTGACATTCCCTAAGGAAAAGATTTTTAGGCTTACCATGAATCATATTTTAAAACAAAATACTTCCTATAGTAGAGATCAACAAGGTCTAATTGTTTTTCTTATTCTTCACCATTAAAATGTCAAATGACATTGTGAAATATCTTCATTCGATAAATATGTTACTATTTTTGGATGATTGTTATATTTAACAGTAGCAAGATATATTCAGCAGAACAGCTTTGTGAACCAAAAGATGTAGAAAATCATGTGCAAATCAGAATGAACACATTTTATTTCAGTTATGGATATTTTTTTATGAGTACAAAAATATTAATCAACCAGTGGTACCTATGGTTCCATTAAGAGTCTAATTTTCCAAAGTTCTTTAATGCTCAGAATCTCCCATGGATTTATGGTACAAGGATGTAAATGAAATCCATCTATTCCTGTGGCATTAAACCAGCCACAGTAACATGATCTCTGACAGCTGGGATCAGATGTTTAAGTGGTCACAGATCATTTCTTCATTGTTGCTACGACAATTTATCTCACTGGAATGAGATACCTTCTTTTGGTAATCTTGTGCAAAATATGCAGCATATGCTTTACAAAATGCTATCCATCACGTTTTACAGACAAACATTAACACCCTTTCAACTATTTGATGTAAGTTGGTGTTTTAATATGGTGCTTAAGTGAACAGATGACAATAATTATCTGTAATATGAATATTATTAAGCAGCAGATTATTGATGGTGAGTAGTATACTGATTTGGTCCAGCTATTGCAATGCTAGAATAATGATAAGAATCAAGCATACAAAAAATCCGGTTTAAAAAACTATGAAGAATATTTTAAATTGGCACAGATATTAAAAACTGGCACTAGGAAATATCAAATATAATTATAATGAATCATGAACACTGTAATAATTACAGAATTGATATATTCGATTAGTAAAATAGCTATATATATAGAGGGGAAGGAGGAAAAAGTCTGTAGCAATTCTAAATGAGCTCCACATTTCGATTATTCTAAAATTATTCTATCTCAGGTTCAATTTTATTTTTTTTGTCTTACAGCCTTCTTACTGCATTCTGAAAAGATTTAAAATTAGTAATTAGCAACTCATAATTAATTAGAAAATTCAAGTACTAAGAGTCAGTACTGACTTTTTCATTTGTTATGTGCAAGTAGCAAAATGCCCACAGATCTAAGATTACAGCTACTGCAGAAGAGTATAGTTTATTTTTTCTCTGCATTCGTTTGCTTTTACGGTATTGCACCTCTCTGTGAAAAAGATCTTCATTTTCTGTGGGCTGATAGTTGAGCCTGATATGTTACGTATGTTTTAGACCAAATTTTGTCAGATGATAAAAGATAAGGGACTGGTGAAATGGCAAGTGGACTCCTGAATAAGTTGAGAAAAAATTGTTGTGTAAAATCTGTAGCAAAACTGCAAGATTAATTTCACACAATATTGAGCAGAGTTTCAGATACTGTGCATCTTATCAGACTAAGTTTACTGATGATAACAAACACATAATAGATACTGTATTTTTTATTTCTTACAGTGTTCCTTAGTTGCATGAAGTCCAATTTGTTCTTGTTGGCTCAATCAATTCAGTAACATAAACATAAACTAGATTAGGCTAGTGAGAAATTACTCTTTTTAAGAGGCCTGCAGAATTCCCATGTAAGAGAAATGTATTGCCTGTCCTTGTGTGTTCTTTTCATCAAAGTGGAAATACAAATCTTTAAGTATATACATTATGCACATGCCACTGAAAAATTATTCTGAGCAGTGACAATTTCTGATCCACTGGTGACTTTTGTGTAATTTGATTACATATATGCAAAATGGTAAAAAAAACCAAAACAGTGAATCCAAGTTGCCTATGGTTTATGACAGCCAAACACTTTCTTATAATAGCAGGGGTTCTTTTTTGACTTATGATCTTAATGAAATTGCCAATAAGTCTTTGAATTTACTGTTAAATACTGCTAAATACTATTTGCTTGCTTGGTACAGCCCTCAGACTAGTATCTATTATTGAACTTCCAAAGATGTGTAGCTCAAGAATGATCAAAAGACACTTTAGAACTGTGGGATGGCTGGTGAAGGAATCGGAGGCACAGGTTATTTCTCCTTCCAGTTGCAGGCACTGACACTGGAAGGAACAGATGGACACAGCCTATTAATGCATGGTTCCATGACTGGTAGCACCTCCACATTTCTGGGTTTTTTGATAATGGGATGTCCTGTGTGACACCAGGCCTACCAGAGAAGAAGGGGGTGTCACCCTTCATGCCAGTAACCAGCTGGAGACGATGGAGCTCTGCCTGGGGATGGGTGAGGAGCCAACTGAGAGCTTAAGGGTCAGAGTTAAAGGGAAGGCAGCCAGATAAAAGCACAGTGGCCAAAAAACACAGTGGCAAAAGCTACTCCAGGCCACCCAACCAGGAAAATCAAGAAGGTGAAGCCTTCTATAGACAGGAGTAGCCTGAAATTCACAAGCCCTGGTCCTCATGGACCACCCCAGTTTCTCTTTGAGGGATCAGGGCATAGGTAGTCTGAGAGGTTACTGGAATGTGTTAGTGATAACTTCGTCCTGCAAATGATACAAGTGAGAGAGAAGCCAAAAAGGAGAGGTGCTATGCTGGACCTCATACTCGCCAACAAAGAGGGGCAAGTGGGGAATCTGTAACAGCTTTGGCTACAGTCACCATGAGATGCTAGAGTTCAAGTCCCTTAAGGCAGCAGAGTCCTACACCTAAGTTGGGGTAATCCCAAACACAGTTATGAGTTGAGTGGAAAATGTATTAAGAACAACAAGAGAAGGACTTGGGGGTGCTGGTTGAAGAGAAAAGGATCATGAGTCTGAGGAGGGACTTTTTACAAGGGCATGGAGTGATAGGGTAAAGGGGAATGGCTTAGACTGGGAGGGGAAAGGTATAAATAAGACATAAGGAAGAAATTTCCAGTGAGTATGGTGAGACAGTGGCCCAGGTTGCCCCTCGAATCTGTGGGTGTCCCATCCCTGAAAATGTTCAGGTTGGATACGTCTTGAAGAAAACTAATGTAGAAGATGTCCCTGCCCATGGCAGATGGGTTGGAACTGGATGATTTTTAAGATCCCTTCCAACTCAAAACATTCTTGCATTCTGTGGTATTTCATTCCCTGTTTAGTCTTCAACACTGCAAATTTTAGTCATATCTGGAATGATTTAGTAAACCACTTTCAATTATGCCCTGCTGTGTTTACGTTAGTAATAAATTTCTCCCTTATGTTTCATATATGTGAGGATTTATCTGAAAAAGAGAAACTCTTTCCCACCATGGTGACCATAACTATAGCCATAATTATTCCTCAGCAGTTGTTTCTAGGACATCAGGCACAAGTTTAGTAGGAGAAGCTGGACTGGTATAGTAGGTTTTATCTGACTGATATTATTTCAGAGGCAAAGTTTTATTTGACCTGTGATGATCTGGACTTGCAAGATTCACAGAGATGGATTACTTCAAAGCAATGAAAAATGTGATTTCTCTATCTTGGTAATGCTTCCCATGGTACAGACACCTTACTGTCTCATCCTTTTTCTCACCAGGCTACTGCCATTTCCCTTTTCCTTCTTTTTCTCCTTCTGTGCAAGAAATCACCACCCTACCCATTCAGTCTCAGCAGGTTAATTTTGAGGAAGTATTCATTAAAACCAAATTTAGACTTAGCTGAATTCTTGCAAATTGGTTATAATGTATACATGTCATATTCAATTTCTGATTAAATTTTAATTAATTCTAATTCTATACTTATGAAGCCATCTATTCCAGTATGCAAGTCATGTACATAATGCTTACTTTGAAACATGGGTAATTTAAATTTTTCTTACCCTCTCAGATGTTAAGTTATACAGAAAAATAGCAAAGATATTTTCAGAATATATCTTAAATTAGGCTGATGACTTTTGTCAAGTCTATATCTATGGTTTCGAAATGGATTTTTTTTGTGAGCTTTGTAGATAAAGAAACATAAAGAATCTGGTGGAAACCTCTGTTCTTCAAAACCTATTTGTATTTCCATTTGAAGTGGAGATTCAAGCTCTAGGCCATTTGTCTTAACAGGAGTGTACATTTTTTATAAATTAAGCTTTATAGAATTAAGGTATTTAAAATATGACTTTCTTCTAGCTCAGAAAACCAAAGAATGAATCTGTGTCTGATATTATGAAATTAATAAATGCTTGGAAAATGAAAACACTTTTCTAACCAGAACATGAATGAAAAATGTCTTGCAAATGATATGGTGAAATTTATCAGGTACTTGTATCATATTTTCTTGATAGACTCTGACTTTTAGGTTAAACTAGGAAAGTCCTTTGCTGAAGAAAGTGGGAAATAACACCCAAATAATTCTGAAATATGTATTATGAGACCTAGTGGTAGTACAAATAATGTGGAGGGAAGAATGTTAAATTTATAACAATTATAAATTAATGGAAGTCTTAGGGAGGCATGTTAGGTGTGGTGGCCACATAGAGAGTATGGAGGAATACAATATACTAACCCATTATATATTTGAAATTGTTTGAACACCTTTGTTAATGCAGCACAGAACTTTTACCTTCTAAACTCTAAAAAGAGGATTCTGAAAGCTCAGCTCAGGATGGCTGCAGTTACTTTGCAGGAAAACTAAAGCCCTCCAAAGTTGATTGTTCAATGGGTACAGCTTGGCTGTGAGCAGTAAAGAATTAAAGTTTATCAGAAAAGAAAATGTAACAGTAGCAAAATTCTGATGGGAATGGTGTAAATTATTGGATGTAGGTTACATTCTGCTATTACTACAGTAGATTTATAAGTGTAATAATCCTGTTATTAATAAATGACTGACTTTTAGAACTTTTGTAACTACTAAAGAAATTCCACTGAAACCCCAGGATATGCCTGTGCTTTTCAAAGCAGCATTCTTCATTTGCATGACAGCTGTGTAAGTGATTCTGCAAGAAAAATGATGTTATTTTCTTATGTAGTGGCTTTTTTAATATGAAGTCCTCATTAGTTATATCTAGAAAGACCTAGTACATTACTATTGAGACTGGGCTTTCTATCATGCCTAAGTATTGTGAGTTACTGTTTCCTTTATCCAGACTTCAGATATATCCAAGCTTTATAGATTCAGGAACAATGAGAACAGAAAGTTAGAGGAAACAAAAATGTAAACCAAATAAATAACTCTATTGAGAATTCTGGAGGTCTGAAAAATGTTGGACGTGAATAACTAAAAAACAGGGCTGCATTTCTTTTTATTTAAAACACTGTTTTATTTATGTTGGTTCTCCATCCTTCCAGTATTTACCTTCCATGATAACCAGTAACTGGATTCTTACGAAGATTTTCAGCTTTTTAGTAACATTATTGAAGAGTTCACAAGTATGAGGCTAGCAGTGTTTTTATTTTACCACCTTCTGCTTTGGTTTCATCACTTAATCTTTCTTCCTCAAAATACTTATTCTGCATTCGCTCAATTCACTCTATATATTGTTTATGATAGGAAGTGCTAAGCAAATAGCCAAGGAACACTCTAAGGTATCAGTGAAGCAGAGGAAAATCTAGACCTAAACATAGGCATTAGTTAGTAATCTCATCCAATATTACTGATCTAATTTATAATATCACTGAAATTTCTGTGAGTTATTCGGACATCAAAAGAACTACAGGACCAAGATATAACCCAACTTTTTCTGTAAGCCATAACTTTTATAGGGATTGAAATATTTCCGTGTTACCCAAGGAAGCCATGCTAACCACACAGAACACAGGTTTTGTGTAGAAAGTGTACTAACTTTAAATGTTACATAAAAATACCTTGTCATTTATCTTTCAATAGCATGATTCATTTTGTAGAAAGAAATTATTAGTCAGATATGTAAAATTCCAATCAGAAATAGGATGTGAGTGTGGAGGCTTTTTTGATCAGAATCCCTGTGAAGTATGAAGCGAAGAAAAGTTGCACTAAAATAAAACTTTACACTTTTCCATGACACATTAATTCTGAAAGTGGAAAAATTCTTCTAATACATGTAAAAGCTTAGTTTTGACAAACAAATTAATTACATTATCTACATATTTTCAGCTTTTTTTCTTAATTACTTAAAAGCATGTCTTTAAGCAGAAAGACAAAAGGCAAATGACATAATTTTAAAATTTTCTGACATTTTCGTGAAATATAATCCCATGCTTAGAAAAAAAAAAAAAAGAAAAAAATTCTTCACCATGTCTTGTGAAAGATGTCATGGAAAAACTTGATGAATCTTTCACTGAATTTGACTTACAACGTGAGGGGAAAACCTCAGAGTATTCAGAAAACAAAACTTAAAAATGTAGGATTGAACAAATGTTTGCTGTTTTTAGCAGACTAAGCAGCAGCAAATTTAACATTTGCTTTTCCTTTGAACAAGGTAGTCAGTATCAAGTTTATTTACTTGCTTTTAGTTGGAAGGCTGGAAACTTAGCATGAAATCCTTGATTTCAGAAGATGAAATCACCTTAGATCTTGAAACCGCCAAGGGAAGAAGAAAGGCTTTTCTCTATTATATTTTCTGTTTTGTCTAACTTTCTGAACTTACTCTAGAATTTAAGGCACCATTAAACTCTACAAGAATAAATAAATTGTCCTCAACTCAAAGTAGAGTGAAGATAGTGAAAAGCAATTGTTTTTTTTTTAATGAAGGTATTTTATTTGACCATTCAGTTTCAGAGAAGAAGATTATTTCCCACTTTAAAAAAAAAGTCACATCCTATATGAAAAAGACAAAAAGTCTGCTCATAATCTGTATAAATAATGAATTGTGATTCATTGATTTCACTGTTATTGGTGGAAACACACTTATGTGAGAGCACAAACTACTTCTTCACTGAGTTTTAATTAGTTTGGAATAATCTGCAGTCAACTTCACATTCACATTCACAGGTGTGTGGTGAAGGAGTTTCTACAGTTCATGGAGTGTTGACCTTAGAGTCAAGAATCTGGATTCTCTCTATGGATCCATTATTGGTGTTTTTTTTTGACAAATCACCCACTAACCCTTTCTTTGGTTTCTCATGCCAGCTCTTTGGGCTTATTAAGAAGGGAAGCTTCTCTCCATCCCTATTGTATCAAAGGCAAACAGAATCTTAGCCTGTTTTGTCTACAGCATCAAAATGCAAATATTGTATTAAATCAAGGTAATGATCAATATTTCATCCCTAATATTTACATTTGATAAATAAATAAAAATATCTGTTTCTTAATAAGATCAATAACTGTTCACTTGCTGTATGTGGGTGTTCCTCTTAATGTTATTTCAAGAGAAAATTGACTTCATGTAAGATCTAAGGTGTAGGTAAAAGAGCTCTGTTTCAAACGGACTCAATTTTCTATTTATGCCTCTAGATCTGCCTCAACGTTTTTTTTTTTTTCATGAATTTTCATCTCTTTTAACAGAAAGAAGTCTTGTTCTGATCAGAAATAAAGAAAATCTCTGAGTAAAAGCTGTAAAAATGGTTTTCAGGACAAAATACAGACACATAACGACAAAGAACCCTTGTAATGGCAAAAGAGATTTTTTTCTCCCATTGAAAAGGAGGCATATATTTCTTAGTATTGAGACAAAGAAAAATCTTCTAGATCATTAGTTTTCATTCTCCATAAATATCTTGGCAAGAGGAGGACATTGCAACTAAACAGATAGTTATGCAAAATTACATTTAGACGAAAAAATTATCTTAGAGGATCTTAATTCGCTCATGTTCATGTTAAGGCAGAAGATGCAGATAAATTACCCCAAGGTAGTGTTCTCTACTACTATCACTAAACTGCTGCAAGTCAGAAAACATTTTCTAGCCAGTCTGGTTATTGCTCCCCTGTTCCACAGAGAATGTAATTTGTGTGACACTCAGTTAAGCTTAGTCCTTCATGTTTTGTACATTCCAACTGGAAATGAAAACGGGAGAAAGGGGACATCTTCAGTGTTGCTGAGCTGGAATGACAGAAGAATTTATTCCATGATGCTGATCAACTTTTTTGTTCTTCTTTCTATTTATTCGTGGTTTTAGGTATTTTTTTCTTTTTTTTCCCCCCTTTTTTTTTTCTTTTTATATCAGTTTGCAGTATTTAAAGGAAGAGCTTAAGCATTTCTGTAGTGGCATAATGACACTTTTTGTTCTGATCTGTAATTCTTGATATTATATTTTAGTGAGCATTAAGATTTCAGAGAATTATCTACTTAAGCTTCATGATCAGTTTCTCACTATGTATGAGAAATATAGATTTTGCTTATGTAAATAGCTTTCTATCACCAACACTTAATTTGATTCTCTGTTTTATTACCCAAGCAGAAACTTGGAGTCCATCTGCACTTATTTTGTAGTCAGCTGTTACTTTGCTGCTGGTGGCAACCAATAATTCCTTCTCCACATCAGTTTTGATTAAGAGTTTTCAAATAACACTGAAGTTCACTTTCTAGAATGATGTGAGGCAAGTATATTTGATTGATATGCAATCTTCTAATTCTTATATTTTTTTGAGACATCTCTTTTGTTTTTTCATTCTTTTCTTGAAATTTTTTAATAACTTTATGCTTATTGAAGTGTTTCACCTACATAACAATTAATGACTCTTTGCAAGGTTTAATTGTGAAACTTTACTTTAAATCTGGCAGTAAAATGATTCTTGTCTGTGTCATAAAGTAGCTGATCGGAAACTTTGTGTGAAACAAGAAATAAAAATTCAAAGCAGTGTAGAGAGACATTGTCAACCAGGTGCCTCGAATTGCCAGTGAGTGGGTGTGAGTCCACCTGTGCCTGATTAGGACAGGCCCCTATTGGGCATGAGCAAGGCTAGGGGACCAATAAAGGTGGAACACACACCCACAGAGAAAACCTCAGCTCACTCTGGTGCGAGGCATGGAGAGGCCAGCAGCTCGTCGAGCCTCTGGAGCAAGAAAGGCTCTTCCCACTACAATTCTACCCTGGAAGCGCTGTGTGGTGGCTGGAGTCCTGGAAGAGACCAGCAGCTTGTCGAGCTTCAGGAGCAAGAATGGCTCCTCCCGCTACAAAGCAGAATAATAAGAAAATATTAGAATGATCAGAACACAGAAGACATTTATAAGAATAGCAGGACTTGGTTTACTTAGTCTGTCAAGACAAGAATTATTAGTAGAAATGGCCTGTTCTCCTTAAATTTGACATGAAATAAGAACAGGAAACTTTATATTTTCAGGAAGTTATTTTTTATGCATTGCTTGTTATGGAAAGAAATAGAGCTCAGGGGAAGCAATCGTCTTTCACTTCCGTGTCCTGTACTCTCAAGGATATCAAAATTTTATTTAACTGAATATAAATATTTTTGGTAAAGATATTTTCTGGAACAGCTGTGAGGAGGTCAAGGACATGCATTGCAGAGCAGATCGGACCAGATTACAGGAGATCTCTGTCTTCTATAATTTTTGGAAAGAACACAGAGAATATAGAGAAACACACAGGCTCTGTCAATTTGGATCAAAGTTGAACCCTGTGCAATAAACTTCATAGCAGAGAGGAACTGATTTGTGCCTCAGCCAGAGACTGTGGTGAATAATATCATTAGTTGTTTTGTCTCTGGTCTTTCTATTCTAACCTTCAATTTTTTTATGTGTCAATTTCTGCTCTCAAATGTAAGGATGTCAGTGATGTTTACCAATCACCAGTCTGGTTGTATGATCAACTTTAATTCTATTTATTAGTGCTGGAGCTCCCTATTCCTGGTTAAAGAGGTTTATAAAAATATAAAGTATTTCCTCTAGAAAAGACTTGGGTACAAGAATATTCAGTATATAAAGTAACTTTGCTATGCAGAGATTTGTTACATTTTTCAACAAATGAAAGAGCTGAAATAATGCTTATATTTCTGCAGTGTTACCTTAATAAATATTTCTTCTCAATTGTTTGTTTTGAAAATGAGTCCCCCTTTTAAAACACCTCCTTCCTGACATCCCCAAAAATTGTATTAGAGCATTAGCAAATAATTTCTTACAGAAGTTTTGATTTTCAAAATCACAGAAGCCATTCCCTGAAAATTAAGCTATTTTAACAACAAAGGAAATAAAATAGCAATGTCAGTGAATATCAGATGCGAATATGAATAAAATTTAAATATGAATTAAATCAGAGGAAGTGTTTTCTGTACTATACATAGTAATATATTCTACTGTGAAAAGAAGTATATGCAAATTGAATCCTCTTTCACTGCTGTAAATCATCCTGTGGTAGGTTGCCTTCTTCTATTGAACATGTAACCACTTTTTGTTTATAAATATGGTGTTAAGGGTTGACTGGCAAGGACTGTGGTACTTGCTCTGTGCTTCATGAAGTGCTCCAAGGTCTTGACTAAGACATGATAGTGATGGTTGAAAAGTGCAGTTATTTGTGGGAAAGACACAGATTTTGTGAAAGCTGAAATCTGCATTTCTAAAGAGTGCTGCAAAGTGCAAGAGTAGGTAGGAGACAGTTTTCTTCAGGGAAACTCTAAAACCTGCAAACTATAAATGACAGATGGAGGAAAAGAAATGGTAATAACCTGTGCATCTGTGGCTGTGTCTTGAGCAGCAACTTAGGCTATGCTTAAATCAGCAGAAACAGATTTGTTGGTGGCAAAGGGCAAGGTAGGTCATGAGAATTTCTTAACTGATAATACCTGCAAAAAAGCTAATAAGATAACTATGTGCGAAGAAATAGTAAAAGGTACACACGTACAGTCCATTAAGCTCTTGTTTGTTTAAAGAAAACAAAACCTTTGCAAATTCATACTTTTAAGAAGCTTGTGCCAGCTATTGTAGAAAACTGTCATGCTATCAAAATGTCGGGTCACTGCCTAAGGAAACACATAGGAACACATATTTAATGCAGAAAAAAATGCTAGTAGTATGTATGTATGTGGTACATTTATAGGTATATAAAAATAGAACTCATTATGAAATTATGTCTTTTGCAACATCATTGTATTTTGATCATGCTATTGACCCTTCCTTCCTTCCTTCCTTCCTTCCTTCCTTCCTTCCTTCCTTCCTTCCTTCCTTCCTTCCTTCCTTCCTTCCTTCCTTCCTTCCTTCCTTCCTTCCTTCCTTCCTTCCTTCCTTCCTTCCTTCCTTCCTTCCTTCCTTCCTTCCTTCCTTCCTTCCTTCCTTCCTTCCTTCCTTCCTTCCTTCCTTCCTTCCTTCCTTCCTTCCTTCCTTCCTTCCTTCCTTCCTTCCTTCCTTCCTTCCTTCCTTCCTTCCTTCCTTCCTTCCTTCCTTCCTTCCTTCCTTCCTTCCTTCCTTCCTTCCTTCCTTCCTTCCTTCCTTCCTATCATAAGATGTCTGCTAGAAACATTATCCATTTCCTTCACCAAATGTATAGAGATAATAAAAAGGTATGAAAAAAAAAGTACTTTAATCCATGGTGTACAAGTGGAAAAATACATGTTTATATGATTTTGTATAAAAAAAAAAAGGCTAATTAATTTCTGCATGCACATGCACTGGTGAGAAAACAACAGCTCAGCTGTTTTGAAATTGTAAAGACTCATTACGTACTAATTTGCTGTGCTATAATCATAGAAAATATACTTACCACTCAGAATGAGTTTTAAATTAATCATAAAGAAATTGAAATAATTCAGACATAACCACATTGGCAATGTTTTGTAGCAGTATCACCACAAGATTTCTGAATACGTCTGTTCCTTCTGACTTAGCATGAAACTTCAGGTGGTGGACTGTGATTGTAATTGAATACATAATTAAAATTAAAGTAGCAATACTAGGATGTTTAAGTGGAGAGAAGCATGATGTATGGCATATCCACCAGTTGCAATCAAAATCTCTCTTAAGAAAAAGAATCAAAACATGGTTTCCCAAGTGCTTAAGAATCAGAAAACTTCATTTACTGGAAACATTTCCACATTTTAGAATGTACAACTTAAAGTTCAAAACAAAAAAAACAGACTGTTGTTTTGTGGGTTTTTTTTTTTTTAATATTTGTTTTTTGTTTGGTTTTGGTTTGGGTTTTTTGGGGGTCGTTTCTTTGTTTTTGTTTGGTTTTGGTTTTTTTACTCTTCTACAGTTAGGCTGGATAACACACGAGGATTTCATCTCATCTGAGGACATGGACCAGTGAATACCTCTGAAGCTATAACTGAGCAAGGAAACTTTCTTCTGTGCTTTATGAGAATAGAAAACCACTGTAGCTTGTCATTGATTTCTAGTAAATTTTCCAGTAGCTAAAGCATTTCTGCACTGTCATACATATTGTCCTTTTGTCTAAGATCCTGTTCTTTGCCTAGCCCGTGGTGCATTCGTTCAGAATTGTATTCTAAACACTTTGATAGGTTTGCTCAAAGTTTCCCCCAACCTTTTACGTATGTGTTTAGAATTTATTTATTTATTTTACTTTAATGTGCATTTGTTCTAATAAACAGATAGCTCTGGTGCACCAGAGGCATTCTGCTTTGCCTCCTTTCTGATTGTCTTCTTGAGGTAAGTATGGATTTGTGCTGTTGCATGATTTGTCATGTCTTATGGCTTAATTAACCTTTAGTGTAGTGGCATTTCCCAGATTGCCTGCATAATTATTTCAGAAGAATGTGTTTGTGTAGATAGGCAATGTCAAATATAGCAGCTTTCTTCTTAAAATATTATTTCCTAGTACTAAGGACATAATTCTTTTGAACAGAGGCTGTTAAAACTCTCAGATCCAAAATTCTCTGTTAGCTTTCTTTAAACATCAGCTTTGAGCATTCAAAATCAATACAAGTCTTGTTTTAATTTATGTGGATAATTTAAAAAAAAAAAAAAAGAAAAAGCACTTTTCTTTGTGAATTTTGACTCTACAGGTGGTCAGTAATTGACACATAGAAAATAACCTGAAAATACATTCAACCAAAAACATTACTTTAGGTGTACTATGAAACAGATTGAAGCCTAGAAACAGTATAATGCCATAAAAATAAAGTCTTATATTTTAAACAGTGGAAAACACAAATCAGTGGTTCACAGCTTCTTAGCTTAAAACAGGCAAAGGCTAATGCAGTTTAAGATTCCAGTGCTTAGAATTAAAAAGTTCAGATATATTTTCAATAAAATATTAAATGCTCATGAAATCCGCACAAACACACAAGAAAGATATATTTGCTACAGCTATTTACTAGAGTTAGTGACAAACTAGTAGTAATTAGCTTACAATAATATGAAAGTCATATATATAACAATTTTAGTGAAAGCAAAAATGATTGTATGGAAGATAAGCAACACAGATTTGATAAAAGTGAGACCATTGAATATTTCTAATACGACGACACAATGTACCAGATTAAAGAAGATTAGGATTATTTCAGTACATGAAGGAAGAGGAAAAGGAATATTCCTAAAATTGTAATACTTGATTTACAAACTTCAAAGTCCTTTCTTTAAATAATGTATTATTCTCCAAATAATAAAGTCCAACTTTATTTTTCTTCAAACAATTACATTCTTATGTACATAGTTGAAAATATTTCCAAGTTTTTTTTATTTTAAATAACATGGAATTCTTATTTTTTCCTTCTGAAATTAATATGGGAGTGAGCAACAATACTAGATTAATCTGCATTTAATTAAAAAAAAGTCCTCATGGACATGCATTAGTATAAATTAACTCACTGTTAAAGATTTTTTACACATTATCATTGTAGAAAATCCACTGAAACAATGTAAGATATAACTAATGGTATCATCAATACAGTATTTTCAACTCATCCAATAAATATTCTCAGTCCTTAACTGCTACTGGTATATGAGGATATTATAAAAATGTGCTGTGTTACTAGATTTGTGCCAAAAATGATGTTATTCCAAGGCAAATCCATTCATTTTGTCTCTCTTCCAGAACTTTCTATCCAAATTCCACAGTTAATCAGCTGAGGACTCACAGGTTCATTCTGCAGTCAGAGCCCATTAGCAGGGCAGAGGCAGCTTCTGACTTCAATGCAGCACATCTCTAAAGGACTTGTCACTTCCAAGCTTCACCAATTACTTGTAAATACATCAAGATCCCAGTGAAGTTAATGCACGTGTGTTCTGTGGATCAGGGCAGGTCTCATAATATTTTGTACATAAAAAAATTTAAGTTGGAGGGGTATATTTTGAAGGTGGAGGAAAAGGCTGAAAAAGAAGAAATGTGATGTTTCTACATAGTTTGCTCATTTTTTTCTGTTTGAAAAAAGTAGGAAATAAAAAGGTCTAAGGATTTCTCAGTATTTCTGAGTATTTCCTGTGACAGAAATTTGTCTTTATCCTCTTCTATTTTTAAAAGTATTTTCGTATTGCAATTGTAATAAATTTCTTTCAGGTATTGGCAAATATCTGTATTTTCAAATCATGTATTTTCAAAGCAGATTTTTCCAAGAAATTCTTAAAATTTTAAAATTCTGATTTATTTTTTTTAAATATAAGATGGATACTCTTCTATGGAAAAGTAAATTCTGCTTTTATTGTAAGCCTTAGAAAAACAAGCAGTGCAATCTATCACTGTCAAAACTCTTTTATTCTTCCCTTTATCTGTATAGTTACCTATCTGTATAGTTACCTACATAGTTATCTTCAAATCTTTTGTGGCCAGGCAGTCTAGTTAAATATATTACAACTCAGACCTTTGATGAGTACAGCTGTTTTCTTTTGGGACTAAAGGAAGCAGACACGCCTTAATGAATATTGGAGAAAAATAATAAAAATCAAAAGTTAATATACAAGTTTAGGTTAAGGTGTGTTATAGAAGGATGAGTTTCTTTTCTTAAAACCCCCAGATACATTTCTTTCCGTGAAATATTTCTGAAAAGGACATTTTTCTAGAAATTCTGGTGTTACGTGTACACCCATACTGGTATAGAGGATGAAGTTTACTCTGTTGAGTTATATTTTCCAATGTCAGTGTGTTCTGCCAATAAAATTTCCTTAATAACTGAAACGGCTTTGTGAAAATAGGATAAAATGGAGTCAAGCTTTTGCTGTGATACTCATGAATACCATCAGTTGTACATCTCCTCTTATTTATTTGCTGACAATGTCAGTCACAATAGTAACTACTCACAAACATCTGGTTTCTTTCTCAACCTTTTCTCTTTAAACTCTTTTATGATGGTCCATATATCTGTAACAGAGAATGGATATTCTGCAATGGATTGCACAGTATGCAGGGAAATCTTTACTTATGTAATCTGACTGCAGTGCATGGTTTCAGGGTCCTGTGTATGATGAGGGTAATAGTGTGTTACAACTGATGAACAGTTGCATATTTCAAAGAATTAATGATATTTTTCCTAGAGAAAGAGCAACCACTACAGACTCAGTCTTTGATCACAGTTAAAACTGTGCATGAGCCAAGGGGCAAAAATAGTATTCTCAGGTGGCCCTGTGATCTCTCTCTTCCCTGGTGCTTAGAACACAATAGAAAATAACACTGTTGGTTAACAGTCAAATTTAACCTCAGATTTAACCTCACTGCTGTCTGTTGCATGCAAAAAAGCGTGTACTGTATAAATCAGTGAATTCATTGTTTGTGTTTTTTTCATTATAATTTAAATTCATAACCTGGTAACAGTCAGTGGAAGAATAAAAATGCAAAGATAGAAGGATTTAAAAAGCTGTTCTTTAAATGTTGTGCTAAAGATGACAAGTGAAAAAAAAATTTACAGCCTCTCAGAAATTAGCAGAAAGCTTTATTTTAAAATTCTATAGAAAGAACACATAGATTTATTTTTTATATAATAAAGAAATATTTTGCTATGAATATACTTACTTGAAATTGCTGTAAGTGTACAAAAAATGATGGATGATGATAATTTCAAAGCATTCATAGGTGACATTTAGATGGATGTTTATCTTAATGTAGCAGAATTACAGTGATCTGAGACTGACTGAAAGAAATAGTTTTCCTATAAGATTTCTGTAATTTCTTGTTACTAACAAAAATCTTAATATTTCAAATTGGAATTTTTTGTTAAATTATAACTTCCTGCATACTCATTTAGGATTTGGTGAAGAACATGCTGTATTAAAACTAATTGCATAATACAGGGGTGGCAAAAACAGAAAAAGGAAAGAACGGAGGGGGCAGAGGGGTGGAAAGAGAAAGCCAAGAGTAATTAATTCTCAGCTTTATATTTTTTCTGCTTACCTAAGGTAGTGTGCTGGTGTTGCTGCTCTGATCACTGGCATCAGTGAATGGTGCTGAAAGGGGAATCATGTTGGCAGGCTTCAAAATGTGCTAAATGGCCTCCAGTTACTCAGACAGAATCTGGTACCCTCTCTGAAAAAGAGAAGTGCAAAATTTCAGCCTCAAGGTGGATGGAGTGATATTATTTTAACCTGTATTTATACTTACTGAATCACTGGCTGATTGATGGCTGGGTATCTTTCACAGCTAGAGTGTGTAGGTTGTGTCTGGAGACTGTCTAGAGGTCCTGTAAGTTGGTTAACCTTCCCTTGGACACTCATGGCTCTGTCACCTCTTGTTGGGCATACAAGTTGCAGCTTCTTCTTCCTTCCCTCAAAACACAGGTTGGTTTGGAAGACCTCAGAGGACACTCTCATAGCTAAAAAGTGTCCTTAGCAGGGGGGCTTACTCCCTAGGAATATTTCACAGGGGTACCTCACACTTTTCCTGATTTTTTGACAAGGAATATCCTCTTGTCAAATTAAGCCTTACAGTTTAGTTCATTTTAGCATATGGAACTTCAAATCAGTACCAGGTATCTCCTGCAAAAGTTATCTTACCTATGTTTCCTCTAAATACAAGCAGATTTAGACTTCAAACACTTGTTGATACTTCTGAAAGCCAGGCTTTTTTCCATACAAAAGGGACTTTTTACATCCAAATTCTCTTTGTATCCTTTCATGTGCAGTATCTCTTTTTACCTTTTTTTTCTGTAAAACAAAAGCTATTGTAAATCTCTCATTTAGCAAAAGTTTTCATGTCCTCACCTTACATCACATATCAGATGTTGTACAAAACCACATAAACCATCAAAGAGCTTTGGAAGAAGCAGTGGATTTAAGAAAAACTTTTAAGCCCAGTTTGAAGTTGAAAAATAAGGTAGTATTTCAGTGTGGGAAAAGGAGGTACCTGGGTGCCTGAGTGCTAGAACTTTCAGTGTAAATTTGATACCAAATGTCAATACTAGTCTACTCACCACTCCGTAAACAACTTCAGTGGCTTAATAGCTCTGAAGCTGGCTCTCTGGTATGCCCAAGGAAGTCTGAAAGTCTATTTCATAACAATTAACAACAAAACACAAATAAATTGGGATTTAAGGCTCATTTTAATGTTGCTGTGTCTTTATTCATGCATACATTTGTGCTTGTTGTAATTATGTAATAAATTACTTTTGCAGATAAGCCATGTCTCAGTTTTTTGGTTTTTTTTTTTTCAGCTCAATACATCTTATTTCATTATTTTACTCTCTGTCATGTATCGAGGAAAGGAAAACACTGTTTGGGCCCTCTTTATGTTCAAGTTGCTGCTTTGAAATTTTAAACAGGCTCCTGAGTTTTGTTTATTTCCATTTTTAAATAATGCTGATATATTTTGCTGATATGTGGGCTATATGGATTTATATCTTGCATCTTACAGCCGTTGAGTCCCAAAACACCATAGAGTTTTAATAGAGCACCATATTGTGAGTTTGTTTTCCCTTTCATGCACACATACTTCTTTTTTTTTTCTCCACTAATGAAACTGGTATTTTTATAAGTGTTTTTTAAAAAGTGTTTTGTTTTATTGTATGTTTTTCCCCAGATGTCACTGAATATTGAGATTTATTTGCAGGCACTATATGCCGAAGTAGCACACAAACAGTATCAGATGTCAGCTGCATATTCTTATCCTCCCCAAACCATGGAAAAGAATGAGATTTAAAACAATAAAATCTAATTTTTGTGTTTAAACTTTTGCACAAGAATATTAGATGATTTATTTCCATAGCATGCTGAATTACCTGATAAAGAATATGTGATTAATAGTAGCCTGAACTCAAGAAGTCCATTACTTTGTTAATGAAAGAGTTCTATGAAACATTGAAATTAGAAGTGAATTTGAAATTATTGATTCTTACTGAGAACAGGGTTACAGTAGGTTATTTTTCTGAGCAGTCTTTCAGTGTGTATCCTTCTGTCCTGCTGGTGAAGCTCACACTTTTTTTTTTTTCAGAGTTGAATCATTGACTTCCAGCTGACTAGAAATTTCACACCAAAGTCTTCATTAATTAGAACCATGACCTATACAATTTCACATGCCAATAATAATTTTTTTTAACAATTTTGTTCTGAAAAATAAAAAAAAATAATTAAAAAAAAATTATTCTTGTGGAAAGTCTTGCAATGTGACTTCCAAAACCTGCTGTTTAACTTCCTGTATAAATCTATCTCATCTGGATCACTTTGTTCTAACAGAGTACACAGAGAATGACCCAGGAGCCAGAGAAGAATTTTAGCTATTCCTAAAGCATCCTCTTGACTGCACAAGCCTGTTTTTATGTCTGTCTGGTGTGTTAGTTTCGGTCAGAACTTAGAAGGAAAGCCCTATGGATGACAGTAAGTTGAATTCCCATGCACATAGCACTGGCAACTACACCCACCTCCTAGAGCCAACCTACAGCAAATTAAAACTTTCCCTAAAGTTTGCTGGGTGATTGTGGTCATCAGAAGGTAAGCTCCATAGAAAAATTCAGCTCCTGGCCATCACTCCTCTCTGGCCCTCACTTGACTGTTATATTAATAGAGACAAGAGAAAAGTGCCTCAGAAATTTATATAAAGTACTAATAACGTTGAATTTGGGAAAAATACACTGAAATGGTAAGATTTGACCAATTCTCTTTTGTTTGATTCACAGATTATTACAGAGCTGTACATCTGTCTGCTGTTTTCACAGAAGATTAAAATCACAAATTGTAAGACTTGAAGGAATAATATTTTGAGAATTATGAAAATTTTTTCATAAGCATAACAGTTTATGTGCTTATAAAATCTCAGTTTCTTCTTCTTGATCTTGCTTTTTCCATTATTCTTTCTGTGATCTTTCTTGAAATAAATCAGAACAGTGGCATAAAATTAATTCAATCATTCAGAGAAGGACATATGGCCTCTTTTATTGCCTTATGTGTCCTGTCAACCTGGGGGAGATGATGTGCTCATAGCTGTGGTGTGAACTTACATCCCACTAGACTGATTCTCTCATAAGGTGAGCTACTGTGCACCAGTGGTGAGCATTCCCTATCAGCACTTGAGTGTCAACTTTGGAGATGACTGTCTCAAAGATAATCTGTGGACATCCTTTCTGATCACATTTCTCCAGAATGAAGTCTGCCATCTGTTGCAGGTGTCTGCCAGACAAATGACATGTTTTCAGGGCACTTATACCTCTTAAGCTATTCAGGTATCAGGCTGGCCAGCCAGAAACTTATAATTGGAAGACATGGGAGCTACCAACTCGTAATTGAGGCTATTTCATTTAATTAATATTGCACAATGGTTTCCAAAACTGTGGCACATTGTCATGCAGTGGTCCACACTGCTGCTTTTGGCAAGGGGGCTTTCAGGAACAGTCTGCTCCTGGTGCAGATTATGAGCCTTAGCCATAAGACACTGTTCTGCAGTTTGAATGCTGTTTAAATGTTTTAGGAAGAGCCAGATGCAAGTAAAAAGTCCATTAACAGTACGAGATGAAGCAAAAAGTACCAGGTACATGGGGCCATTCTGGGAGTCTGGTTAGGAGCAAAAGATGACAGGAGCAGAGACAGAACTGGAGACATGGGTGAAGCATGTGTGCAAAGTCCATTCAGGAGGTAGAACCAGAGGCAGGGCTGCAGAGGGGAACATATGTGGCACAGGGATAGTTGGTGATGATTCTATTCAAGGATGGCTCAAGGACCATGCATGTGGCATTCTGCTGATGTATCCTGTTAAAAGTTTCAGGACCTGTGATGGAATCACCATGGCAAGGAAATTGTGCCACTGTCTTATCACCAGGGGAAAGTGCTACTTCATCCTGTAATGCTGAGGAGAGTTTCTACAATGAAAAGTAATTGATAAGGACTTCACTTAGGAGGGAAGATTTATGACTAACTACATAAAGAATTGTGAAATTAACCATGTCCTGAGAGTACAGAAAATCTGGTTAATTTATAAATTATTAAAGGTGGTGACAGGCTTTTAAATGTCTTGTAAAACCTGCACATAGCTTGCATACTCATTTTACGGCTGCTTAGGTGAGTTGTGTAATGCACTTAATAATAACGAAATAAATGGATTGAGCTTTTAGAGTATTTGTTTATGACATGCATCACCAGGATTACTGAAAGTTCAAAACCCCACTAGAAATAGAAAAAACCTTCAGTAAGCTTTAACCTCCCTTCAGTTTTATATAAAGAGGACTAAAAGAACAAATTTTACTTGAGCATTTGCTTGAGATATTAGACAAGGACCTTTCTAATTTGCAAAGGCCTCCCTCTTTCTGGTTACTAAATTCAATATATAGCACCATGGGTGATTCATTAGTTCACAGCTGCCTAACATTTTGAAAAATGCTACATATCAAACGTTGTATTCTCATAATACATCTCAGTATACATTCCTTTCAAATTTAAACCTTCTAACAAATCAATACATTTAAACCATTTAGCCTAAGTATACTAGTCTACCAGGTAAAGAAGATATATTAAGCTTATTTTTCTTTTGGACTTGCCCATCAAAAAGGCTCGCAGACCTTTTATTCTGTCACTGTTTTACAGTGTTTGTACAAATCAGGAACAGGGTACAGAGCTGTCTTATTTTCATGTTCCCAAAAGTGACAAATTACTGAACTGTGTATGTGACATGTCTGGATATTAAAGCACTGAAACAAGAGAGAGATAAAATTTGTTGTAGAGTTATATTTTTCTGCTGTGAAGTGAAGACAAAAAAGGAAAAGAACAAAAGAGACCAACACATTTTCCTTCTTACGGCAGAAGAAGTGGAAGGTGTTCTTTGAGGAAATTTTCAGGCACGTGTCAGTAAACAGGTTTTTTTTTTTGCATTCTAATGAAAAAACTAGGAACTTCTGCAGCTTTTGATACATGAAAGAAGTATTGAAGACCTTTTTGGTTATTTTTTTCTGATAGAGAATAAAGTTATTCCCCCAAGCTCAGTAGTTCTATGTACCAGTCAGTTGATGCCAGTAAAACAGAAGCACTCCTAAGGCTTACCCCATTAATCTCAGTTTACCCTTGCATCTGTGTGTGCTGTGAACATACATACATATTTACACCTCAGCCTTAAAAGAGAGTATTACTGCTTGCTAAGAGGTAATTGATCACACCAAGCCCATTCAGGCATTTCAAGGCTGAAGGGGGGGGCTACAATTGTTTAAGGTGATTTTAAAAGTGAGGGGTAAAGAAAGTCAAGAGGAAAAGCTTATTTTCTATTTTCCCCAACAAATTCACAGGCTGCCTTGCAGTTTGCTTTTATTTGGTACCTTCTTGGCTCTACACTACTTGAAGGAACTTTGCTCTGACAGGCAGCTGAACTATTAGAGATAGATACAGCATGGGGTAGGATTAAATTTCTTAAGTTTTAAGTTAAGATTGAGAAGTGTGTTGAACTTTTCTAGTGCTGTTCCAACTACAAGTCTATGATGCAAAAGACTGGAGGCAATTTGCCACTTTTGTGATGTTTCAGAATGGTCACATATCTTCTGTGCCTACTGCCTTCAACATTGAAGATGTCTTCCTGGTTGCCTAGACAGACAGTCCATGAATGCCTAACAATGTCTGGGCTGCAATGAAGATGTTTGCTAGTTCAGCACCTACAAGCCCTGAGCAGCTCTACCCTACTAGTCTTGGTTCTTTTGTGCTTCCTCACCAAAAGTACAAGTCCCATCTTAGGTACTTAAATAGATTTTATGAATAATGGAAATATAGAAATATATGAAATATAGAAATATATGAAATAATGGAAAATAGAGAGTGGAGGGAAGCTAAAAATATCCTTTGGCTAAGCTTGAAAGGATTTCTGTCTCACTATTCAAATCACTGTTCAAAATATTTTACTATGTAAAATATTCACAGATGGGAATGAACATTAATATACAGCAAGAAATATTTGTTCTTTTGTTACAGCACAACATTTCTACAGCCAAGTAATCAAATGAACATCACAGATGTGGGATTTGTCAGGGCAGAGTAATAATCAGAACCAAATCTTACAGTGTAATGGGGAGCCCACTGGCCCAGAACATAAACAAATAAAATAATAAGTCCAGCTTTCACATTTGCTGATTTAGATACAAATCGTCTGGTGAATAATCTATGAACGGTTTATGGACATGGATGCAACAACGCAGAAACTAGATTTTGGACATTTAATTTTATTCTTTTCAACAAAAATGTCCCAAGTCAGATATCTGAAATTAGTAGATGATATTATCAAGCCAGGAAAAAGGGCATTAAAATATTCAGCACATTAAAATTGACTGTATACAAGTAGGTCTAAAACACACATCTACCGAACTTCTAAAAGTGGTAGTGGACAGTGTTCTTTCTTTACAAAAGGCAAAACATAAATTATACAGTCACATTCAACTAAAATATACTAAATGTAGAGCCAAATGTTTCTTCTATTCCAGTCACTAAAGGATAAAATCAGTAAGTTTGTAAACTGGACAAAACTTGAGATGAAATACTGCTGTTGTGTGAAAGTTCAACATTGGCTTTACTTTCAACATTTCTAAAATTTGTTTTGTTTGGGAGCATAAGCAAATAGAGTAATTGCAGAAAAGAGGTCCCAAGTCTTCTTTGCTGAAATCTAGTTAAAAATAAATATAGAATAATATGTCATATCACTTAGCATACCAAGATTCATTAAGCAATCCATTTAATACGTGACATTTCTTTGTTGCTCTAACAAACTGTAGCTATTTATAATTTTATTAACAATTATAGAAAGACATTAACAGACATTAACAGACGTGCCTGCTTTACTGTTTCAGGAGTTCCTTGTGTGGATTTGAGGCATTGCTGTGTATTTTGCACTACGCATCTTTATTTATGTTTTATTTAACACATCAAAAAAAGAAAGTTGTGGATTTAATTACAAATCACTATTTGTGGTCACACATCTTGAAAATATTTGAATGCAAATTTGCACATAACTTCTTTTCTTATATATTGGGAAATCTCTAAGATAATGTTTTCAGAATTTTGTATCATTGCGAAGTCTGAAAGATTTACTGAGGTCTAGACCTTTTTCTCCTAAAAGAAAAACTCCTGTGAGTGATATTTTTTCATCTCACTTTTTCTATTGTAAAAGATGAATGTTTTCATTTGGAAAATTACTTGTTAAGGAGATTTACACAGCTGCACTAGGAATTTAAAATTCTTCTAGTACATGAATCATTAATGTCTTTTATAAACAACCCTTAACTTGATTAGAATAAATTTGGACATTAGTTCTGATATTTCATCTTTTTCCAGCACATTATAGTTTCTACAGGGAAGAGTAATGATCCTACCATATGTTTTTGACTTTATACCTGACACCATAAATATAGAAAAACATTGTCATTGTGTATAGTGATACAACAGAATGTTGAATTATATGTTGTTGTCAGTAAATTTGTTGTCTTTTGAAAAATAAAATAATCTCATGACATATATATGTCCTAGTAATGATACGTCTTGAAAGAGTTTCCAAATTTCCTTTTCGCATAGGACACTGTTCAAAGAATACAGCTAATGGGAAAAAATACAAGTTATAAAATATGTGAAACTGCAATGTAATTCAAGTATGTAAGTGGTAAATAAAATCTATTACACCCATAAGGTGACTGGAACTATTAGCTATTTATTTGGCTTATAAATTATAGCAATAATTGTGAACAAAACTTGCAAGCTCATCATGTTTAAGAATTCTAAATCCACTGCCACAAAAACACAAATGAAATATAAATTGACTGTTGGAAACTATTCAATAAATACAAAATGTGTTGAGCAGTCATTCCCCTTGCATCAGGTGAAGATCTGAAAATGAGAAAAAAATGAGAATACATTTGTTAATGCTTTTTTGTTGAAAGCAGGGCACAAGTCTCTGAATGGAAAACACAGAACTTATAAAATGATCAAAATTATATATAAAATGAAGAATACAAATATATTTAGTCTATTGAATTGTGTATGAATATTCAGCCTTTATAAGTATTCATTGCTTTTATGAGAAACATAAGCAGAATGCAGCAAAATAATCAGAGCAAGAAGAGACTTAACTTTCAAAAATGGACCCAGCTAATTAGTCTGTCAAGGAATCACTCATGTACCAAAACATACCAAAAACCACAGATTGGGAAGTGTTTTTCCTGTCTCACATGATTTTTTAAACAAAATAAAGACTGAAATTATTTCATATTAATTATCATAAAAAAGAATTAATGTGAAAGGTTTTTTTAAAAATAAATTTATAAATGTGTGCTAGTTTCTTGTTTGACATGAGCTAATTTAAATTGGAGACAACCAGAGCAATATGTAAAATCTCTAACACTTGGGCTATGGAGTTACTAGTCAGAACTTTATATACAGCCTTCAAAATAAGTTTGAAGAGTAAGAACTTTGTAACTTCAAATTGCAAGCTTAGAATCATGCAAAAGAGTTAGATTTTGAGTTCATCCTTCACTAGAAAACTTCTACTCATGAAGCCAATGCTGAAAAATGTAAACCTGTTTTTCAAATTGTAGGTCATATTCTTAGCAGTCTTGTTATCATTTTGTTTGCTGATAAATTTCTCCAAGATAATTGTAATAAAAGGAATATAACTTAAAGAATGATGATTGGTATACCCTGGTGTAATATTGGTAAATTCCTGGGGTGCATTAGACGGGGGTGGTTAGTAGGTTGAGAGGGGTTCTCCTCCCCCTCTACTCTGCCCTGGTGAGGCCACATCTAGAATATTGTGTCCAGTTCTGAGCCCCTCATTCAAGGACGGGGAAAATATTGAAATAGTTCAGTGCAGAGCAACCCACAGGATTAGGGGAATGGAAAATCTGTCTTATGAGGAAAGGTTGAGGGAGCTCTTCAGAGAATAGGAATTAGGAGAATGAGGAGTCACCTCATCACTGTTAATAAATACGTAAAGGGAGAGAGCTGGGAGGGTGGTGCCAGGCTCTTCTCAGTCATGCCTAATCATAGGACAAGAGGCAGTGGTTATAAACTTGAACATAGCAGCTTCCATATAAACATGAAGAGAAATTTTTTTTCACTGTGAGGGTGACAGGGCACTGGCATAGCCTGCCCAGGGAGGTTGTGGAGTCTCCTTCCCTGGAGACATTCAGACCCCACCTGGATGTGTCCTGTGTGACCTCCTGCAGGTGACCCAGCTCTGGCAGGGGGGTTGGACTCAATGATCTTTTGAGGTCCCCTCCAAACCCCTAACTTTCTGTGATTGTGTTATTCTGTGATTATTTCAAGTAGTGTTAATTTATTTATTTTTTAAAATAATTTTAAATGGTCAGTAGTTAGCAATGAAACTTATACCTTTGGAAATGTCTGTGATTTCTCTTCATCTTTAATGTAAAATAATTCCAGATGTGATTCATTTGACAGAAAGATTTAATATAGGTAATACTGAAATAGTTATACAAAAGACCAGAGCTTATCATTACTTCATTTCCCTATGCTAAAAAGCTTTTAAATACCCCTGACAAATTGAAAATATTGCTCTTGTTCCCACTTTAAGAGTAGAAAATTTGAATGGGGAACACGTCAATACATTGAAATGACATCTCAAATAAAAAAAACGAAGCCTAAATTTACAGCAGTCTTTATTTTTGTTTTTTATTTTATTACTGCAGATTTTATCATTGAGGGGTGCTAAATACCTTTCTGTTTATTTTTATTTTTCTCTGTATAATTACCTAACCAGACAGTTTTTAGTAGAGATGTAAGCAAATGACACACCTGATAAAAACAATTTAGCCTAGTTATATTGTTACATAGGAAATGAATTGGACACTTTTCCCCCCAGATTTATTGTTATTCATAAATTTTCATTTAAAACTCCCCATCTGCTTCCTACTTTTAAAGATTAAAAGATTCTGAATAAAATATAGCTTAAAAATAAGTGTTTTAATTAGGTATTTTTTAATGGGGAAAAAGACTTTAAAGGTTGTGCACTAATGTGAAATTTAACAACCAGCATTAGTATACAAGACAAGGTTTATTTCTTAGTTACTGTATTTGGAAAATACTGATAATATATATCTTAATATAATATAGTTTTAGTTCATTAAATCCACAATATCAGTTTCATAATAAAAACATTCTTTATTGTACGGTTTTTTTTTTATTAGTTTTTATGATTTGCTGGTTTTTGTTTTGTGGTTTTTTTTTTTTTTGTTGTTGTGGGTTTTTTGTGGCTTTGGAGAGATGTAGGAAAAAACTTTAAATCCTGGTGAATTAAATGTTAGATTATATTGGCAACTTAGGTAGATCAGAAGTAGCAAATATACTACATAATGAGTCCAACTGAAAACCTGTTTCTTTTCTAGTCTCATTTTGGAGTCTGAGCCCCTCATATGCCTACTTAACACTTGAAGAAGATTAAAAAAAAAAATTAAAATCAAAGATTCTATCAGATATATTCAACCTCCTGTTTTAATCTGTTCATCTCTTTCTTCTAAATTTTAGCGGTGATCTTGTGAAGTAGCTTTAGGTTTTTAGAGTAAACTACTTAGAATTTCCAACCAGAGAAAATATTCCTTGAAAATCATACATTTCATAATCAGACATTAATTAGTGTTGAAATTTGTGTATTATTATCATAGGGGACAACCAACCAGAATAACTATATTCATCATTTCTCTTGCTGAATACACTGATACTCAGAACTAAGATGCTCTCTTCACTAAAGGTTTTACTTAAGATAACTGCACATTGAAACACACTACTTATAAAATAAAGTAAAAAAATACCAAACCTTTGAAGACTGTAATCTATTGTTAGGACATACTTATCAGTTTATCTATTGCACTTCCCTGACAGTATTCATGATTGAGAAGTCTGAAGTGTAATATTTTCTCATATTCAACCAGATAATCAGAAGAGCTTAAAGGCAAAAGAAAAACTCATAGTTATGCCTTCGCATATGATTTTTTAGGTCATGATACCAAGCTTAAAATAATAAATTAATGATACATTCAAACCATATCCCAAATTGTAATGGGCTGTGCTAAGCTGAGATAAGGAAATAGACATTTAACAGCTGTAAATACTAAAATATTTCTTCTTTCAGGAAGAAAACAAAGAACATAAAAAGTATTTCTTAAAATAAAATTTATTTTATCTTTTTACTTGGTTTCAGTGTTCAAAGTTGCTACAAAGCAGCACTTTGTATTATTTAACTGCAGAATCTGAAGCTGTATCCTGGTCTTGAAATGTGTTCAGTAACTAATTTCTCTTTGAAGACAATGCTTAATCCTTTCACCACAGAGTATATAGGTTAAAGATTTAGACTCAGTCTTTGGAAGTAAATATATGTCTTGAGACCTTCAACAACACTCAGGTCCTGACTCTTAGACGCACAACTGTCTGAAGTGGTTTTCTTCACTATTAGCATTATAACCTCACTGTAGCCATTGGGGAATGTCAACTATATGTAGCAATTGAATGTCCTGGAAAACCTAATGGTTTTCTCTGTCCATGAAAAATAAGTTGTGTGATATATTTGCCTTTTTGGACTGCGAAAAAGGCCAGAGATATAGAAAGGGCTGTATGAGTCTAGAACCAAGACACTTATCAAAATTTAGCTTCAGAATAATTAAATTCTCTTCAGATGGGAGCATGTCTTTGCATAACACAATAAAGAAATGTCAAGATTTTTTTCTGAATAGCAAATTACTGCAAGATGGAGGAGGAATAATATTTTGGCTAGGAGGTATTGTGGCTTGATTTTGTCTTTATTGTCTATGATTTGATTAATTTTAAGTCTGTAAAAGAAATAATTTAGAGTTTAGGGAGTCATACTATGGTTGTTCAAGCATTCATACATCAGCAACTTAGCACAAAGTTGTTTAGAGGTTTATTTTAAAATATGCTGAAGAAAAAGTGACTAGAAAGTGGGAGAAAATTGGCAGGCCTGCTGCTAGATTATTTCATGAGGTCTCGAAATGAAAGATTTGCTTATTCTAATTATAAAAAATTAATTCAAGTCATTTCTTTTGTTTTCACTTTTGAGGCATCTGTTGGCCAGTCTGGCATTTGCACTACACCTGCATGAAAGCATAGGTTGGAACAAAATAGGTTGGCTGTCTAACTAGAACTTTGACTTTTGAATAACAACCAATGTAGCACCTGGAATAGCCATGTCTTTACATCTGGTATTCTAGAAATCTGTATGCGGTTAAAACATACTTTGTCTCTATAATCCATGCAGACATCAACTTATCATATGATGTGAGCTGCTTTTAATAGTTTTGAGCAAAATATTTTCACTTTGGACTTTAACTAGTCTAAAAGATGAAGAAGGATAAATTATGGAAATATTTTACTATTTAAAGATTAAACATTCTAGGATTCTGTGATACTGTAATTCTAAGCTTCTATTTCAAATGCAAGGTTATTTAAACTATGCTCATACAAAATAACATCATCTTAATTTAATAGATCAATACTGCCATCTTCCAATTCTTAAATTAGAGAACTTTTCATTAACTGAATTGGCAAATTTGAGTTTTGAAAGACAGACAAGTTTTGCTTCTGAAACTGTGTGTTAAAGGAAAATAAAGAAATTTATCTGTAGCAGGCTGGAAAACAACTGTCCAGATATGCAACTAATGACACACTGACCTTTCAGTTGTGTTTAATAACAGGTATCACAGCCACACACCAGAATTCAGATATGCCCAGTGAGGTTTCTTGCCATCAGTTTAAAAAATAATGTGATTTATTAAAGCAAGAAGATACAAATTCTTTGGGTTTCAGGTGCCTTTAATGTCTGCAAAGTACATGCAAAAACCCAGGTTATGATCCACTCGATCCAGTCGTGCGTTCAAATCTTACCCAAAGATGTCCCATTAGAGGAAAAGAAAGGTTCAGCCCATTGACTGGTCTCAGATGTCAGAGGTATTCCTTTGATGGTATCTTCCCTGAGATCCTTTACCCCACTGGCTACTTGTACACAGCTGTACCTGTCAGGTGGAGCTTGAGTGACAGCATTTATCAAAGTGTGGCAGGTTGTTGGCTCAGGGTACAAAAATGCAGTTATTTGGTATTGTTGCCACAGAGCGTGGCCATCATGTCCCCACCCTGCATGCAATTCCTCTTAGAGTTAGCAGACTGCTAGTACTAACACCTAAGGTAGTCATGGTACACTGACCATGTTCCATCAGCTTCAAATGATGTGCCTTTACTATAAAAAGGCAGATATAGTCTAGGTTATTTCTATCAATTATTGCAATTATTCCACGGACACCTACCTACACAGAAAAAGAAATGGGAAGAAACAGTGAGATTGTATTTACTCCTTACATTCTGAAGAACACAGATTTAACTCTGAATTGCGAGTGGGGTGAAGGTAATATTGGAAAAAAAGAATGAAATTTTTATACATAAAGCATGACTTTCTGATTTAGTGTGCATGTGTGTTCTCCCAGGGAAATAACAGACAACCCTGACTGTATGTGGTTATTCAGACAGAAAATCAGACTGACACAGTGAGGGAGAAGTTCTTTGACTGATTTGTAAGGATTCTTTGCATATGTAGAACTCTACTTCATAGGGACTCCTGCAAGAAGCAGCTGAGGGAACCAGAGGCTGAGAGATGTTATCCCTCTCCACAACTCCCTAAAAAGAGATTGGAATGAGGTGGGGTAAGTCTCTTCTCCCAGGCAGCAAGAACAAGAGAAAATGGACTCAATTTCTGCCAAGGGAGGTTTAGGTTGAATATCAGTAAAAGTTTCTTCCCAAAAAGGGATGTCAGGCACTGGAACAGGCTGCCTATGAATAGGGTCACCTTCCTTGGAGGGATTTAAAAGTCATATAGTTATGGTATTGAATGATATGGTTTAGTGGTGGTCTTGGGAGTGCTGGGTTAACAGGTGGACTTCATGATCTTAAAGGTCTTTTCTCAACTTTGAAATAAAACTTAGGGTAAATAAACTCTGAGGGGTAAAAAAAAAACCAAACCCAAAAAACCTACAAAAACCCCAAACCAATTGCATGTGTTATTTACCTCTGAAATACAGTACTAAAGGAATTAAAGGAGTTGTGTACAGCAGAGTAAAATCAAGCATCTTCTCAAATCTTAAATGCTTTTCTGTTCAGCAGCTGGTCTTGAGTGGCATCTTAATGTGGTTATGTTGCCTGGGTCATGCCAGGAAAACTGGAGTTCATTGTCCATGCAAGTCTTTGCACTTTATAAATTAAACAAGATGTCTATTGCAGAGGATTGCCTACAAACCCCTGAAAAGATACACTAAAAAAGCTCTTGAAAGATAAAAAAAAAAAAAAAAAGAAAAACAAAAAAACCAGGTCAAGCCATTGTTAAGAATTTGTGCACAATAAGGTTCTGTTTCAAATATTCATGTATCTATCTGGATGATATAGATTTACGAACTAAAAGCTACAACAAAGCAAAAAATATCTTTAAAGCACAGTGCAGAGAGTACAAGTACAGTTTCTGTACTTTGTTCTCTACTTGTTTTACTGGGTATCATCTTTTTTCTCAGTGTCATGTCCTTCTTAACTCCCTGTTACACAGTTTAATTGCACTAATAACAATGAATTAATTTAAAATTAAATTGGATGTCATAGATAGAGCCATAAGAGTTCTTCTGTTAATGCACAGCTAATTTAATGTAGCACTAAAATAGAAAGTTACTGGCTTTTATTCACTGATTAATACTTCACTGCATTTATTAAAAATGAACAAGGATCTCCAGAGAAGCCTAATAACCACAATAGTGATAGGAGGTGATCTGCTGCATGATTGTGTCCTCAGCGCTCTCAAGTCTCCCCTTGGGATGACTTTAGGAATGGACCAGTAAAAGGTCAGCTGGGCAGGTTTAGTCCTTATGTTTCCTAGAGTTTTGGATGAAGATTTTAAGCAAGAATTACTTTGGAAGCACTTGTTCTTCTCAAGAAGAGATGAGCAAGATAACAGGATCATGGGAATATGATCTGAAAGTCTCAGGCAGAAAAGTAAGAAACAAGAAATAGGTGTGTTCAGTGTGAATAAAAACTATTTTACAAGGATAGCTCCTTTTTAAAGAAGCTTGAAGGGAGCTTCCTGTGTGGGATAGAAATTGCACTGTTTGTTCAAGTTTCCTTTTCCATGCAGGTGAAAGCTTGTTTCAGAAAAGGAGTCTCAAAGAGAGTCAATATTACAATATCTGTCTGGTTTTTTTCTCATATTGCATCAACATTATTTTCTAAACGTAGTCAAAATTGAAATTGCTGTGAAATCACCTAATTTCAAAAAGCACACTTCAAGTTTGTAGAACAGTGTATTCTGAAAATAAAAAGTTTTCTTGAAGTTTCTTTGATGGGATCCAGTATCAGTTTGTTTGCATGGATGGATGATAAGAAGACAGATAATCCAAGTTATGAATTAAAATTATCTTGTCTGCTAGAATTCTGTTGATTTTTAATTAACAAGAGTGGCATTGTCATTCTAGAATAATTCCCTTCATAGCCATATTGTGATTAAACAGTTGCCCAAGCAAGGAATTTTAAGAATTTCTGGGGGAAGTTCAGCAATTTCAGCCTGTAACTAAGCTGATCATTTGTTCTTATACCAGATGGGTTGTCAGTATTCTATGTTATTTATAATATACAATAGATGAAATGTGTATGTGCTTGTTGTCTGGTTCATTTATATAGTAATTCTTAAATTGTTAGTTTAAAAATATGAACCAATTATTTTAAAGTTATTAAGAATTGTGCAAACTAATGGGTCTCTACTGGCATTGAACATGCTTAAATTCTCAATATATTTGACCCCTTATCAGGATAAGTCCAAGTAAGTTATTTGATGCCTTTCCTTTACGTCATGATCTGTCCAAATTCTGGTATGCACTGACTCTACTAATTAAGACTGTAGAAGAAGAAATTTCCAGAAACCTGATTTGAGCTGGCTACTTAAATTATTTTTATCTACATTTTCCTTTTTCTACTTTTAACCCTGGCTTATAAGTGTTTTCTGCAAGTTACAATTTTTACACTTCAGAAATGGCAGCTAGTTACAGAGTTAATCCAGAAATAGTAGCTATCTCCCCTGATAACTGGGAAACATGATGGAAACATGATCCTTGAAAGTTATGCATGTCTCACTTTATAGTATCAATGTTTTCCCTAAAAAAACCTTTTCCTTCTTGCTTTTATGTAATATTAACTTGGGTGATGCTTCTATTCTCTTTACAGTATATTCACTTCTGAATTCAACAGGAGCCAAGAGCTTCAAAGGAAAAAAAATATATCTTGCAGCATCGATATCTTTAATATCATAATGGAGTTGGCTTGTTTAAAAATAGTTACTTAAATATAGGTCAATTTTATATGTATATATATGTACTGCCAACTTTGCAGGTGTCAAAAATTCATTACTTGGTGGATATCCATCCTCATACATATATTTGTACTTGTACCAGCTCTGAAGCTCACCCATTGCTTTATAACTGGCTGGCTGTTCTCTGTGTATCACAAGCTCATTCTCCTCTTGAATTTCAGCCTACATGAGATTTCTTGGTTTCTTGCTGTTTCTTGATTGTTTTAGTTGATGGTGATAGTAATATTTATTTGTTTTGTTTTTTAATGATGTTCTTACAACAGAAGCAGATCTGCTTGATGAAGGAAGCTGACCTGGAAGACAACTAGCTCCTAAAACTATGCTCTGCATGCCTGATGAGAAATTGTAGCATTTAGTGAGAAGGCTGTAAACCCCTGCTGAGGTTACTTACAGAATCCTTATCAGCTAGTACTGCTGAAATGCTTAATTTCATTCCTCCTTTCTGTTATGTACATCCAGTCACATGACTCTTCCCATAAAATTAAGCTTTTTGCAGTGCAAGCATGTTCTTGTGTGCCTACACTCAAATTTGTAATAAACCTGGGATCTTTATCTTATGATTCTTGCTGTAAGCATGGCAAGCTGCCTTGGCAGAAGGTCAGAAATTCATTAGTGACACAAAAACATAGAGGTAGCTGATAACAAATCAAAGGAAATGGACTATTTCTCTATTTTTAAACTTTATAGCTATGTAAACTTTCCCTCTTATATCCTAGAAAATGACATTCTGTATTCATTGATTACTGCCCTCTGTTTTCAGAGGTTATGACAAAGCTGTAAAATGCCTTGTCTTTTAGGAGCACTTGCAATACAGCTGCTCTTTTTCTCACTCTGGGTTTTCTATTTTGTGTGCAACTACAAGTAATGCAATTGAGATGCCTCAAACTATTTTGGGCAAGCAACCAAAGGAATTATCTGTACACTGAATGGCTGCGATGACTCCAAGGTAAAAAAAAAATGGTTGGGAAAAGCGGCAAAATTCATTAATTTCCTCTTAAAATATTTGCTATTCGCTCTGGAGTTGTAAGACAGAGTGGGAAGAAATACCTTCCCTGAAGTTCATTCTGCTCAAGCTGAGATCTCTTTTGACAGTTTCATCCTTCTAAAGCCTTACTGCTAAAAATACTTTTGGAGAAAGAGAGAAAAAAACCCAAAAAACCCAACACATTGTTTTCCATGATCCATCACATACTCTTGAGTTTTAAATGTTGTTTTATCCTGCAGAAGTTATCTATAAGCTCTCACAAATGAAAACAGGATTTTTTGTAGTATTTATCTTCTGTGCAGTAGCATTGTTTAATGACAAAATTTATATAACGGTGAATAATACCTCAGGTAAAAGTTTCATGACTTTCATTCCTCTTCAGATTCTACCTTGCTGAACTTAGAAAACCAAGTTTGCAGTGCCTTGCAACTACAAATTCATTGCATTATAAAAACTATGCATTAGTTAGAAATATATTTGTACTTACCTTTGTAAATGCAGTAATACGCATTTAACCTCTGTATGTAGCAGGTAACCCCTTTCCCATTTCCTTTCCTTTCCTTTCCTTTCCTTTCCTTTCCTTTCCTTTCCTTTCCTTTCCTTTCCTTTCCTTTCCTTTCCTTTCCTTTCCTTTCCTTCCCTTCCCTTCCCTTCCCTTCCGTTTCCTTCCCTTCCCTTCCGTTTCCTTTCCTTTCCGCCTTGCCTTGCCTTGTCATGCCTTCCCTTCCCTTTATATTATGCTACAATAATTCATAGAATAAGTTAACAAAAATGCTACATGAAAATGTAATCTAAGGCTAACAGTTCAGGTAGACCTTCTCATAACTTTTCTTAGCACAATATATAGGCTTTCTAATAGAGAGCCACAGCTATTTTTTCCCTTAATTTTTAAGTGAAATATTCCTTTGTCATGTCACCCTGCTATTACTAGAGAAAAATCCTTTTCTTATCCACCTAACTATTCCTGTCTCATGTGAGTGTTCACAATCTGGCAAGATCTTTCTGAGAACACCCCTACAATCTGTTTTCACTCATAAACTATATTTCTTTAGAAACACAAAGAGAGCAAACCCCAGTGTTATAATAAATTAGAAACTATTTTCTTTTTATAGTAGTGGTCATTGGTATTAATCATACCAAATTTGTTTTTTCATCTTTTGGTTCCTTTTCATTTTATGTTAACGGAGAAACGAGATGTAAGAGCAGATGTCAGTGTGCAACACCCTGCCTTTAGAGCAGATTGCTTCTTTCATTATCACCATTTGCAGGCTATTGTGTGAAGATCTTTACTCTGAAATTTCCTTAGCAACCCTTCAAAGTATATTTTATGAGGGATATTGGTGGGTGGAAATGTTATTAAATAAATCTTGATACTTTTTACTTTACGCTTTATCTGTATGACATTTTATTAAAATAACCATGAGGTAAGATTAGGTCCTTTTCCCATATAGTCAAAAAAGAAAAAAAGACAGCAGAGCTTATGCTTAGGTTCTGTTTGCACTTGAACAACTATTGCACATTTCCCTCACTGTCTTCTGTTTCCACCTCAAATACAGATTTTGCAAAAAAAACACAAATTAAATTCTTTATATTACTGAGTTTAATGTGCAATTTTAGATATCTTTAATCATGCTAATGATAAGTACCTGTTACCAAATACTGTTCCTTAATTAATTGTGATATGATTCCTTTGGAAAACCTCAGGTGTAGCATAGACTGGAAGTTTCTCAAACTTAATTCAAACCTCCTAGCTGGGGCTGTCCTGCTGCAGCATGTAGATTACATGTATATTTGACAAAAAGAGTAATGTGTTTCGAAATTTCTTATGAAAATATCCATAATGGCATAAGAAGGAGACACAAGTGTCCATGCTCAAAGTAAGTAGCTCCATCTGTTTACTTTCCAGGAGAGTTCTAAAAAAATGTCTAAGAAAGAGACCAAACACTCTTGGAAGGCAACATATCTTTTCCCTCTGTTTTTTCTTATGAGGTATTGCTTGTCATAGTTGAAACTAAAAATTAATTTTCTAAAAACCTTATTTGGTTCTAGCAATAAAACAATCTTTATATATTCTCAGGAATATATAGACAAATATTCAATTTGAACAGAAAAAAAAGAAATCTTTTAATAAAACTGTTTAATAGAAACAAATGCATAAACAAAACAGGTTTTGGTGTTATAAGGCAGTTAAGTGGATCATATTTGTACTCCCATTTGTGCTCCCTGATTCTTTACAAAGTATCAGGAATAATTAAAATAGGTAAATCTCACCATTCATAGAGAGGCCCAGGACTCTTGCAGGAAGGCAACCAAGAGAGAAATTTAGACCTGTTTGCTTTTGTTGTGCTTTCTATCCCCATTTCTGGACTGAGTTTTTGTGGTACAGTACATTTAACTTCTTGTATCTCAGATTACACATCATTAGAAAATGTTGTAACGGTTACTATTATGAGTCAACCTGAATTTTCTGTTTTCAATGAATGTTTTCATTTATCATTTTGGCCAAAGAGATTTTATCAATGGCTGATGAAAATTTTAGTGCATTTTTAAAATTCTAATTAACTTAGCTTTTCAGCATATTTTTAAATGAGTTCCAACAGAAGTGTAACTCAAATATCGTCAGGGTCAACATCAGGTCTTGAAATTAAGGTGATATAAAAATACATTTTTGTTGCATTCCATTTATTAGCTAAGAGATTACCTCTTAATGTCAAGGTTGATTAATATTCTGTTTACTTTTATGGTTCTTTATTCTAAGATCCTACACATGAAAAACTTTCAATTGAGTTGAATCTGGGTTTTCGTGTGTATCTTAGTGCTTTATGCAAAAACAGAGAATGATTGTTCTTGAACTGTTTGTAAGTTGACTGAACTCTGTATTCACCAAAGACAAAAATTCAGTGACTGAGGTCTCTGAGTGTCTTCCAGATAAGCTTAATGTGGTTGCTCAGCCTGTGTCACTGGTGCTAAGGCTTCTTACATCTGTGTCTTTTTTCATATCTTTCTTATTTTACATCATTCTCTTTAATCTTTTTATCTGTCTTAGAAAATTCCACCCACTAGGTTCCAAAGCTCCTTAAATCCTTTTCTTTCACTACTAATCATATTTCATCCTGTATTTATATTACATATGGCAATCATAATGGATCACATAATAATAATGCTACACACTTCATCATCTTTTTTTTTGTTTTTTTTTTTTTAATAAACAAGCATCTGTGTTTTTTTTCTCTCTAAAAAGCTTTATCCCAAATGTCTGTATGGCTATTCTGTTATTAGGCTCCAGATACCCCCTCTTTTCAGCCCATTCATTGTCCTCCTGTACTCAGTACTGGTGAGGCCACACCTTGAGTATTGTGTCCAGTTTAAGTTGGATGCCCAGTTGGATGTCCAGTAAAGTTGGATGTGTTTAAGGGTCATTTAAATGTAGTGTTGGGGAATATGGTTCAGGGGAGAACTTTGTAGAGTAGGGATGATTGTTAGGCTCAATGATTCCAAGCATCTTTTCCAATCTGAAAGATTCTATGATTCAATGATTTGTGTTTATCTGTATTACTAGTGTTAGTATTTTAGGATGAAGCCTTTTTTTTTTTTTAATTGCTGGCATAGCAGTCTTGTGCCTTGTATTTAAAGATTTTAGGTGCTGTGGTCACATGTAAAAATATTAATGAGCAATTATTGTTGTATCTATTATCTTTTGATCTATTTGGGAGAATAACCTCTTCCTCTTCTAGATCATATTTAATTGCAGATCTCCAGACATTTACGGGAAAGGTTATATTATTATCCCAATTTCACACATGAGGGAGCCTCAGTAAGGGCAAGGGAACATACTGGGAGAAAACTACAACTCACCCTAACCTGTGCTGACACTGCCTGATATTTTCAAGTGCCTGTGGGCTTCTCTGCTGTCAAAACACAAGTGTATTTTTTTAAAAAAGTGTAGCAGGACCCATCTGCTTAAGAGGATTTTCCCTTTTGCCACTAGTGGCAACAGGATTAATTTTTCATTATTTTCATCTTGACAAGTAAATGTCACTGTGTATGGCAGAACCACTTCTGCAAAGAGGATAGCATCTGCTTTTCCTGATCTGCCGAGGTATAAAGAGTATGTGAGTCACATTTGGTAATTCAATCAGAAGAACCTGCATGCTCATCTGAGGACAGAATTTAGACTCTATTTCTTTCCAACATATAGTCATTTCAAGGACATACGTGTTAAGCCTTTCCATGAACAAGTGGGAAAAAAACCCCAAAACCAACAAAACCCAAAAAAACCCCAAACCCCAGAAACACAATGGCAGCACAAGTACAAACTTTGGTATTGTACAAGTCCAGTAAAAAATTCTGCAACACATGAAGACTATAAATGCAACTAAGCTCTGAGGATGAGCTATTCATCTGGAAGGCAAGATCCTAGAATCATAGACTGGCTTACTTTGGAAGGGACCTTAGAGATCATTTGCTGTAACCCACCTGCCAAGGGCAGGGGTGCCTCTCAACTGGACAAGGTTGCTCAAAGCCTAAATTGGACTTTCCAATATATTGTGCAATGCAACTGGTAGGACTGTTGCACAACTGCAAACCTCAGCAACTTTATTTTAGTCACATTTCTCAAGCAGTAACAAAGGCCCTAATGCAATCATGTTGGTGAGAAAATGCTAAAATGTATCTTAAGGCCAGAAGCTAAGGCTCAAGGTGATTTATGTTTCCGTAAGGACTCAGTGTTCTTACAGAGCAAAATAGCATTATTGTAAATACTCCCATGGTACAGATGGAAATAATTTTACTTTCTTGACTTTACCTGAAACTAATGAAACCAGGAGCCTGTCTCATGTCACTGAAGCCCAAGCAAGCCTCCATTCTTTCCTTTTATTAGGTGGAAAAGAAAGTTTCACTGAAGTAAAAGTAAACTTGTTATGAATCAAACTCTATGAAAGAAGAAGATAGGTAATAAAAACAGACATTGAAAATATAGTTGCAAACCAGAAATTTTTATTTTTTTGTTTGTTTGGGTTTTTTTCCAAAACTGTTTTCTTAGTGACATTTCTCTACCCTTCTGAACCATGTCTCATGATACAAAGCCATATGCCTGAGCTAAGAGTATGAAGATGTTCAGGAAAATTTACAGAACAAGAGAAAGGCTATAGTTTTTCTCATTAAAGTTTCTTAATAAAAATGAAATTACATCATATTAAAAAAACAATCTGTTCCTATGATAAAAAAAAAAAAAGGTGATACATTTTTAGAAAAGAATGATCTGAGGAATATGAATACTTTTGCAATACTTTTACAGGTTAATTTTGGATAGAACTAGTGAAATCATTAAGAAAGCTGCAAGCAGTTTATGGGGGCAAACAGCATATGATATCTAGTGGGTCTCCTCCTTCAACTAATCATAGAATGATAGAATGGTTTGGGTAGGAAGGAGCCTTAAAAAACATCTAGTTCCAAACCTCTTGCCATGGGAAGAGACACCTCCCATTAGACCAGGTTTCTTCAAGTCCCATCCAACTTGAGCTTGAACACGTCCAGGGATGCAGCAGCCACAACTGTGTCAGTGTCTCACCAACCTCACAGTGAAGAATGTCTTTCTAATGTCTAATCTAAATCTACCTTCTTCCAGTTTAAACTTATTTCCCCTTGTTCTATCATAGAATAATAGAATAGAACTTTAAGGTTGTAAAAGATCCTTGGGATCATCAAGTCCAACAACCATTATCCCTACTCTAAAAAGTTCTCCCCTAAACTTATCCCCCAACACCACATCTAAACAACATCCAGGGATGGTGACTCAACCACTCTCCTGGGCAGTCTATTTCAGTGTTTCTCCACTCTTTTGTGAATTTTTTTTCCTAAGGTCCAGTCTAGACCTACCTAGTTGCTGCCTGAAGCCACCCCTCTTGTTCTGTTCGTAATTACCTGAAAGAAGAGACCAGCACCAACCTCTACATTGTCATTTCAGATACTTAAAGCAATGAGGTCTCCCCTCAGCCTACTCTTCCTCAAACAAAACAGTCCCAGCTCTGATCACACACATACATCTGATAAAGTCAATAGATAGAAAGGAGCACTTTTAGACCACAGATCATTTTATGCAAAAAGGGATGTTTAAATTAGGCTAAACAAATTGTGCCTGTAAAAGACATCCAGACAATCATCTCAGATGTCAGTGTCTGTATTATACATGTCTGACATTAGGTGAGATGAACACATTTTTTAAAAAAAGTTACAGAGAATATAAGATACCAACCCAGGACTGTACAATCCTTCCACCGCAGCAGATGAAATTCTTTTTCCCTTTAAAAGTGCCCTTTAATATCTTTAATTAAATTGTAAATAATTTCTATATTTTTCCTTTGCTTGACTAGACCCAGCCAAGCTGAATAAAGTCTGCATATGTCCATACGTGTTTCCAAGTTCCTGGAGTGATGACCTCTTTAGTAATGGATGAAGCTTTCTGGTTGCATTACACTTCACTCTTATGCTAATGTCAGCCACCATCACCACATACTGTGGCTGGGACAAAGAATGTTGACCCTTTTTCATTGTGCTGCGTCCTTGCAAAGTCCAGCTCTTCACTATTTTGCTTCTGTTTTTCACATTTTTTTCAGAGCACAATTTGATTAATCATCTATTGTGTCTTCTAACAGCATTAACTTACGTTTTTATCAAATTATATTCAATTTCATATTTATTTCAAATTATTTTAGCTCACATAATTAAGTAGCTTTATAGCACTATGAATACTTAATTACAGATAAAGATAAAGAAGGATGGAGAAAAAAGGCAAGGCAAGAAATTTAACATAATAGGATAATAAATAATGTAATAATAAGTAACCTTTATAACAGTTCACTGATTTACTCTCATTCACAGTATAAATTTGTTAATTCTTTAAAAAATGTCCTATATTTCTAGGCTACAAGTGGGTTAATATTGAGAAGCCCATCTATTTAAAGGAAATACAGGGGACAGTAAGTTCTGATGAGGTGATGTGTCTCTTTGGAATATATATTAGTAATCAGATGGAAGTTTCCTTTCTCCAGGTCATTTCTATAAGCACTTTTACTGCTTTCTTTCAGAAAGAACTAGTTTGAAGTCTGTGAGCTGATTTTTTAATAAACTTTAAAATGAATATAAAACAGGACAAAATCTTTTGCCTTTTTTTAACCATAAATTCAGCATGCATGACATGGCTTACTCAGGTGCTATTTACACACATACTTTAAATATATGTTAGCATTCTAACGTGTTATTCAGTAATGATAAAGTTATTGAACTGAGGCTGCTTTTAAGCCCAGATAAGGATCTCTTTATGTTCTGAATTCTAGTGTTGTTCTGCTAAGATTCTATATGAAAACTTCAAAAGAAAATGTTAAGATTTTCTTTAAAAACAAAGGTCACATTATGCCTTTGACCCAGGTTCCTCTTGTCCCCAGGAATGTCACTGAATCACAGCATCAAGGTATAGCTGAAGAAGAAAGGGCCTCCTGGAAGTCAACTGCTCCAAGTCCTTTGCTTGAGCAGGGACACCTAGAAACAGGTACCCTGGACCATGTCCAGACAGCTTTTGAATATCTCCAAGGATGGAGACTCTACAACCTCCTTGAGAAAACTGTCAGTGCTCAGTCAACTTCACAGTTAAAAGGTGTTTCTCAAAATTGATACAGATCCTCCTGGGTCACAGTTTGTACCCACTGCCTCTGGTCCTGTCATCAGGCACAACTGAGAAGAGCCTAGTTCCACCTTCTTTCCACCATCACTTCATTTTTTAAATGAGATTCCCACTGAACCTTCTGTCTTGTTTAGGGATTCCACCCAGAATGGAAATAGTACTTTGAGCCTCTCTACTTTAAGACCTAGTCCAAGGTTCAAACTCCTCTTTCTGGTCTAGACCGAAGATCTGAAATAAAATTTAAACTAAACTTAAATTAAAATTTTCATAAATCATGTTTCAACATTTTTTCTTATTTCCACTAATGTGTGTTTCATGGCTAGAATCTCAAAATCTTCATAAAAACAGAAGACAATTGTTAATATCCATAAGAACTACATTTTGTGATGGATTAGTAGAAAATGACATTTCTCACTCCTGTCTCCCTAAGTTAAATAAAAGCCTCTGATTATATGCAGATGGGATTACAGGAGTAAAATTAAAAAGGAAAGGGAGAGTCATTCCTCATATCATTCCTAAGAAAAAAAATAAGTGGTAGAATTACTGCAGTAGAATAACATGTTAATTATTATTTTCAATTATTTGTGAATGATTCTCACACAGTCTTAGAGATATAAGGTTTAAAAAAAAATCAAACTGAGAAAGCTATAAGCAGGCACAAATATCTGGAAATTAACAAAAAAGTTAGTCTAGCACTACTTTTGAGAGTTGTTTACACTGTTTTTGTAAACCCTGTTGTACCTGAAGTGCTTGGTAACAACTGACAGCAAATAACATTTTTCTTAAGAACGTAGCCTCAGAGGCTGAAGCCATGCACTTGTTTAAATCTATGGAAAAAAAAATCTTCAGTACAGCAAGATCAGGAGTCAGCCTTTATGTTTTAAATATATCTATCCTGATTAAGTGCTAAAGGGTAGATGGAGTGCTAGCAGGAGGCCTGATCACACAGTCATAAATATTTAGGTGGTCCATTCTACTTCCCATCAAAGGAGACAAAAATGACACGAAAGGACAAAACTAGACAGTAATGAAAGTCCAACTGTTTCTAAAGTACAAGAGGGTAACATGAATTTATTTTTTCCTAAGGAACCAGAGAGTATAGCTTAGAAATATATGTAAAAATTCATAACAACTGAGTGAAACAAATATTTCAAAGATTATTTTTCTCATATGTTTCTAATAGTGATAGATGATAAATTCTGGCACCATTAACAAAAATTTACAAGCTTATATACAATACTAGTTGTGAATGTATGAATGATTTCTATATTTACTTTAGAAATAAACCAGCACTGTTTTGTGACCAGCAAATATTAATTTTGCTATCACGAGAAAAGAAGCACATTTGCAATACAATACTATTTCAATTCAAGTTTCAGAGCATGGTAAAAATAGAAATATGAAAAGAAATGTTAAAAATGTGGCATCAAATTAGAATTCTTGCAATGTGTAGAAAAGAATAATTTACCTTTTTATTTGAAAATATAATTTTCACTTGCTAAGGAAAAAAAGATAATTGGAAACTGAATTTCCCCTGATATGAACATGTGCAAAACTGAGCTGCACTCAACATTTCCTTGATACATAAATTTTTGGTTTTCTTAATTACCATGATACACTAGTTTTTATTTTGACTGATTGTCATAATTTGGGTTAAAATATGAAATTCAGTTAACATATGTTAATCTACCAGTGTCTCTTTTGGGAGTTTCATTTACATGATTTAAAGATGCACATATGGAAAAGTACTGATCGTCTGTTTGAATCTGATTATAGACAAAGGATCAAAGAAGCACAGAATGATAGAATGTTTTGGATTCACTTCAGCTTTTTTGATTCACTTTTCTTAAGCTCACCTTGTTCCAGCTCTCCTGCATGTGCAGGGATGCCTCCCCCTAGACCAGCTTGCTCCAAGCCCCATCTATCCTGACTTTGAATACTTCTTTGCACAGGACACCCACAGCTTCTCTGGTATACTTGCTGCAGAGTCTCACCATCCTCATACTAAAGAATTTCTTCCTAATGTCCAACCTAAATCTCCCCAGTTTCAGTTTAAAGAATTTGGCCCTTTTAATATCACTACATTTCCTTATAAAAAGTCCCTCTTCAGTTTTTCTTTGCTCCTTCAGGTACTGGAACATCATCTAAGCCTTATCCAGACTGAACCACCCCAATTGTCACAGTTTGTCCTTATAGCAGAGGTGCTCCAGCCCACTGATCACATTTGTGGAGTTCTCTGGACTCACTACAAGAGATCCATGTCCTTCCTGTGCTGGGAACTTCAGAGCTGGACACAGTACTCCAAGTGGAGTCTCAAATGAGCAGAGTAGAGGGGAGAATCATATCGCTTGTCCTGATGGTCACAGTAATTTTGATGCAGCTCAGAACACACTTGGCTTTCTGGGCTCCAAGAGAACATTGCTGGCTCGTGTTGGGCTTCTCATCAGCCAGTATCCCAAAATCCTTATCTGCAGAGCTGTTCTCAATCCATTCTCTTTCTATCCTGAATCTGTGCTTGAGATTGCCCTGTAAAAGATGCAGGACCTTGCACTTGGCAAGGATGATTAATGAAAACTTAACATAGTAATCAATGTTTCCCCACATACGTTTGCTTTGCTTCCTCATATTGAGATAATTGATATAAAAACTCCACCCAATATAACATTGCAGTAACTGTCCAGTCATGACAGTCCCTTCACAATTATTTGTGTGACTTTCCTCATTTGGGTCTATAATTTGTTTTGTAATTTAGTAGCCATTTTTTTCTCACAACAAGCATTTTCTCCAGGTTTGATTCCAGCTTTTGACAAAATTTTATATCTTCTGAACAAACTAGTCTGGGAATTCTGGACTGCTTAATTGTATTGAGCAAAGAATTTTATTGTGTTCATACAGCTAGATTGTGATTGTAGCATGGAGAGAAACTTGTATGTTTGCTGGTTTCCATTTAAATTGATCTTAAGCGTGTTTCATGGTTGAATATTTGAACTTCTTAAATGAAGCATTTTCTAAATCTCCTCAATGAAATAACCAAAAAATTGAAACAAATAATTTTTTACAATATTCTACCATTATCACGTTTGTTTTGCTTGGATTTCTTAAAATTACTTTCCTTTGAGTTAAAAGAATTGCAAATGATTTTGTCTTTTGGCTTCTTGATGGCATAAAGCTTTACATTTTATTGTGTCTGCCTCTGAGAAGGTTGTTTTCCAGGGTAAAAGGACCTTTGCTGTGTGATTTAAATTATTATTTGGTTTGAAATGGGTAAGGTCCTTGCCTCTGCACAGAATCTAATTTTAAGTAGCATTCAGTTCATACTTAAATTTTACTGTGTGTGAATAGTGTCACATTATCTCCACTTCACAGCTGAAGTGCTGCATACTGTCCTTGTGGCAGGTCATCCAGCCAGTCTGGGGAGTGGGGAGAAGGGATGTAGAGGGAATATGGCATAGCTTTCATTCAACACTGGCAAAGACAACAAAAAAGAAAGCAGAGAAGGAGTTGATATAACTAGAATTCTTTCTTTGAGACCAAAAAAACCTTGATTGATTGCATTTGTAAGTATGGATATAATCTATATGAGCCAGTGTCATTATCTAAGCATTTCTTAGTCTTTATATCCACTTGTTCGTATATAAGTGAAACTCATAAGAAATAATCCAGGGTATAAGAATTATTTATTATATGTATTTAGTAGTGTCTACCACAATTATCCTCACCTTTTTTTTAAGAACAGATGCTCTTTTAATAACAAGTAGGGAGAAAATTTCTTCTTCAGAAGGAAAAACTTACTGACTCACTGTATATTTAAATCAGCTTTTATAATATTTGTCTTTGAGAGAATAAAAATTGGAAACAAAAGCTTTTACTTGATAGCTAGAACTTGTATTTAACTTTTCAGTATCATGTCTCTGCTCTGATGTCAGTATTATACAAGTCATACAGAGTTAATACTGTGGTTCAGAAGAGAAGTCTGTAAAATATCTTGACATCATCCTTAATGGCTGGGTATATTTCATTCTTTTACACTAATGTATATCTATATATAAGAGAGGATAAAATGTCTGGTGGATGATTTGTACAGCTGGCATTCAAAAAGATTTTCAGGGTACTTTAATGATACTGAGACTTCATTCACTCTATTTTTTTGATGTGAAAACTGAGAAATCAGTTTTGCTCTAAATATCTGAACAAAGTACAGAATATATTTGTGATTTTGTGCAGCTGACACATATGCAGACATTTAAACATGTTTTGTAATATTTACATGTAATATTCAAGTCTGTTTATAAAACTGCTGAGCTTTCTGAGCATCTCTGCCTTGATATTTCTCTGAATTAGCACAGAACTCCCAAGGTCTTGACAACAACTTCCTAGTTGAAGGTACCTGATTTCTCATCTGAAGTCCCAGTAGATTTGTTGTATTTGTTTCTAGGTGTTGCTTCAACAACTGGAGTGCAGAAAGCTCCCACCCCTTATTTCTGTCTGACAAAGTGCTTGGTATATCTTTATGCAGTTACATTGGAAAAAAATGCAATGAATTCGGAGTTCAAGGGAAATTTTTTTTTTTTTTTTAATTGCATTGGCATACAGCTTCAGATGCAAGATGTGGGCTGACTGAAGCCTTAAGCAACTGCATGAAGGGGCTTAAGAACTACAACAGTGTTGTATGGGGATCATGCTCATGAGCACCATGCATGCCACAAACAGGCTAAGAGCATCAATTGCTCTAGAAATTCACAACAAGTTTTACTTGCCAAAGAAAAAAAACCCAAACCAACCAAACAAAAAAACTCCAACAAAAAATAGCAAAAAACCCCCACAAACCTCCAAACTAAACCAAAAGAAAACCCTAGCACATTTGGAAGCAATAGTTTGGAATGACTGGGCTTTTTCTGATCTGTATTAGTATTAAGATATTCAGCTAAAATGAAAAAAAGAGCAAATTCTGCCAAACTAATTTGAAATTCAACCAAAGGAGTGTTTGTTACATGTGGTTATTGGTCAGATTAATAAATTCCAATTGATTAATTCTTAATATGTATTTCTATTTAGGTTTTTTGGTACATTTAAAGGGATTTTTGGTACAATCAGTTGTTAAAATTAAGTCTATTAGGTGCAGTCACAAAAATTAGTTGGTAATGTCTCTTTAGATTTATTAAAAGACTTGGAGAGTAGCTAAAAGTATGCAAACATTGAATTGTAGACATTGAAAATGTGATAGTATCCAAAAATAGAAAAATCAAAATACTCAACCTCTGCTTGCCATCCAATGTGGATTGGGAATTTTTGTTTATTTATAGATATCAGTTATAAGATGGGGCAGAAATTGCTGTAAGCAATTTACATTGTTACATAGATTCATCCCTTCTGAACTGCAGTGACTAAATTTTTGGTGTCAAGAAACTATTAAAAAACTCTCATTATCCAGATGATGTAAAATAGAAGACTTAGAAGACCCTATTCAGGTGAAAATTTCCTACTTAGTCCCAGTTTATTTTACTTCAGAATCCTTCATAATCCAATACCTAAACATTCATATTAGGCACCTTTCCATACTGTATTTATTTAGTAAAGGTGTCTATCAGTTTACCTCATTAATCTTGTGAGATTTTTTGTAATATTTTAAAAATATGAATGAAGTTGTCTAAAATTCAAAAGACTGAGGGGAAAATAAAGAAGAAAACAAGGGGTCCAATATTTGTATCTTTTCCTGTGGCAACAGTTAGAAATTTTATTCTCTCAAAACTAAACCTTTGTCAATACATTAAAAATAAGAATGCAAGTCCTTGTACAGCAATGACTTTTCTTGTTATCTTTTATGTTAGTATTTGTTTTGAGATAAATTAGTGCAATTATGTTACTCACACAGTAATGAAGACTTTGTTTTTTTCTCATTTGAACCAAAGAAAACAGCCTCAAAAGTAAATCTACTTTTAGGCAATAGAATTTAATGTACAAAAGCTGAATAAATAACCTTGAACTGAGACTGTCAAGTTTCTAACTGACTGTAAAATACATTCCCTACCTGTTAACCCTAAGCCCTGTGAATGCATATTTGACCAGTTTTAATTCAATAAATTAACATAGCGATGCCAATTCAGTATATTTTTTGAAATAATCTTTTATGTTGCCAATTAGCATTTCCAAGGAGAAACTTAATTTTCCAGAAATAGAAGGTTTTTTATTAGCATACATTTTCTTGGTTTTAGGTTGTGTCTTGTTAGTCCAGTCTCCCATATTTCTTTACCACCTTAAGGTAATGGGAAGAACCTATAATTAGAAGGAAAAAGCCTTAAAATATGCATGGATGATATTTATCAGTAGTTCATCAGGAATATTGCAGAAGCCTTTTAATGGATCCAGAACACTCTTTTAAGAGGTTTCAGGAGAAAGACAATTAACTGTTAATTTACTACTGGGCTATCTTGAAGTCATTTCAATCTTGCTGTGCAGGAAAAATTAATTTTATTTGTGTCAGCGTGTTTCCAAATGAAATTACTGTTCAATCAAACATGCATGGAATTGTCATTTATAAACTGAACATATTGCAGCTCTGAAAACTATAAGACAATGTGTAAGGCCAATACAGTCTGCTGAAGGTGTGTTCTCTGTGAAGCAAGTAACAGTCCAATTCTTTGTGAATACATATAGATAAATAGAGATTCTGGTCATCCAGTGCACATGACAGTCTTAGGTCTGAAAACTGGTAGTTGTGTCTGTCTAGCATCACTCAGTACAGTGGTTTCTGACAGTCCACTGAGCCAGAAAGTCTTAGCTATACCACTCTTTATATGCCTTTTTGTTGTACTGTGGTGATGTTGAATTAAAGGGGAGTAAAGAAATTTGCCAGAAAATAAACCCCCTTGCAACCTAGCTGACCCTCAGATATTAGAGGAGATAGGGGTGGCTGGGTTTAGATTCTGAGTGTTAGCCAATTTATCTGTAGTAGCCTGGAAAGCAAGGGTGCAGGTACACTGCTAAGGACACACTGCCCATCCAGTCATATTCAATAGGAACTATTATGGCTGCAACAGTGCTCAGCCTGTTTCTTACCACCAGATTAATAAATAGTGTGATTTATTAAAGCGACAATCCACAAGTTCTTTGGATTGCAGGTGATAAATTTGATGTCAGCAAAACACATTTAAAACACCCAGGTTTTGAGTACTTTATGGAGATCTCCTGGGGTGGGTTAACCTGGCCAAAACACATATTATTCTTGAGGGAGCACTCAGGCTAAAATCATGTGGGAGAGCATAGATATTTATGCTATGAAAGAGCCTCCACAGAAATTCATATGATTCCCAGGGAGACCCTTGATCCAGTCATATGTTCAAATCTTACCCAAAGGTGTCCCAGTGGGGGAGAAGAGAGGTTCATCCTATGGTCTCACAGGTCAGGGGTGTCCCTGAGATGGTTCTTCCCTGGCATCCTTTCCCCCATTGTCTATTTGTATATTATTTTACCTGACAGGTGGAGCTTGAGTGACTCTTTTCAAGAACATCCTTATTACAACTGATGCCAAGCTCTCTTGCTTCACATTTTAAAGGCACAGGCACAGGCTAGAGAACATTTAGAGTGATGTTTTGGTGAGGGGTGGTTGCACATTGAAGGTGGGTAGCTTTAGGGATGAAGGTGGAATTTTGGGTTTTTTTTTGTTTGGTTGTTTTGTTGTTGTTGTTGTTGCTTTATTATTATTATTATTATGAGATTATAATGCCCCAGGGTATCAAAAGTGCAGTTATTTGGTACTGTTGCTACAGAGCATGGCTGCGACATCTCTATTACATTCCAACCTCCATGAAATTTCTCTGACAGTTTACACACTGAATACTCCTGATAATGCCAGCATCTAATGTAGTCATGACACACTGGTCACATCCTTTACTTAAAAAAATACAAATATTTCTAGAAATCATTGCCACTATTCCACTGGTGATAATGGTTTTCTTGTGTTATTAATGTCTGCACCAAAGACAAACATCTTGCGCCTTGTACAGGTAATGATTTTATTTCTTTTTTCCACTACTTCAGTTCTGAGACAAGACTACACTGCTTGCAGTGTTTCAGATGCCACTTTGATGCCTCTGAGTCTCATTCCCAGGAAAGATTACATTAGAATTGTGAAAGTTAATGACTGGAACTGATCGTTAAGGGTTTCTTTTTCAAGGTTGAGCTGTTTGTCAAACATACCTTGTTGTTCAACTTTTTCTTAAGCCTCCTATTCAAGGCACAATGGCAACCACTTTTTAGATACTTCTTAAACAAGTTCCAAATACAGGTGGAATTACATAAATTAGTAAGGACAGACAGTAAGGACACAGATCTACACCATGTGTATTATTTTCCTAACTTGTATATCAAGGTTCTGAAGAAATACTACTAAAGTATTATCTGTATTTAGTTCCATGCTCTTGCAAGAAATGATGTCAATTAATTTTATAAGCATGCAAAACTTCACAGTACATTTCATACAGAGTACATTTCTCCTTGCTACTCTCCATCCCCACCACCTGCTGTATAATTTAAAAATTCAAAGAATAAAACTCTGCACTGATTTTTATTGTTCTTCTTAAGTCATCCAGAAGAAATGTCTTATAATAAAATGTATTAAAATTATGAAATTCACCTAGTCTCTTCAGATATGTTATTTCATCTGTGCAATTTTTTCTCCTTGGTTAATTTTTGGGGCAGTGCAATTGTAGCAGTAAAAGTTCCATGAGATAAAGCAATTGTTTGTTTTCCCCAAACGGACATTTCCTTTTTATTATTATTACATAAAATTACTTACAGACCAAAAGCATTAAAGTGAAAAGAGCACACTTTATGATACAGAATCTGTAGTAAAAAGGAGGAAGGAGCAAGAAAACCTTATTTGAAAAAAACTAATTAAATTAAAAAGAAATCATAACAAATTAATTGAAGCAGAATGAAAAAAAATATAGGCAGATTATGTGAAAATTGACATGTTCACTTATTCACTTTTCTTCAAATCACTGAAAAATACAATGAACTTCCTGAAATGAAGAAACTCAATGTGTTAAACAATAAAGACACTGAGATGCAATGCAGACACCCCATGACTGAGATATCAATAGGAGGATTTTTATATAATGCTTCACCGTGAAATAACTCATCAAGTACCTATAAACATAGAAGATGCATGAAACTGACTTATTGAAGGTCCAACCAGCCATAAGAGCTGACAAAGGATGAAAAAATTGTTATTCCACAATATCATAACCTGACTGTTGCTGCTTCTACTGATGACTCCAAGTTATGCTCATTAATTAGTGGTATTCCTACTCCAAAGGATTTCTGCAAATTCCTACTAATCCTACTAATTCTTTTGAAATGCAAAAAAATAACTTTTTTACAACAAAGTTACTTCTCTTCCAGCAGCTTATCATTCTAGGAAAGGGGTTGTGTATGTGTTCTAATGAAGCTACATGGCAGAAGCTTCTGGTGTACCTTCACAGCATTGTGGGCAGTAAAGACAGTTTGGAATAATCATGTATATGCATGCACATTTTAATTGACAGATGCATGGCTTTCAGTCTTACTGAAAAGCTTTTTGAACATCCTGATCTGGATATCCTGTCATCTCAGTGATTTGCTCAAGACCACCATAGTCAGCACAGTCAAAGGAGCTGACTGGTATAATATACATTCAGCTTTCTCTCATTATGTTCTGGGGAAAATATGAAATGTATTAAAAATTTCTGCAAGGAACAGCAACAACAACAACAACAAAAAAGTCCCATGACTGACAAGTATTTTGCTCCTTTTTCCTGCTTTTTTGCCTCTCCTACTTTAATGCAGGTTTTCCAGTTAAAACTTTAGCATAACACACTTCTTGTATCCTACGGCCTTTAAAAGGTCTCACATTTTTTATTTTATAGACACTTATCAACATGGAATGATAGAAAAGTATGCTTTTTCTGCTTCATTTTATCATTTCTTCACACTTAACCTAGGTTCTACAGACTGCACTGAACTAATTATCACACATGCCTCTTGGAAGATGAGAAGCTTGCTCAGGAATAACTTGTGGTATTATTTGAAGACAAGGGGAGCATGTGGGTCAAGTAGAGTTTGGATTTCAGGTTCAGCTCTTTGTAATGAGATTAACTGCACAGCAAAATTATCAATAAGATAAAGGTGAGAATTTAAATCACAGTATGAGTAAAAACTTAAAAAAAACCCTGGTATTTTCCGTCATAATATGGAGAATGTAATCTTAATATCCATCTTAATACCATCCTGATATTCCATTTTAAGAGATGTGATATCTTTTGAGTGAGCTATCAGGCACTAGTAGCTCTTGAGACTTGAACCAAAGTTGGTAAGCTATATAAACAGAAATGAGGAAAACTGCACAGAAGCTGGTATGATTTTATAGGTCATCTTGTACGTTGTGAAGCAGTTTTAAACTATTACCAGCTTGTGTACTTCTGTTTTCAGGTATTGGAGTCTGCAGCTCATGTCAGACATGTAGCTGCATAACTACCACGTTCTAATTTTCCTAGTAATTTTTTAGATATTTCTGAATAATCAGGAGGGCTCCTGAGGGTCTGAAGATTGAAAGTTGGGAGTCATTATATTGCATGTGAGAGAGCAACAGAATCATAGATGCACAAAAACCAGAACTGTCATAGCTGGAAAAGGCCTCCAGATGCACTGTGTTTAACCATCAACATACTTCCCCTCCAAAATACAATAAAACAATAAATAAAATTAAGATAAATAATAATAACAATAATAATAACAATAACAATAATATGAATAAAAAAGTAATGTGTAAGCATCACCATTCCCACTAGAGGATGTCCTGAAATGCCTCATGTACACAGATTTTAAGTACCTCTAGGGATGATGACTTCATCATCTCCCTGGGCAGCCTGCTCTATCACCTAACTACTCTCAGTATTTTCCCCTCATATCTAGTCTAAACTTCCCCTGGTGCAGCTACAGATCATTTCCTCTAGTCCTATAATTATTTACTGAAGAGAAGAGGCCAAACCACACCTCACTTCAGTGTAAGGACATTGGTAGCTGTAGAGAGTCATCTTTCATCTCATCCTTCTCTAATCCAAACTAAAAACTCCCGGTTCCCTCAGCCTCTCTTCACAGGACTTGTTCTCCAGATCCTTCACCAGATTGGTTTTCCTTCTCTGAACTCCAGCACCTCCATGTCTTTGTAACAAGGTGCCCAGAACTGAGTGCAGTACTAAGGTGTGGCCTCACCAGCGTCAAGTACAGAGGAGCAATTACTTCCATCCTCCTGCTGACTACACTGCTCCTGCTACAAGCCAGGATGCTGTTGGACTTCTTGGCCACCGGGGTGGTATTTATGGGCTAGAAAAAAGCCATCGAAGTATTAGCAGGTGTCTGTACACTTCTTTTCCCAGAAGACCAAGGTTAGCAGAGAAAAGAAAGGATGGAGTGATGGCTATTATCTCTGTAAGGATGCAGAAGAAATATTTAGATGAGACTGAACACCAAAGAGAAGCCCAAGAAGAGTGAGCAAAATTCAGGACCTGGAGCAGGAGTAACTATATCTGTGAACATGTCAACAGAGCATTGAAGTACAAATGGGTGAAATCAGTCTACTTTCAAAATAAAATCCACCTTCCCCTCCTAGCAGGCATGACTTTTTTATGCTGTAGCCATATTATTTCCTAAAAAAAACCCTACGGAATGATTGCCTTGATTCTATTTGGTTTAGTTTAATTTGCCTCCTAACAGTCAGGGAGGTCATGGAAAAATCACAGAACAAATATCCACATACATAATGAGAAAAGTAGCTATTCTTAGTAGCTACCCCAGGCTTTTCCCTGAATCTGAAATTTTGAAAAAAACTATTAAGTAAAGTATGCTATAAAGCATAAGTTCTGTTTAAAATGTGCAAAGAGGAAAAGAAGTATTCTAACTAACAACTTTTTTCCCTTGGTGTGGCCTTCTTTTTAACATTGCTAGAAGTTTGCTGCTTTGTGTTGTCCAAGAATCATTCATTGTGTTTACTTTTCCCTGTGATCTTGTCAAAACTTATTGAAGCATGCTGCCAGTTTTCTAACATGATTTTAAGGAATGGCTCACATGAATTTCAGATTTTATTCCTGTAGGATAGTATTGCAGAAGCCAAACTGTTGTTCAGTGTGTATTTTGTTAAAGGCAAACAAAATCTCTGTTCTGAGAACCAAAGGTAAGAACTGCATCTGCATTTGAGAAACAGTATTTTGGAGAAACAATTCTGCTTATTAAGGAGGAAATGAGTTAGAGCTGGAACAAAACAAGGCTTATAAGTCAGTTATGAACTCTGCTAATTCACTGCACTGGCATGGAGCTTTAAATTGAAAACTCTCTTTAAATTGTCTTTCAAGTTGAGAAAACTCAACTTCAAATTGTTTCCTCTCTCTGACAGCTACTGACAGAAACTTGATCATCTCACTTTGTCTCCCTGCTTGTAGTTCTCCTGAAACAATTTTACTACTCCCAAGACCACTGTTCACTTTGAAAGCCTCGGTTTCATTTCACAAAGACATAAGTTCTGGAACTGTATGCTACTGTACAGGCTAAAATTTCCTTGTGCCTATAGTATAACTAAGTGGAATTGAAAAGAAGAGTGTATTGACTGGCAGCACTCTATATAAATGCATATGGAAGTTTCTATTATAGAGGCTGGATACAAAAAAGCTTGGTTTAGATTTCATTCTACCCTAAAATCATGTCCTGTGGTCCCTGGCAAGAGATGCCAGGTAATGTTACTCACTGATTGCTGCATTCATGTGGTATTAAAATTAGATTCTTTCACTATGAGTTTGAGGAAGGTGATTTGGGTTGCATTAGTGCAGTTCTTCCCCCATTTCTAGTCTGATTCATGTGAGATAACCTAATTATCAACAAATATATGTATTCATGTTAGTAAAGCTGTTTGAGGTCATAGAATCATAGAATCATAGAATTGGCTGGGTTGGAAGGGACCTCAGAGATCATCGAGTCCAACCCTTGAACCACCGTTGCGGTTGCTAGACTATGGCACTGAGGTCCATTCTATAGGTTAAACTGTGGGGAGGAATTATATAATATAGCCAGTCATATTCTTTAATTAAAACACATAGCTATTGAAAAATGTCCTACAAGCTTCTATTTAAATAAAATAACTTTTATAGACCTTTCTCTGTCACCATCTTATATGAAATTATTTATAAATAAATTCTCTGGGAAGTTCAGTGAAAGAGACTATTAGGCAACTGATTTAGAAAGTTTATAAAAATGAATTTTTAGTCTCCTCTATTTGCACTGCAAGCCTGAATCTGAGATAACTGCTGGCAGAAATGAAAGTCAAATACTTTCTGCAACACACATTTCTAACCCAAACAGCTACAACTTTAACATTCATGGAAATTATCAGATGAGCAATAAGAAAAAATATGAAAGATTGAATGTGGCTGTCTAGAGCTATCGAGAGAATTGCAGTAAGAATAATTGCACATCCTAAAGTACTGTTCTTACATTTGTAATATTGCTGTTGTCCTAAGTGTCTTAATTTATTTCTATTTTTATTGTAATGAAAGAGTTTTATGTGAATTTCTTTTTTCCCACTTAAATCAGAAAATTCCATATTAGAAGAATTTTTCTTAGGGGATTTTGCCAGTCTGGAAATTGCACTGTTAATATGTAAAATTACAAACTCTTTTTCCTCTCTGAATTCACACTCTGGAGGTGTCTGCACTGTACAATGTCTTATGCTTTTATCAAACAATCTCACATAATATACATGGAATATCCAAAATATTAACTCTTTCCAGGATTAGTTAAACTTGTTTAGCGAAAGGGAATATCAATACAGAGGGCAGTTATTAAACAAAAGAAATATTTGCAAATATATTGTTTCACTACCCTATGCTTATATTTCAAAGCAGAAGACTAGTGAAATGAATATTTCTAGAAGTGATTTATGAATTTTTATAGTTAAAAAATGCAAGAGGTCTCTTAAAATGACATTTTAAAATTACATATTAAAAAAATTTAATGAATTTCAGTTGTCTTTGAGCATCTCATCTTAACTGTGTTTTCTCCTCTCCTAAATGTATATCAAACAAGAAAAGAAGAATAAGGAGAATCAAGAATAAAATAACTTCCAATGGAAGTAAAAAAGTGTAAGATTAGTACACCTGATTAAATTGGATTAATATGCTCTTTTTTATAAAAACTATATTTTTAATTATATATATATGAAAAGAACTTCACTTATTCTATGTATTCTGTAGTTGCCTTGAATTTGTTTTTTTCATTATTTGAATTTGTCTGCCAAGAGGGAAGTTGCAGCATATGAAATTTCTGACAAAAACGTTCCTTCACAGACATTTAATAACTGAAATAGTTTAGTTTATTCACAGAAAACTGTGAGATAATTTTTTTAGATATTTTCTAAAAACCTGATATTTCTCTGTGAAATAATTCAGAGGAGCTGGAAATTTCTCTCTAGCATTACTTGCAATCTTTAAAGAAAAGACAAAATCAAAGCCACCAGAATCTGATGAAAACTTTGTAATTAATATTTTTCAGATACTTCTTATACCACATGTTGGTGTGTACGTTTATTCTATATAATTGAGACAAAATAATTAAAAATCTGTGAAAATCCTGAAGAAACATTGGTACATAGAACTACTCTGTCAGTTTACAAAGATGTGCTTAAAGGAAATTAAAAAATAAAAAAAAGGCTTTCAAGGGATGCAAAAAGTGTAAAAAAATAAACACATTTCTATGTCAAATGCCTTTCTCAGCTAAACTGATAGTGACATTGAAACAATATTGTATTTTTGGGATTAAACTCTTCATCTGAGCTGTAGGGTAATATTTCCTTGAAAAAAAGGAAAGAAAGGAACAATGACAGAAATTTCTTCTGAAGACTTTGTTAGTGTTGATTTTATTCAGAGTGGTTGGCTCCTTTGTAGCATCAGATGATAGCTAGGCAGATGTTTTATAAACAGTAGAAAAAATAAGGTAAACTAGAAAAAATAAGTATTTGCTATCGTTCAGAGGTGCTGGGTTTTTCTCATCCAGCAGTCAGCCTCAAAACCTTGTCATCTGCCTTCAGTCAGTTTTTGAACTCACTTTCTGAACAGCCTGAGAAATGGTCTTTATTTTGGACATTGTCAATTCTTTTAGATATTCCACCTCAGAAGTAGGATTCTTATATTTTTCTTGGAATATAAGTTTCTTCTGCTTTAAGAATCTAAAGTAAAAGAGTTTTTATTCAAATGACTTTCATTCACAAAAATGTAGACTACATACTACTATGTAATCTGACAATTGTGAAGAATTAGATTTAATTTTAAGAGCATTAATCAGGAGAGTGCCTAAGAAATATATATGGTGTATTTTAAACTGGAATTAAAGATAACTCAGAAATCAAGGTTTGGCCATGCATGAATGTGACTTTTGTGTCCATCCTTAGAGTGGGTGAATTTAAATAGTTCCTTTAAGGCATAGTTACTGTGGAAACAGCATAATTAATTTTTAATGGCTTGATTAACGCGAATTATCTCAGAGTAAGTCAGATTAGAGCTACATTTTTGCCATGAAGCCTTTAGTCCTATGGTGGAGCAACTATGAAATTGCCTTTTTTAGGGTGAGTTACCAAAGCACACATATACAGATATAATTTCATTTTGAGGTTATCCATTGGATCTCTGTTTCTTTCTGCAGACTGAGCAGACTTCACCAAGGGTGAAGGGTGGTGGACTGGTTCCTCTTGCAGGTGGTAAAAATGCAAGTTTGAACACCTGGATCTTCACAAGAAAAATAAACATTCATTTCCAAAGCATGATTGGGGCATCATATGAGTATGGGCTCAGTTAGTGGGTTATGAAGGAATACTTCTTCAAGATTCCCAACACAGTACTTACTGATCTCCAGTATTTTAGCTCTGTTTTGGAAAGTGTCCATTTTGTGTTCTGCTACACTGACAGAATATTTCAAAAGGTTTAGGAAGAAGATTGTACCCAGGGCAGGAATTTCTGGGCCTTTCAAAACAAAGTTAAATCCAACAAAAAAAATGGCAGGCTAAACGTATCCCAGCAAAACATTTCCACATAAAATCTGAATTTTCTTACTTGAATCTGTGTGAAATGGCATCTGAAACGATGGGGTGCAATTTTAGAGATAACTGCCTGCAGTTTGACAGAGTCTTATTTTAGTTTTCTTCTGGTTGTGAACTAGGGCTTTGTCTATAAAAACTAATACAAATTAAATACTAACCCTTAATCTATCTGAAAACAAAAACTAACAAGCAAACAACAAAAACCAAAACAAAAAACCCAACAAACAAACGAAGTCACAAAAAAAAAAAAGTTTTGTAATATTGCTGCCTTCTTGACAATTTTGCCATCCCTGTTCATTGAAGGGGTACACTTTCTTTCATCTTCCTTTCCTGATATCTTCCTTTTCTTGCCCACAGCTCCTGTAAATGTTGATAATTTGGATTTGAGAGTGTTCATTTACACAACAGAGTTTTGGCATAGTGTACAGATTTTTTTGTCACTGGCTCTACATTTAATTTTTTTTTCTTAGTACATGTGCTTCCTTATGCTTGATCTAAGTTCATATGGAATTAAAAATGGAAAAAATAAATTTCACGTTAGAGGCTACCATTGTACTGGTAAAAATACCTGGGAAAAGAACTTTCTTATGGTCTTTCAGCCACAAATTTATATAATTTAAATGAAATTCTGTTTATTTTGGTGAAACAGTAGATCACAATATTTCTCAAAGATTTAGGATAAAAAATATCACATATTCTATAAAAGTCATAAGATTTTTTAAAATAGAAATGGCTGTTTATATGCATGCTACAGTTACAGCATGAATTATACAATAATGCTTTTTGTCAACATCTGGAGACCATAATGTTTTTTAATATTGCCAATTACTTAGAGATTTTTTTCCTATGCATCAAAGATAAATACTATATTTAAATTTGCTGCACAGTTATTTTGTCATAATTAATAATTTTACTTTGAAATTTTAAATACAAAAGGAATATTGACCCAAAAGGAATGCCCCTTTACAAGCCATAGCTGCTGCTATTTTGAGATTGTAAACTTCTTTGTGATCTCCTTCATCAAAAACTACTTAAAAAAAGGTTTCAGCTGCAGCTGTTCTTTTGGATAGTTTTGTGTGAACAAACAACAAAGCCAAAATATATGGATAAAGATTGGTGTTTTTATCTTATTGTGGCTTTAGTGAGTGGTTGCAAAGTTCCAGGACTCTTCATTGTATGTAGCAGTAAGAGTTTGTACTGGCATTGATTGAATTCCCTGTTAAATTGAGGTAGTTCTGATTGACACCAGTCAGGGATTAACCTGGAGACCTTAAAAAGATGTTTTACTTAACTGGAGAAGAAAACTAAAGATATTGATGTATCTTAATATGGAATGGCTAATGGCAGGTGAAATGGTTATATATTTTTCTTTGTTCTGTTGAGGTCTATTCACTTCAAAGAAGTTTTCAAAAATTTTCTTAAAGCTTTTTCTGTTATTTATGTATGAGCAATTTTTTGAAATTTTTCTGCAGACTGATCACTGAAAAAAATATTTTTCTTTATATCATAAGCTGTCCCCTGTTTTTCAAAGCTTTTCCTTTTGGTTCAGAAGGTCTGGAGTAATTTTTAAGCAGAGCCAAGAGCACTTATGACTGAGGTACTGCACAATGTTACCAGAGAATGACAATGTAACGTGCCATAGAAAGTTCATGAGTGTAGTCTGCTGAACTGTGAATGTCTCTGAATTCATTTGAAGGTGCCCTACTTTCAGAACTGTTCCAGATGGTTGTTTCTGAGGTACATGACTGCTTTGCTTTGCTTGTGAGAACACTGGTAGGCATTTTCAGGATGTATTCCATGGCAGCAGCAGAGCAAAAAGCAGGACAATACAGTCGGGGTTGCCAAGAGCTAAAAAAACCCATGCTTTATATCTTTCCAGATTAAGATTTAAGATGCTGCTATAGTTTTAACTCTCTTAACTTCAGTGCGCTTTGGATTAGAATGTAGGAATCATAGGTCATGTAAACTAATCTATTGCAAGGACAATGATGTGCTATGGCTTGAAGCCGGCTGGCCATGTTTTAGGGTAAGATGAGCATGGGAAGCTGTTCCACAGCAATATATGTTCAGACTTATTTTTTTTTTCAGCAGAGGATAAGAGATGAATATTATAAGTCTGATAACCAGTGTTTTTCAGAAGATTTTTCTCTGGGTGATCTTGAGGCATTCAAATCTTTGTTGAGAGGGAACAGCTCTTTGGTTGTGTATACAATGTCCCTGTGAAGACACATGGAAGGGCTCCATGGTGGCTGTTTTGAAATTAGGGGGAGGACTCTGGTACCTGTGAAAAAATGTTGGTATGGGGGTGATTGAGGAGATGCTGGATGTGATATTTCCATGCAGTAAGTGTTTTTTTTGTTTCACTTCTTTTGTATTTGCTCTACCAGTTCTAAGGTGATTCTCATTTAGTATTTAATGGAGGTTGTTGTGGAAAAAAAAGGTCATTATGATTTTATACCTTATTTATCCACCTGAATAAATAAAAATGTTGATTAAAGCATTCAGAAAAAATGCATTTTTACACAAGTTATAATAAATATTATTCATGCACCTGGAATAATGGAATTGTTAAAAAAACAACTGAGAAGTGGGGCAGAGATGGCTACTTACTCTCGACTGCTGGCATTCACTGTCTGAGGGTCTAGATGACCTTTTGAGGTCCCTTCCAGCCCCTAGCTTGCAGTGATTTCTGTGATTGGAAAGAGATTTTTTTTCTTATATTCAGTGTATGGATACACATTAGATATCCTTATTTATGTTATGTTAGAACTTATCTATATAAAACCATAGCCACTGATTTCTGTGAAATTACATTGACTTCAGCATTTGACTCATAGCCACCTCTGGTATCAGTAAGTTGCATCATGTGATGAAATGCATTGGCAGAGACTAATTTCTAAAATTCTTAATAAAATCCATAAGAAAGAAAACTGCACTTTTTGCAGGATGTAATTAAAATGCTGAAGAGATGGAACTTTGTAAGAGTGATCTACTACACACTAGATTTAAAATTAAAATAAAAGCAAAGACATATTCAGATGGGTTTTTTTTTCAAACGAAAACCACTCCTTCTCACAGATATGCTGCTTTTGTCCTGCACAGCTTTGTCACACATGGGAACCCAGTGAAACCTCTGCAGCCACAATAACCTATTTGCTAAGTCTCTGTGATGAATAACAGCTGCAGTGACTCCCCACCTAGCTCAGCCTCGGTGGTCACCTCAACATAAATCACCTTCTGAATTAGGCTGTACCATCACCTGCTGATGCTTTTCTCAGTATTGAGTCTGTGACCACATCTGGCAAGCACTGGGGTGGCTTTAGCCACATGCTGAGCTGGCTGCCACTGCATCTGGCAGCGACCTGTGCTGCATTGTTTGCAGCCTTGAGGGGTCCAGTGCTCCTCTGTTGGTGGTGGGCTTGATGTTTCTGCACCCATGCTGTTAGAGTACCATTCTGTCAAAGTCTGAAACAGAAAACAATTTTTTTTAAGAGACTTAGCTCTGGGGAAGCAGAAGGGAAAAATAAAATCACCACATCTGTTTTTATTCATGTAACAAGATGGGATTTTGCTGCAGATGAAAAATGTTTCTGTTAGAACTACTGGAGGCAAAACAGCTATACTACCTACTATAGAAGTGAAATGTAGAAACAAAATTTGAAGAAATTTAGAATTAGCATGTGTACAAATTTTAGACTGGAAGTACTAA